>NC_044381.1:23867122-24178284 GCF_006542625.1 Nomascus leucogenys
TACATAGAAGAGGGACAGCCATAAAGATTCCCTGATAAAAATAAAAGGAAGACATTTAGTAAAATCATACAGATTACATAGACCTGTGGAAAAACCTGTGGAAAGAGACAAAACCAGAAGAGAAAACATGCGGAGCTGTGGAAAGGTTTGTCTTCTTTTGACACAAGAGTGGATGCAGCCAAGAAGATAATAGGAATTTGGCCATGTAGAGTTGAAGTCTCAGAAGAGATTGAAATCACACATTCTTTGTTCTTTGTTAGGTGGCACAGGGACCTCCTCTTTCTGCTAGTGGAGTTATCATGAGACGAAACATGCAAATAAAGCAAACAGAATTTGGAGGTGAAGCCAAATAAGATCTGGCTAGCTCCACTTTGGGAGAAGTATTTTGGAAAGGTTTAAGCAATAATGAAATACTGAAATCACAAAGGGAAAGAATTTGAGATACATATATGAAAGGGCTCCTTTGAACATGGGCATTCCAAAGAGCTTTCAGGTATACTGGTCAATTTCTTATCTCAGTGATTAGGGCCAAGTCAATGTAAGTAATAAAACATGTAGTGGCATATAGCATAAAGATTAAGAGAAGAGACTCTGGATTTAGGCTGCCTGGTTAGAAGCCTTGTTATACAATTAATTTCTAATGTGTTATTTCTGCTATATAGGAAAATTGTTAATATATGTGTATGTAAGTATGTGTTTTATTTGTAAATAGGATTAATTATCATATTAGTTAAAGTAGCATTGGAGTTGATACTCTTGTGTTTTCCAGATGGATAAAAATATCACTTTTGAACATCAATACTTTTGACCTCTTTCAAACAATAATATAAATTTTTATTTTTATATATTCAGCTGGATAGAATTTATATAATGATATATAATTATAGCACAAAGAGTACTAATCAAGATGGTGTTATGATATCACAATTCAGTCATCTAGCTAGAATATAAGTATATAGCAATAATAAAGATATAATTTTTTGCTACCTAAAAAGACAAAGCCATATTAAAAAACAAGATGAATATCTCAGTATATAAGAAAGTAGACAAAACACAACAGATAAGCAGTCGCTGCTGAGTTCCAATTCTATAAACAGAGAAAAGGGCTTGAAGTTTGATTTCTCTAGAAGTGTACTATATGAGGTGGGGGATTGGAGGCTCGCTGCTTGAAACCGAAGCAGTCGTAGTATCGTAGTCAGAACATGTGTTATGCTTTTGACTGTTTGAGGGACTGGGTCTAGATTGAATGCCAGAACATTACAGAATGGGGTCCTACAATTGCTCCCCAAAATATCTTGTATGAATGAAGGAAGTAGAGGGCAACCCCCAAAATTACTGGAAAAGGAATAAATTATTTCGGAGAGATGATGATAAGATTTACAGTGGCAAATCATAATTTCAAAGCACATTAGGAAAACAATTGCTAAGCAAGAACAAATTGACTTTCAACTTAATGAATTCAGTAACTGGGGGATTAATTTACTCTGGAAGAAAATAAAGAAGTTCAAAAGGAGTTTAAGAACCTTAAATAATAGTACATGTATAAAAATAAGAAATTATAAAACAAACAGGCAAAATTGAAATACATATAATAGTAGAAATGCTAGAAATTGATAATAAACAGAGACACAAAAGATATGATAAACTCAACCTTGGACAAGGTCAAGTGAAGAATTAATGAATCAGAAGATGGCACTTAAGCCATGATACAGTCCTGAGACCAGAGAGAAAGACGGACAGAAATGTGAAAGATTAACTAAAAGATGGGAAGAACAGATTTAGAGCTCTAATGTATGCTTACAGGAGCGTGAGAAGTAGAGAAGAGAAGGAAGAGCAGAGAGGTTATATTTGAAAACATAATGGTGGAGGTTTTCTAGGCTTGAAGCAATACATGAATCCCCAGATCAGTTAAAGTGGTGGCTTTTAAAACTTGAAATTCATTGAATCACTTACGAAGTTTAAGCAAGCAAACAAACAATTAAATGCTGGACACACAATTTAGGTTACTGAATCAAAATTTTTTGCCTGGGTGTTGGGGATGAGTATTTTGCAGAAGTACTTGAAGACTGCCTTTCAAGTGGCAGTGGGATTGCAAACCACTGCCATAATAGTGCATAGGAGGATTAATAAAAACAATTTGACATTGTTGTAGTTTTTAAAAATTTTTTCATTTCTGAGATTTTGGTGCACCCATCACCTGAGCAGGGTACACTGTACCCAATATGTAGTCTTTTATCCCTCACCCCCCTTCCACTCTTTTCCTCTGAGTCCCCAAAGTCTAATGTGTCATTCTTATGCCTTTGCACCGTCATTATCTTAGCTCCCACTTATGTGTGAAAACATACAATGTTTGGTTTTCCATTCCTGGGTTACTTCACTTAGAATAATCATCTCCAATTCCATCCAGGTTGCTGTGAATGCCATTATTTCATTCCTTTTTATGGCTAAGTAGTATTCCATGGTATGTGTGTATATATATATATATATACACACACACACACACACACACATATACATATATATATATGTCTATGTAGTAGTATTCCATGGTTGTGTGTGTGTGTGTGTGTGTATATATATATGTGTATATATATATATATATCTCACATTTTCTTTATCCACTGGTTGATTGATGGGCATTTGGGCTGGTTCCGTATTTTTGCAGTTGCAAATTGTGCTGCTATGAACATGCAAGTGTAAGTACCTTTTTTGTATAATCACTTCTTTTCCTCTGGGTAGATGCCTAGTAGTGGGATTGCTGGATAAAATGGTAGATCTACTTTTAGTTCTTTAAAGAATATCCACACTGTTTTCCATAGTGGTTGTGCTAGTTTACATTCCCACCAACAATGTAAAAGTGTTCCCTTTTCACCACATCCATGCCAACATCTATTATTTTTTATTATAGCCATTCTTGCAGGAGTAAGGTGATATCACATTGTGGTTTTGATTTGCATTTCCCTGATAATTAGTGATGTTGAGCATTTTTCCATATATTTCTTGGCCATTTGTATATCTTTTTTTTGAGATTGTCTGTTCATATCCTCAGCCCACTTTTTGATGGGATTGTTTTTTTTTTTTTTCTTGCTGTTTGAGTTCTTTGTAGATTCTGGATATTAGTCCTTTGTCAGATCCATAATTTGCAAAATTTTCTCCCACTCTGGGGGTTAACTCTGTTGACTATTTCTTTTGTTGTACAGAAGCTTTTTAGTTTAATTAAGTCCCATCTTTTTTTTTTTTTTTCAAGGTGGTGTCTCGCTCTGTCGCCTAGGCTGGAGTGCAGTCACACTATCTCGGATCACTGCAACCTCCACCTCCCAGGTTCAAGTGATTCTTCTGCCTCAGCCTCCAGAGTAGCTGGGACTACAGGCACGTACCACCACACACAGCTAATTTTTGTATTTTTAGTGGAGATGGGGTTTCACCATATTGGCCAGGCTGGTCTTGAACTCCTGACCTTAAGTGATCTGCCAGCCTCGGCCTCCCAAAGTGTGGGGATTACAGGCATGAGCCAACGCACCTGGCCAAGTCCCATCTATTTTTCTTTGTTTTTGTTGCATTTGCTTTTAGTTCTTGGTCATGAAGTCTTTGCCTAAGCCAATGTCTAGAAGAGTTTTTCTGATGTTATCTTCTAGAAATTTTATGGTTCCAGGCCTTCAATTTAAGTCCTTGATCCATCTTGAGTTGATTTTTGTAAAAGGTGAGACATGAGGATCCAGTTTCATCCAGTTTCATTCTTCTACATGTGGCTTGCCAATTATCCCAGCGCCATTTATTGAATAGGGTGTCCTTTCCCCAGTTTATATTTTTGTTTGCTTTGTCAAAGATCAGTTAGCTGTTCAGTATTTGGCTTTATTTCTGGGTTCACTATTCAGTTCCACCAATCTCTGTGCCCATTTTTATACCAGTACCATGCTGTTTTGGTGTCTGTGGCATTGCAGTATAGTTTGAAGTTGGGTAAGGTAATGCCACCAGATTTGTTCTTTTTGCTTAGTCTTGCTTTGGCCATGTGGGCTCTTTTTAGGTTCCATATGAATTTTCGGATTGCTTTTTCTAGTTCTGTGAAGAGTAATGGTGGTATTTCAATGGGAATTGCATTGAATGACCTAAAGCAATGACTATTGCTTTAGGCAGTATGGTCATTTTCACAATATTGATTCTACCCATCTATGAGCATGGGATGTGTTTCCATTTCTTTGTGCCATCTATGATTTCTTTCAGCAGTGTTTTGTAGTTTTCCTTGTAGAGGCCTTTCACCTCCTTGGTTAGGTATATTCCTAAGTATTTTATTTTATTTTTGTAGCTATTATAAAAGTGATTGAGTTCTTGATTTGATTCTCAGCTTGGTCACTGTTGGTGTATAGGAGAGCTGCTGATTTGTGTACTTAATTTTATATCCTGAAACTTTGCTGAATTCATCTACCAGTTCTAGGAGCTTTTTGGATGAGTCCTTAGGGTTTTCTAGGTATAAAATTATATCATCAGCAAACAGTGACATTCTGACTTCCTCTTTACTGATTTGGATGCCCTTTATTTCTTTCTCTTGTCTGATTGCTCTGGCTAGGACTTCCAGTACTATGTTGAATAGAAGTGGTGAAAGTGGGCATCCTTATCTTGTTCCAGTTCTCAGGGGTAACACTTTCAACTTTTCCCCATTAAGTATAATGTTGGCTGTGGGTTTGTCATAGATGGCTTTTATTACCTTAAGGTATGTCTTTTCTATGCTGATTTTGCTGAGGTTTTTAATCATAAAGGGATGCTGGATTTTGTCAAATGCTTTTTCTATGTCTACCGAGATGATCATGTGATTTTTGTTTTTGATTCTGTTTATGTGGTGTATCACATTTATTGAGTTGCATATTTTAAACCATCCCTCCATCCCTAGTATGAAACGCACTTGATCATGGCAGATTATCTTTTTGATTTGTTGTTGGATTCAGTTCATTAGTACTTTGTTGAGAATTTTTGCATCTATGTTCACCAGGTGTATTGGTCCATAGTTTTCTTTTTTGGTTATGTCCTTTCCTAGTTTGGTATTAGGGTGATACTGGCTTCATAGAATAATTTAGGGAGGATTCCCTCTTTGTCTATATTGTGGAATAGTGTCAATAGGATTGGTACCAATTCTTCTTTGAATGTCTGATAGAATTCAGCCATGAATCGGTCTGGTCCTGGACTGTTTTTTCTTGGCAATTTTAAAATTACTGTTTCAATCTTGCTGCTTGTTGTTGGTCTGCTCAGAGTTTCTACATCTTCCTGGTTTAGTCTAAGAGGGTTGTATATTTCCAGGAGTTTATCCATCTCCTCTAGGTTTTCTAGTTTATGCCCATAAAGGTGTTCATATTGGCCTTGAATACTCTTTTGTATTTCTGTGGTATCAGTTGTAATATCTTCCATTTCATTTCTAACAAAGCTTATTTGGATTTTCTCTCTTCTTTTCTTGGTTAATCTAGCTAATGGTCTATCGATTTTATTTATCTTTTCAAAGAACCAGCTTTTTGTTTCATTTATCTTTTGTATTGTTTTCCATTTCAATTTCATTTAGTTCTGCTCTCATCTTTTTTATTTCTTTTCTTCTTCTGCATTTGTGTTTAGATTGTTCTTGTTTCACCAATTGCATGGAGAATTGAAAGTGTGGCCTTGGATGGTATATATGTGCTTTTTCAGGCTTTTTGATGTAGGCATTTAATGCTATGAATTTTCCTCTTAGCACCGCTTTTGCTGTATCCCAGAGATTTTCACAGGCTGTGTCACTATTTGTTACTATTATCTTTCAGTTCAAAGAATTTTTTAATTTCCATCTTGACTTCATTGTTGACCCAACAATCATTCAGGAGCAGGTTATTTAATTTCCATGTATTTTCATGGTTTTGAGGGTTCCTTTTGGAGTTGATTTCCAGTTTTATTTCACTGTAGTCTGAGAGAATATTTGATATAATTTCTATATTCTTAAATTCACTCAGACTTGTTTTGTGGCCTATCATATGGTCTTTCTTGGAGAAAGTTCCATGTGCTGATGAATACAATTTATATTCTGCAGTTGTTTGGTAGAATGTTCTGTAAATATCTGTTAGGTCCATTTGTTGTAGAGTATAGTTTAATTCCATTGTTTCTTTATTGACTTTCTGTCTTGATCTGTCTAGTGCTGTCAATGTAGTGTTAAATTCCCTCACTATTATTGTGTTACCATCTATTTCATTTTTAAGGTCTAGTAGTAATTGTTTTATAAATTTGGGAGCTCCAGTGTTAAGGCGCATATATATTTAGGATTGTGATATTTTCCTGTTGAATTAGTGCTTTTATCATTATATAATGTCCCTCTTTGTCTTTCTTAACTGCTATTGCTCTATAGTTTGTTTTGTCTGATATAAGAATAGTGACTCCTGCTCGCTTTTGGTGTCTGTTTGTATGGAATATGTTTTTCTACCCCTTTATCTTAAGTTTATGTTAGTCCTTATGTGTTAGGTGGGTCTCCTGAGGACAGCAGAAACTTGGTTGGTGACTTCTTATCCATTCTGCTATTCTGTATCTTTTAAGTGGAGCACTTAGGCCATTTACATTCAACATTAGTATTGAGATGAGAGGTACTATTCTATTCATTGTGCTATTTGTTGCCTGAACACTTTGTTGTTGTTGTTGTTTTCATTGTGTTATTGTTATATAGGTCCTGTGAGATGTGTGCTTTAAAGAGGTTCCATTTTGGTGTATTTCCAGAATTTGTTTCAAGATTTAGAGTTCATCTTAGATTGTAGTGCTGGCTTTGTGGTGGCTAATTCTCTCAGCATTTGACTGGAAAAAACTGTATCTTTCCTTCATTTATGAAGCTTAGTTTCACTGGATACAAAATTGTTGGCTGATAATTGTTTTGTTTTAGGAGGCTAAAAATAGGACCCCAATTTTTTCTAGCTTATAGGCTTTCTGCTGAGAAATCTGCTGTTACTCTGATAGGTTTTCCTTTATAGGATACATGATGCTTTTGCCTCACAGCTCTTAAGATTCTTTTCTTCTTCTTGACTCTAGATAACCTGAGAACTGTGTGCCTAGGCAATGATCTTTTTGCAATGAATTTCCCAGGTGTTCTTTGAATTTCTTGTATTTGGATGTCTAGATCTCTAGCAAGGCCAAGGAAGTTTTCCTTGAATATTTCCTCAAATATGTTTTCCAGACTTTTAGATTTATCTTCTTTCTCTTCTTCCTTCCAGCGATTCTTAGGTTTGGACTTTTAACATAGTCCCAAACTTCTTGGAGGCTTTGTCCATTTTTAAAAATTATTTTTTCTTTGTCTTTGATGAATTTGGTTAATTCAAGCCTTGTCTTCAAGCTCTGAAGTTCTTTCTTCTGCTTGTGTGATTCTGTTACTGAGACTTTCTGGTGGATTTTGCACTGACACTATTGTAGTTTTAAAATCTGTCCACAAATTCTCCCTTGGAAAAATAGAGTGTATTTCCTCTCCTCTCCTTGGAAGTAGGCTGGACTTAGACTCACTTCTAACAAATAGGATGTGGCAGAAGTGACTGTGTGTGGCTTTTGAAACTAGACCTTGAAAAACATTACCAACTCTTCCCTGTTCTCTATTAGATCATCTACTCTGGGGGAAGCAAGGTGCCAGAGTGTGGGGACACTCAAGCAGCCTGAGGAGAGACCCACATGGGGAAGAAGGGAGGCTTTGCGCTGGCCAGCATCAATTTATACCAACTTAAGAATAAACCACATTTGAATTAGATCCTCCAGCCCAGTCAAGCTTTCAGATGACTGCAGAAGTGGCCAACATCTTGACTGCAAACATAATCTAGAGATTGGCCTGGGAAGGCCACTCTGTACTTCCTGAGTTGTAGAAACTATGAAGTGATCACTGTTTATTATTTTAAACCATTGAGTTTCTGTGTAATTGGTTACAGAGAAATAGATAACTAATACAGATACTGTGACAAACTATAGTAAAAGTACTGATTATCAAAGGTAAAGAGAAAAATGTAAAAGTTAACAGATAGAAGAACTCTGTTACCTATCAAAGAATTATAGTTACAATGACAGAACACTTCTCATCAATTGATGCAAGAAGACATAGGACAATGCTGAGGGAAAATATCTGTCAACTTAGATTTCAATATTCACCTGAATGATCGGGGTAAAATAGTGGCATTTTCAAACATACAAAGACAAAGACAAAGATATCTGCTCACAGATCTAATTGAATGAACTAATAAATAATATCTTTCAGAAATAAGAAATTAGAAACAGAAGAAAAAAGGCACATGAAAATTGAATGATGAACACAGCAATTGGTGGCATATATTGACAGAATTATTTAACTATGGACCATAAAATAATTCAACATTTTAAGATAAATAAAATTTTGGATAATGCCAAGGAAAAGGACAGAGGATGAGGGAAGATGCCATTAGATGAGATTTTAAAGAATGATAAGCTGCTTGCCTTAGTTAAAGAGACTGGAGAATATACTATATGATCTTAAACTTTGTTAGAATTATAGCATCATATATGTATATTAAAATGTAAAAGTAATCACTGAAATATAACATTGTGATCCACAATTTCAAAATCAGCAAAGTGGTTGTGGGGTGGGGTAAAGTGGAGAATTAAAAAATATATAACAATCTACCAGAAAATGGGAGTTAAAAAAAGAAGCAGAGGAAAGAAACAGCATAATACGTGATAGAAATCAGTCTGAAGAATAATAGAAATAAATTTTCAGAATAAATACAAAGACCTACACTTATCTACTAAAAATAAAGTCTTTTGAATTGGATTACAAAAGTATTTAGCTATATTCTGCTTGCAAGATGGGAGGGAGGTTGAAAGAAAGGGATAGAAGAATACCAAACAAAGAACATAGGGAAACACAAAAGAAAACTGTGGTAATTATATTAATATGAAACAATTCAGAATTATGATAAAAGGCATTATAAAAAAGGGATGAAGAGGAACATCATCCAAAGGTTAAAAATACAATCTACAGAGCAGGAATTACAACAATAATTAATGTGTATGCACTTAATAATATAATTTCAAAACATAAAAGCCTAAACTGATAGAATTAAGAGCAAATATAAGAAAAGCTGCTAAGGCGAAGCTAAAATTCTCCAAATTAAAGCCTATTGAGAGTTTTTTGTGAATGTCCCCTGTGGAGGAGAAGGACAATTTTAAATGACAAGGGCAGCATTCAAAAGGAAGGTCGTTTTTTTCAAACACCAAGAAAGGACAAACATAATAGTTGCCTATGATTCCAAATGCATTTTGGTATTCTGGTACAGTATTAATTTGTTGAAATAGAAAATTAAAATATAATGTTTATAAATGCTACAGAGTGTTTCTCAAAATAGCAAATTATAAATGATTCTCAGTTTAAGTTATCCTTGCCTCTAAATTTACTTCTCAAATATTAATTTTCTGAGCTTTCCATTACTTTTTGAGAATTTATTTGGTGACAGCAATAATGTTTAAGGTGACCTGTGAAAATTTTAGAAAATAAGAAGTGTGTATCAAGAAGAAATGTAAAAATTATTCCAATTATATAAAGCACTCTGTCTTTTGCCTTTTAAAAAAACAGACTCTTTTCTGAAGATCATTTTATTAGGTTAGTGTAAAAAAAAGTAATTGCAGTTTTTGCCATTATTTCTTTTGTACCAACCTAATATTTTCTTTTTTCTTTTTTTTTCCAACTTTTATTTTAAGTTCAGGGGTACATGTGCAGGAGGTGCAGGTTTGTTACACAGGTAAACATGTGTCATGGTGGTTTGCTGCACTGATCAGCGCATCACTTAGGTAATAAGCCTAGCATCCATTAGCTTCTCTCCCTGAAGCTCTCCTTCCTCCCACTCCCAGCCTCTGACAGGCCCCAGTGTGTGTTGTTCCCCCCATGTGTCCATGTGTTCTCATCGTTCAGCTCCCACTTATAAGTGAGAACATGTGATGTTTGGTTTTCTGTTCCTGCATTAGTTTGCTGAGGATAATGGCTTCCAGCTCCATCTATGTCCCTTCAAAGGGCATGATCTTGTTCCTTTTTATGGCTGCATAGTATTCCATGGTGTATATGTACCACATTTTCTTTATCTAATCTATCATTGGAGGGCTTTTAGGTTGGTTCCAAGTCTTTGCTATTGTGAATAGTGCTGCAATTTAATGAAATGGCACCATGAAAATAAAATAATATTTTTCCTAGATTATTTTATTTTCATAGTGCCATTTCATTGAATTGTTTATCATTTTCCTTATAGTCAATATCTTGAGAAAATCTCTGACCATTTGGTAAATAAGAACACCATTGCAGGACTTTTTCAAAGGACAAACTCAGAGGTTGGGAAGTCAAAATCTTAGCAGTAGGATACTTTCGTTACACTCATGTACAATACCCTAACAGCAATCCAGGTGGTAGACTTGGATCCTCACTTTACTCTCACTAGCTGTTTTTTCTGAGTTGTTGTTCAACTTCTCTGAACTTCAGGTTTTTTATCCAGAAAACGTAGTTATTAACTTCCAACTCAGAGAATTGTGGAGAAGATTAAATGACATTACTTATATAAAGCAATTAATTAATATAGCAGCTAACTCATAACTGGGAAGTACTAGAGGTAAATTTTGAAGCCAGGTCTTCTAGTTCTTTTTCTTTCTCCAGAGCTTTTTTGATCTCTAGGATATCTTTCTGAGTCACGAAAGCTGTTCCTTTAACTGACTTCAAAGGGAGAAGGCTTTATTTTATTTTGTAACATCAATCCACTTTAGCTGGCTGTATCCTAGATATTGATCATGTTAAGTACCATTTTCCAGGTGTTAAAAAGCATATCCTTAACTCCTTTCATAAATTGAATTATTTGAGGAGAGCAATCACTCTGTAGAGAGAGAAATTTATTCTTTAGACCTTGTTAATAAAACATAGATGCTAATCTAGACAGATTATTTGAATCTGCTCTTAAATAGACTATTTGTCTCATCTAGCATCATATTTTAAGAATAACTGAGTTGGAGATGCCTGTTAGAAGGCAAGGACTGCAAAGAACAAAATGGGTTAAATTGTTTTTATTTTTGACTTAAAAAACACATGGCCCAGGGTGGTTGAAAAAGTAATCCTACTGAGGCTCTGTGATACTTTGTTTCTGAACAGATACTTCTTTTCTCCCCTTATCATTAAAAGAAAACCTAGCAATAATGAGAAACCTAAATAAATACCTGGTTTCTCTTTCCTGACTCTTGGTAGCTAAAGCAAAGAAACCCGATCCTGGTGTACTGCCACTGTTTACATTTCTGTCTGCTTTGAAGCAGGGCAATGCCCGAAGAGGTTTACCCACTGTGGCTCCATCTCTGAAGGAGTCAGAAGGCAAGCTCCTTTAGAAAACATACACATCATCCTCAAACACAGTGACTCTCTTCTCCAGGACAAAATAAGGGCTGCCTGCCTCAATGATATGATTCCCTCCCATGGCTTGGGTTGGGAACATTTCTGTGGCCTTTGAGACGGTAACATTTTTCTCACTTGTAAATATGGATGGTGAATAATGAGTATGAGCAAGTAATGTTTACCATGTAAATCAGACAAGAGCTACACAAAGTTTACTTGTTTTTGTTTCAGTCTTAGACGTGTATAGAGCAACTGCACTTTTGTTAAACTGGTTCTGAAAATATATTAGAAGTTTAATCATCAGCCAATAAAATATGCAACTTCATTCCTGATTCACTTTTTTTCTTCTTAAAGAAAGTTCATTTTCTGTTTTTGATGGGAGGAGATGCTAAACTGCCTCATTACCAGGACAAAGAAGTATTTCTTAGTTTACCTTTTCAAAAGTTTTTATTTTGAAATAATTTTAGATTTACATAAGAGTTGCAAAGATAGCATAGAAGGTTTCCAAGTACTGTTCACCCAACTTCCCCTAATGCTAGCATCCTATATAACCATGGTACATTTATCAAAATCTTAGTTTACTTTTAAATAACTTTTTTGATCTAAGCTCTGGAAGATGCCTGCACTCTGACACGTGTTAAGTGAGCTGAGGTCTATTAAGAATAAGATTTTTGTTTTAGCTAATTGGAAATTTTAGTTGGAAAAATAAATAGAAGCCATAAACTTAATCTTAAATCATACCACAGTATCCTGGTTGCCTAAAGTGGCTTGGGTTGGGAATATTTCTGTGGACTTTTAGATGGAATTCTGGATGCCAGATAAGGCCATATGCCTCCAAACCATAGGTTCCCACATTGTCAGGATGTTAGGTATCTATCCATTTAAAAATTATGTCTAAGAGAGGGCTAGGCATGGTGGCTCACACCTGTAATCCTAGCACTTTGGAAGACTGAGGCAGGTGGATCACTTGAGGCCAGGAGCTTGAGAGCAGCCTGGCCAACATGGTGAAGCCCCATCTCCATTAAAAATACAAGAATTAGCCGGGCATGGTGGCACATGCCTGTAATCCCAGCTACTCAGGAGGCTGAAGCATGAGAATTGCTTGAACCTGGGAGGCAGAGGTTGTAGCAAGCAGAGATTGCACCACTGCACTTCAGCCTGGATGACAGAGAGAGACTCTGTCTCAAAAAAAAAAAAAAAAAAAAAAAGGAAAAGAAAAAGAAAAAAAAGTTCAAGAGAAGATACCAAAGAAGATGATCTCCATGTTAGCCTGTGAGTCTGTGAGTCAAATCACGGTTTATTCTGTTTTTATAGCACCACTAATAGATGCTGTCCCAAACTCTCTAATCCTTCTTTTATACCCTGGATATGAGTCAGTGTCAGGCTGTGCTTGCATGGTAAATCTGAATTTTTTCCTCTATTTTCTTTTTCCTCCCTCCATGTGATATGATCCTCACCAAGAGCTCCTTGCTCTTCATCAATCAAAGTCCTGTTGGCCCTCACCCTCTGAAGCTTTCCCTGACCTTTCCCTATCTCCTCTGTCCTGTGTATATAACCCTACAGAAACTTCTATCATTGTAAATATATTGCACTTTACTTGTTTGCATATCCATCTTCCTCACTGAATTTGAACAGTTTTCAAGAAATGAACCATGTCTTTCTTTTGTCTGTATCCTTAAGAGTTACCTCATTGCATAGAACATAGTAGGCATTCCACAAATGGATGAATTTGAAGCTATCCTAACATTGATATCTTACTATTTGCAGATAAGCTTTCTCCTTGAATGTTTAGATTCATCTGGAATAAAATCCTTCTAAGTAGAAAACCTGAAGTCAGTGTTTTTCAAAGTGTAGTTCATGGGTGACGGCATTAAGGATCCTTTGGGGTGTTGTTAAAAAGCACTAACATAAACCTATCAAATATGAATAACTGGGGAATGCATCCTGAAGCTGTGTCATTTAGTAAGATCTCCAGATGCTTCTGATGTGCACTGGCATTTGAGAACCACTTGGAGAAGAAGTTCCACGAATCCATCAACTTAGTTATTTCATTCTCTTTCCATAGAGGTCTTAAGGAGGGTATAATTGATATGGCCATAAATTAAATGAATAACAATATATTAGGATCAGGGAGAAAACCTCTGGATGGTTTGGTGTAACAGACACTATGACTAAGATTCAAATTGGATTCTAAGATACATGCCAGGCAGAGCAAAAAATAAAGTAAAAGAAAATGAAGTACACAGTACTTACTATAGGAATGGATAAAATGTCAGTTTCTCAGGGGAGACCCTTCTCCCCAACCCAGGCACTAATTTTTTTTTTCAGAATAAACATGAATTAAAGGTTTTATTTAACTCATTCACAAGGAAACCAGTGAAGTGTTGCAACCAGGTGAAAGGAGAATCCCAAGGACAGACACATTTATCGATCAGGAATATCAAAATGACTGTGCAAACAGAGCCAGACTGGGTTTTTTGGTTGCTTTTCCACTGGACAGAATTCATTTGCAAGTCTATGGAGGAGAATGATTTAGCATTGCTGCCAGTTATCTACAATTTATAAAGCTTTAAAACAGCTCCCACAGAATTGGAATCAGACAACACAGGTGTGCTCTAGAATGACAACACACAATTTTCCATTTAAGCACAAATTGTTCCTTATAGTCTCTCCACTTTTGATTAAAAAGAATCTCAAAGATTCTTGATGACAAAGTGAGTATGGCCTTATTAGATTTAGCCTGGTTCTTTACACAGGTGCACCAACAATGTTAACCATATGGGCATCAAGAATGTTAACCATATGGGCCTTCTTTAAGTTTGTTCCACTGGAGGTCTCTATAAGAAATCTCATCTTGGTCTTCTACAAGCTTCTATTAATTTGCTGTGCTGAGGCTAAGGATGTAAGTCCAAGGAAATTTCTCCATAAGATTTCATCTGCAGTATCTATACATTTTGGCCTAATTCCTTTCTCCTTGAAATTTTCAAAACATCTGAAGGATCTTGGCCTGCCATGAAAGTGACCTCCCTTACCACCTGCAAGGGTGGACCTTGTATAAATCCAGGTCAGTTTTCCTCAGAGACCTTTGCCAGCATTGGCTCCATCAAGTCAACCTTAGTTCCCTAAAAGGGACAGATCATGTGCAGGCTATGGCTTCCCCAGGCTGGCAGGAAGCTCCTCTGCAGCCATTGTTCACAGAGCTTCAGCCAGGCACTAAATTTTTTTTTTTATTATTATACTTTAAGTTCTAGGGTACATGTGCACAATGTGCAGGTTTGTTACATATGTATACATGTGCCATGTTGGTGTGCTGCACCCATTAACTCATCATTTAAATTAGGTATATCTCCTAATGCTATCCCTCCCCCCTCCCCCCACCCCACAACAGGCCCTGGTGTGTGATGTCCCCCTTCCTGTGTCCAAGTGTTCTCATTGTTCAGTTCCCACCTATGAGTGAGAACATGAGATGTTTGGTTTTTTGTCCTTGCGATAGTTTGCTGAGAACGATGGTTTCCAGCTTCGTCCATGTCCCTACAAATGACATGAACTCATCATTTTTTATGGCACTAAATTTTTAAAGTGATTTCTCACTTGGGCTTTACTTGGGAGCAGTGAGTGCTAGAATGAATCAATATTTTCAACAAGATTTTTGGCAAATATCTATTTCTGTAGTGAATAAGATATGATATAAGCTAGGATACACACTAAGGCCACCTTCACTTTTATGTTGTTGTACTATTTTTTTTTTTAACAGGTTGACTCCAAATAGCCTCTCTCCTGTTAGCCATTAAAGGCACCTCTTTACACAGCTTCTTAGATAAGCTTCCCTTTATCACTTGTCACGGTGAAGCCACACCAAAGTTATAATCTCTAACAAGTAACAAGAATGCAGGTACAAAGCATTGCTGATTGAAAGTAGATTTATGTTCTTTGGAGACCAGATGAGCAGTTGTTAATGTTGACATTCTATTTATGAAATTTGAGAAGCTTGACTAGCGGTATTCTCTGGATAGATGTCATCCAGCTTTATAACAATGTAAACAACAGACAACAATACCAACAACAGCAAATACTTATCAAAGAGCTACTGCATAGACACTGTGAATATGCTATCTGAGTCCATTTTAAGAACTCTGTGTTCTAGATAATATTACCCCCCATTTCACAAATGAGGAAATAGACTTGCAGAGGTCAAGTAAATTATCCTACCTCACATAACTGGTAAGCAGTGCAGTCAGGATTAACACCCAGGTCTGTCTGATACTAAAGCATGTGAACTCTGCAGAGTATTATCTACACAACATAAATATTAAAAAGAGGAAAGAATCAGAATAGGTGGTGGAACATGTCCTGGACTAGGAATAAGACACTCAAGTTCCTTTGCCAACCTGGGCAAAGTCACAATTTGTTTGGTCTCAAGTGTCTTTATCTATAAAATAAAAGATGTTTCTAGTCTCAAATTTATTTTTTAAAAAATATTTTTAAATAAATATTTTTTGTAGAGAGGGGGGTCTCACTATGTTTCCCAGGCTGGCCTCGATCTCCTGGCCTCAAGCAATCCTCCTGCCTCAGCCTCCCAAAGGGCTGGGATTACAGGTGTGAGCCACTGCCCCTAGTCTCAAATTTCTTTATCTACAAACTAAGGAATTGAACTATATGACTTTGGGGTCTCCTTGCAGATTTAAAGTTGGTTATTATTCTTTTGCTAGAACCAAAATTAATACAAATAAACTACTAAAAATAAAAATTTAGTTTTTGCCATTGGACTTCATTGCTTGTACCTCAGAGATAAAGATGACATGTGGAAAAGGGAGCTATAATTGTCTGCACAAGTGCGTAAATCACTGCTTCTGTTGCACAGAAGTTATATTAGCCCTAGAACTAACATTGATAATTTCTATTTGAGTGTTTACTCCGTGTCAGTCACTCTTGTAAGAGCTATAAATATATTATCTACTTCTACATTCTTCAATTTATGATGTAGATAGTATTATTAACCTAATTTTACAAGTAGGGAAACTGAAGCACAAAGAGATAAGTAACCTACTAGAAGTTACACATGCGACAGGTGGTAGAACCAGGATTTGGACTCACGAAGTTTACCTGAGACTCTAGAGCCCGTGCAGTTTTCTTGAGATCCTACTACCCATGTTATTAACCACTATATTAAGTCCTCTCCAAAAGTGCCTTATATAGTTTGTTGTTCATGGAAATAAATATAGCAATTACAATCTCAGAGTCATGTATTCGATATCTGAAGAAAATAACTGAATGTAAAATTACTTGAACTCCTTATTGCCATAGAATTCTAATAGCTTTCCATGATATCTTTGCATGAATCAAAATAGTCACATTTTGAAAGTAAGCCCAGTGGAGGCATGGCCTTCTCTGTCTCATGTTGCACCTGGAACATTGCTCAGTGCGTCTTTGTTGGATGAACTAATGCGATAAAGAGAAAGAAATTTTCCTTTGCTGTGTATGTATGCTTGAACTTATGCATCTCATTTTAATATCTGAAAAATGATATTAAAAACTCACTCCAATTAGAGTATACATATTTCAGGTCACAATAACTTTTCATTTCAAATAATATAATGTCAACATTATACTAAACAATTTAATTATTTTAAAGTACATTTTCTTCAACGCTGCAATTTAAGAGGGCCTATCTGTTGACTTGAAGCATTATGTATTATTTATTCAGTGCTATCATTATTATACAAGTGACTTTTTCTTAGAGAAATGTAGTGACAACTGTTCAACTAAAGGACCGCTTTACTGTTCTTCTCTGAAAGCCTTATAGAACTTTTTAGATGAAACCATACCATAATATACCATAATATCCCCTAAAGTGAAAATCAATGGGTCAAGCTCCTCTTTTAGAACATGCATCCTATTAAATCATGCAGATTTAATTTTCCCAATGATAGCCTCCAGGGATATCAGAGGTTTGTGATTTTTTTCTTTGTTTGGTTTTTAAATGCACAATGTACTCATGACAGCAAATCAAACCTGTTAGTGGCATCAAACAAGTAGGACTGATGCCGGGAACAGGACCACTGCAAATTTTATTAAAACTGCAATCACTGAGAGCACAGCACACGGTGGGGTTTTAAATACCTCTCTCTGTGGCATTTGTGATATTAAGAGCTGCAGCATAAACAAAGGAAAAAGCAAATCAAATGTGGTATAAACATTACATGATTGCTTCCACTTTTGTAGATGCAACAAGTAAATTTGATCTCTAGGAAAGAAGGCAGCCAGAAGTCTAAAATTTTGAAGACAATGCTGATCTTTTACAGTTATGTCTATTGACATCTGCTTCTGTGACATGATAAATAGATAAATAGATAGGAATTATTATTTATTTTCATCTTTCAGAATTCTACTTGTCTTACCTGTTTCATATGTCTGCAAAAATATCTTCAGATAAAAAGTTTCTGAATAGATTTTGTTGGCCTTAAGGGTACCTAGTGCAGCCTTTCAGATTGCAAAGAAACTGGGCTGGCAGCACTCAGGTGTCCTGGCAAGTGATGGAGACTCATGCACTGAAGCCACTTAAATTCTCCATATGACTTGCCTTCCCTTGCCACTCCCCAAAACGCCTCTCCATGTTTTGACAAGAGGCTTCTTTTCAAAACCCTGAGGAAATAAGAAGTTGTTTAAACATCAGGGAGCCCTACAATAACCCTGTACTCAGAAGGACTCTGTTCTTTTGTTCTGCTTCTGGACCCTCCCTGGCTCTTATTTGCAGTTTTGTATTGGTGCCAAGACACTCTTCCCACCAGCAATTGCTGACTGACAGCCCTCTCTTGATTCCAGCTTCTGCCCAATATTTTCCTTAATGGCTTAAAGCTTCAAGGGTAAACAAGATAATAATAGAAAATGCAATTAACAAGAGCTTGACGCACTCCAGCATCCATCTATTTTAATTTGGGCCTCAAGTACTCTACATTCAGCCAGTTTCTATACACAAAGCAGTATTTATCTGAATGTGATAGTCACAGAATGTAGTAAGAGCCATATTCAGCCTCAAATAAATAAGTACATTTTTAAAAATCTTAAAGGCAGAGAATGTGAGGGGAAAAAAGAAAATTAGATATTTGTAAATTTTAAATGAGTCTTTTGCAATGTTTAAAAAATCTTATAACAAAGACACCCCCAGCTATAAAAAACAATAATTATGTTATCACCTTAAAAGATTTGATTTCTGTGGTCTGGTATTTTATTTTTATTTTATTTTATTTTATTTTATTTTATTTTATTTTATTTTACTGTAGAGATGAGGTTTTTGCCATGTCACCCAGGCTTGTCTCGAACTCCTGGATTCAAGAGGTTCACTTACCTTGGCCTTCCAGTGTATTGGGATTACAGGCATGAGCCCCTGCACTGGTCAGAGGAGCTAATTCTCTCTCTCTCTCTTTCTTTGTTTCTCTCTCTCTCTCTCTCTCTCTATTTTTTTGAGACAGGGTCTCAATCTGTTGCCCAGGCTGGAGTTCAGTAGCTCCATCTCAGCTCACTGCAACCTCCGCTTCCCAGGCTCAAGCAGTTCTCCTGCCTCAGCCTCCTGAGGAGCTGGGATTACAGGCATGCACCACCATGCCCAGCTAATTTTTGTATTTTTAGTAGACATGGCTTCACCATGCTGCCCAGGCTGGTCTCTAATTCCTGACCTCAAGTGATCTGCCTGCCTCAACCTCCCAAAGTGCTGAGCCACTATGTTTGGCCCTCTGGTCTAGCATTTTAAAGGGGGCATATGCCACTGGTCAAAACAGCGAAATAAAATCAGAATTTCAAAGTTGTCCCAAGCAATCATGATAGCAAACCCTCATCGAAAATTCCAGCCCTGCCATTCAAATCGGCATGTTCCACTGCCATATCCCTCTGCCTCTGAGTATCTGTCTTCCTGTCCTTTAGAGGTACTCAGGAGAAAATGGTTTCAGATATATAAGAAAAACAATATAGATCACTCTTTGGCTACACACCATACCTAAAGTAGAATGTGAAGTGGATTAGAGAAGCAGACAAAACTGCCTCTTAAAAGAGAATTTCCTCTATATGGCCCTGAAAAGCCACTTAGTCTCTATTTCAACCTAATAAAATGAATAGGCAGCAAATAAAACGTTTTGAGGGAAAAAGGCTAGCTGTCATCATCTCACTGAAAATAATGCTTTCATTTCTGTGAGGAACTAATGAAACGATCTCAAGCAGAAGGAAAATTTCTAGTTAAAAATAAAGCTTTATGAGCCAATATGGTTGATTTATTTTTGTTTTATCACTGTATATTCATTCTCATATTTGGGGACAGCTAAGGAACAATCTTAGCTGGAGGGCAGAAGTCACAAACTGGATGTGAATGCCTTTAGCACCTGTAAGACAAATCTCAATTTCAGAGATATTAAAATCTGCAACAAAGAAACTAAAATTTATTCAAGTGTGATTGTAAGGGATTAATGACTAAGATGCAACCCAGATATGCCAAAATATGAAAAAATGAGCATCTTAGAATGTGTGAAATATGATATGTAGATTTCTCTGGTGACTTCAGACAGTAAGATGTTCCCTGGTCACATCCTGCCGTGAATCCTCTCCTAGAGCCCTTTGGCACATAGGGGCCTGAGACAGGGCTTAACCTTTCCAGAAAAGCCTCCACAGTTGTGAGATTGAAAACTTTACTCTGCATTCCAGATGACTGAGGCTTCCCTGTCAATGTCAAATCAGTATACATAAATAGTTCTTATCTAGCAGTGCTTCCCTTTCCTATAGGAACTTACCTTTGTTTCACTTTTCCCTTTATGCTGTAAGTCAGTAACACCCAACAAAGTGTGGAAAATGTTCACTGAGAAATCAGAACCCTAACAAACTTTTTGGATCCTCCAAACCATTCCAGACTATAAAATCATAAATTTCAGATTATCATCTATATATAGAAAAGAAGAGTCATATGGGCGGAGACTTCATCAGCAGCTGCTGTTCTCTGACCTCCTTCACTTCCTCCATCTAAGTGACTCTGCCAACTTCCTCTTGTAGGTCTCAAGCTTAGCAGCTTTATGGATTGATTCCTTCCCTAAGGAAATGGCATGTTCTATGTCCTGTTCATCAGGACCTCCACCTTCAGTATTCTTCAGCCAATATCCAAGTGTTGTGAAAAACTAAGCAACATAGGAATCAATTGCCTTTGACAAAACTTTTCCCATCCCTGAGTTTGTCCTGGAGATCAATGGAGCAACAGAACTGCAAAAATATCAAACTAATGAACATAAAGTTTCATGTTACTTTATCAAAAATAGTATAATATTTGGAAAAACTGTTTTTTTCCAAAGCATAAATACATGTATTAATCCTTCCTAATTATAAAGGTCCCTTTATAAAGATGCAAAAATTATAGCCCTACATAAAGTATAAAATGGAAGTTACCCCCCATATAATCTTCTTTCTTTCTTTCTTTCTCTTTCTTTCTTTCTCTTTCTTTCTTTCTTTCTTTTTTTCTTTCTTCTTTCTTTCTTTCTCTTTCTTTCTTTCTTTCTTTCTTTCTCTATCTCTCTCTCTCTCTCTTTCTTTCTTTCTTTTTTTGAGATGGAATCTCACACTGTCGCCTGGGCTGGAGTGCAGTGGCACAATCTCCACTCACTGCAACCTCTGCCTCCTGGGTTCAAGCGATTTTCCTGCCTCAGCCTCCCGAGTAGCTGGAATTTCAGGTGCCCGCCACCATGCCCAGATAATTTTTTGTATTTTTAGTAGAGATGATGTTTCACCATGTTGGCCAGGCTGGTCTCAAACTCCTAACCTCGTGATTCGCCCACCTGGTTAGTGCTGGGATTACAGGCATGAGCCACTGTGCTGGGACCCCCCATATAATTCTCTATGCAGAGATGATGACTTAAGAGTTTGATATACGTGTACTCTAATATATAATAATCAGATATATTGTTCTTTACTTACTTTTTCACTTGTGAACATATTATATTGATAATGAATTAATATTCTAAAGCACTTAGAACAGTACCTTGCACATGGTAAGCACTATACCAGTACTTATTAAATACACGAAATAAATAATGAAACAGCACATAATTATATATTATACACTATGTGTCTATAATAACTAATAATCAAGCATCCTAAGAGGTAGGTTCTGCTTTTATCTCTATTTTAGAGAAGAGGAAGCTGAGGCTCAGAGATGGAAAGCAGACCCAAGTCACATATATGGTAGATAATTTTAGAAGTTAATGTATATAAATCCATCTCATTCTTTTTAATGGCTGCATGGAATTTCATCACATATTTAGTTGGTCTCCTATTGATGCAAATTTAAGCTCTTTACAACTTTTTACTAAGTAACTTTGTAACAAATAATCTTGAACATATACTTGTGCAAATATTCTTTTAGATAAATTGTCAGAAGATAAATTGCTGAGATAAACCTATACACATTTTAAAGTTTGATTTTTATTTTTCATAAACCTCCACAGGGCTATACCAAATTGTAAGGATAGAAGAAAGTGATAGTTTCCCCACACTCTATTGCTATCCTAATTGTTGTCCCTTATAAATAATCTGTCTTCAATATTTTAAGATAATCTCTTTGTCTTTGATGTTTCATTATGATTTGACTGGGTGTGAAATGCTTATTTCTCTGCTCTTCATTTTTACCGATTGGGACTCAGTGTACTTCACATACTTGAAGATATAAGTCTTTCATCAATGCTGGAAAGTTCTTAGTCATCATGTTTTTGAGTATTGCCTCTCATATTTTCTGTATTTTCTCTTTCTGTAATATATCTTTTATCATTTCTTAAATTCAATTTCATCTTTTCTGTGCTTTCAAAATCTGTGCTGAATTCTAAATTCTGAAGAGCTGATTTCTAATGGCTGAATTATCTCTTTATCTCTAATATACTATTATCCATTGAATTTTAATTTTAATTATATTTTTATTTGTTAAAATTATGTTTAATTATTTATCAAAACTGCCTGTCTTCCTAATTTATTTATTCATTTAATTATTTTTTTTTGGACAAAGTCTCACTCTGTTGCCCAGGCTGGAGTGTAGTGGCGCAATCTTGGCTCACTGCAACCTCTGCCTCCCAGGTTTAAGAGATCCTTCTGTCTCAGCCTTCTGAGTAGCTGGGACTACAGGTGTGCACCACCATGCCCGGCTAATTTTTGTATTTTTATAGAGACGGGGTTTCACAATGTTGGCCAGGCTGGTCTTGAACTCCTGACCTCAAGTAATCTGCCTGCCTTGGCCTCCCAAAGTGCTGGGATTACAGGCGTGAGTCACTGTGCCTGGCCCTAATGTATTTTTGTTTTTCTTATTCCTCTTTTTGCATTTTTAATTACTTTAAGCATACTTATTTTATAGTTTCTATGATGTTATTTGGTTAACTGAATTTTCTTTGTATATTATGTTGGACAACACTCACTCAAGGTAGGTTGTTTTCTGTAGGTGTGATAATTTGGCATTGTGAACTCATCCTCAGTGTAGGTATACCCATGAAAAGCCTATGTAACCTGAGTAAAGTGCTTCTTCTTTTAGCTTTTTTTCTTGTTAAATTTTTGGCCTGGAACCAATGTTTTGTGTATATGTGGGTTTTTTGGCCTGGAACCAACATTTTATGTGTATGTAGGTTTTTTATTTTTATTTTTATTTTTTTATTTTGAGACAGGGTCTCACTCCGTTGCCCAGGCTGAAGTGCAGTGGCACAATCTTGGCTTACTGCAGCCTCTACCTCCCAGGCTTAAGCCATCCTCCCACTTCAGGCTCCCAAATAGCTGAGACTACAGGTATATACCACTACACGTGGCTAATTTTTATATTTTTTTGTAGAGATGGAGTTTTGCCATGTTGCCCAGGTTGGTCTCCAGTGCTCAAGCCATCAGCCTCCCAAAGTGCTGGGATTATAGGGGTGAGCCACTGTGCCCAGCCTGAAACCAGTTTGTACGTTCATTTTTCCATCTGAGAATTCCCAGACTGTGCTGATGGTATTAAGTCAATATCAAGCCTATGGAAGCTATAGTCCTGAGTGTTGAATATGCACTCCTAAGAAGACCTGGTTTTTTCTCCCTCACGACTAAAGACAGACAAGCCATTGTGTTGTGTTTTTGTGCCCAGAGATGGAATTTCCGGCCCATCTTTCTACTTTTGTGGTTCTCAGCTTTATACAAGGGTCTGAATGCTAACCTCCATTTCATATGGGACAAGACCCTGTCTCCTGCCCCTTTAAGGGTCTTCAAACTAATCCCTTTTAAGGGTCTTCAAACCAATCTCCGAGGTTATAGAGATGAGCACCTGTCCCATTACCTTTAGAACAATAAGAAACCAGCTCACTGAGCTTATAGTTTGTGCAGTTCCTGTTCATTTCGAGCTTCCAGAGATTTATATTTTATTCTTATGAGTTATACAACTAGCCCAGCATTTCTGGGCTAGTTGGAAGATTTTCATATTATCTTGTCTGTTATATTGCTGGAGCTATAGTGTTTAATCCTAGGCTCAAATCCAAGGATATTTCATATTTGGATATTAAATCATAGGTATGGCTGGGCATGGTAGCTCATGCCTATAATCCCAACATTTTGGGAGGTTGAGGCTGGAGGATTGCTTGAGTCTGAGACCAGCCTGGGCAACATAGCAAGACCCCGTCTCTAAAATAAAATAAAATAAAATAAAATAAACAAAACAAAATAAAATAAAAAATAAATAGCTAAGCACGGTAGGGCACACCTGTAGCCCCAGCTAATCAAGAAGCTGAGGTGGCAGAATCACTTAAGCCTAGGAGTTTGAGGCTACAGTAAGCTATGATTGTGCCATTGCACTCCAGCCTGAGCAACAGAGTGAGACTTTGTCACAAAACAAAACAAACAAGAAAGATAGAAAGAAAGAAAGAAAAGAAAAGAAAGAAATTATAGGTGTATTTGGTACCTAAAGATTGCATGATTCATGCTTCAATCTCCCTTTTGCAATAGTCTCAAATCCTTTGCCCTATTTTCCTTCCTGACAAAACTCCAACACTTACGTCTTGCCTTTGAATTTAGCTTTCTGCTGTTTCCTGAACTTACACCTGTACAGCAGAGCAGCACTGGGGGGAAAAACCCTGCAACCCTGCAGATTGATGCCACTCCATATTCACGGTCCTGCTCTCTACTAAAACTTTAATGCTGCCCTACAATCCTGGTTTACCTTGTGAGTCATCTCTCCCATCCCACAGCTATTTTAGAACTCACTTCATCCCCACCCTCTTCCCTGACCCTTTAACAAAAGTGTTTTCAAAAGATAACCCTAATTTCTCCTTCCTAGAGGAAATAGAGACCATAAGAACAGAATTTTCTCGAATTCCATCCATCAAACTTATGAACTGATTTATACTGAAAACATCCCTCTTCTCCTTTCTTCCTATTACAAGGACATTCTGTCTTCCTGTCTAAGGAGAGTAACCATATAATTTATCGTGGAAGCTTGGATACTTCTGAAAGTAAAAGAGAGACTCTATTAATAATGATTCCAGGACAACAGGTGTAAACCAGAACTGTCCTGGGAAAACTGGAACATGTGGTCACCCTCTGTATACAGTTTATCATTCTACTTGGCCCCCAAATACAACCCTTGTGCATTCTCCAGCACCACATTCTCTTGAATATTTTGTTCTCTTACGTATGTTCAAATTTTTCTTCTCTCTGAGCTCAGTCTCATTAATATTTTAACGTTTAATTTCTTTTTACATTTCACTCTTTTTTGAAGAGAAATCTTGCAATGCAACATGATCTACACACCAAACATAACTCCAGCTACTGCTCCCTTTTTTGACTCCTCCCCTTTCTCTGAAAAATTTATCGAAAATTTGTCAATACCGCCTGTCTATTTTTTTTCAGCTCCCAACCTCTGCTTCTTTTGCAGAATTCTGGCTTTTCCCCTCATTTTCATCTAGATACTTCTCTTGACAATGTCACATAGGACTATCTCATTCTTTAATAGAACAGACAGTATTCAGCCTGACTCAAATTCTTAGACACAGCTATCTGTGCAGCCTTGTGTAAGTTAGGTATCCTCTCTATTCCTCTGTTTCCTAAAATGGCAGAATATAGGGCCCTTGTTACAGACTTTTAGTGAGGATTAAACAAGATAATCCACATAAAACGTTTAGCCTCAATGGAACCTTTTAAATGTTAGCCTTCCCATTGGACATCCTTTCAGAAAGATATCCATGCTGCACCATGCTTGAGTTAGATGGTTCTATCAATAATTCTGTATGTCACTGTTTGAACATTTTAAGGCAAGACCAAAGTATAGGATACCTTTACATTTCCATTGCACAGATCCAGCAGTCTGAGAATGGCAATCTAGAAAGGGAGCTTTACTTCTGTGTGGTAGGGTGTTTCTTTCGCATTTGTTACAACAAAGATTTAGTTAACACATTGTACTCAATCCATGGCCTGGCATGTTTATTTTTATTAGAGGCCATCAAGGACAAAACCCTATCTTTTCCTGTATGCCCATCTGTGTTAAGTGTAGCCCAGCATCAAATGGCACCATAGAGTTCTGATTCGATATAGCCATTGCATGACTAATTTGCAGAGTTATGACTTGATACATATATATGCTCGTCTGCCCCGACGGACCATGGTCCTGCCTCATCATCTTCAGTCCTCATCATTGCCAGACTAGCAGGCATCTGCATGTACTTTTGAGCTTTTTCCACTCATTTCTCAGTTGCTTTTTTTTTAAAACTTGTTCTGAGTTGTAGGTTGAGTTAGCCCTACCTCTAAATAGGTCACGTCTACATTATATCTTTTGAAAATACTTCAACCATTTATTCAAGTGGAAGTCAACCTTTCAGAGCTTCCAGAACCAAAGAAAATTTGTTACAATTTTATGTTTTAATCATAATAAGTATAGCAAACTCCATTTGTTAAATGCTTATTATGTACCAGCAATTGTGCTAAGCATGTCACATATTTTGGTTATTTTAATAGGGACTAAGATGAGGGTAGAAACAGACGTGTGTGCTAAAATCTTCTTACCTACAGTTAGGGTAAATTGAAATGATATTATGAGCTCTCAGTACTAGCAAATTTCATAAAATCTCTAGCATATATTAACTTTTAAAGCACTAAGCATGACCGTTTAAAGGTTACGAGAAAAGAGGCAGTATTCAGTGTTAGTGACAGGCATGATACAAAATTAAATGGTAACTCAAAACCAAACTGTATAATAACTCCAACTAATGGAGTTTGGTGATAATTTTCTCTAGGTCAAAGTAAAGCAAGTTGCTTTAATACCTATGAAGCTAGTGACCTAAATGATCAGTATTAAATATTACAGTACAGAAGGCTTATTTTTAATATCTTAAAGAGAAAAACTCTTTGTGATATTTTATACAAATGGATAGCATTAATTCTGCATCATTCCTTAGACAGAATAGGAAAACAGTGGATCTAGGCAGACAGATATTCAGTGAGTCTGAATATGTGTCTGGGTGGGTTTGTAGGTTTATTTAGTTTTTACTGAATAAATCACATCAACTGGTTGTTGAATACTGAGCTTTAAATAGCACTGATTATTTAGAAGACATTAAATTACAGCAACTTGCTGAAAATGTATTTTTATATTCTGACAGCCATTATTCCCACCAACCTCATTATTTTCCTTGATGAATTAATGAAAATTTTATGAGCAATTGGTACAATGACATAATAAAGATGTTACCTCAATTAGAGGCAAATGTGGGAAACGAGATTATTAAAGCTGTGACAGGAATGTCCATCAAGGAAATAAAAATAATCTTAAAGGAGTTAATAGAAAACTATATGAGTGAGAAGGAAATACACAGAAAAGGATAGATTTTGACCTAAGGAAAGTAGGATAGAATCAAAGCAAAATATGGAGAACTCTTCAAGTCTTTTCCTGGTTGAACTGTAATTTGTGCCACTATGTGATACTCTAACACTTATCAGTCAGATAAGAGAAAAGCAGAAAAATAGATGATAATTCCATAACCAACATTTATTGAGGGTACACAAAGGACCAGATGCTCTGCTAAACACTATCAACATCTAACTTCATTAAATAGAGCAAACCCCACTTAACAGGTGAGAAAGCTAGAAGCCAAAGATGTTAATTCTCTGGCACACAACAGGAAGAGCTAGGAAGGGTTTGTACTCAGTTTATTCACCTAATAGAGGTGTGCTGATAGTTCTTCTTTTTAAGCAAAATGTGGTGCAGTTTTAGGTCAAGAAGGACCCGACTAACAAGCAAATAGAACACCTAGACCTATTTGGATTCTGATTTCTCAGTGAAGACCTTTCACACCAAGTTATTGAATTAGCTGATTAAAAAATATTTTCAGAAAGAAAAGAAAAAGTATTTTGATAACATAATTCATAGAACTGGGATTATTTTTGGCTTTACGATTTGAGTTAATTTTTTTTTTCAAGCTTTGTGATAGAATACTATCTGAAAATAGCTACTTTTTCCGCTTTATCACATCTTTTTAAAGTGTTCTATATGATTAAAAAGATTAAAATTATTATGCTCAAGTTTATAGTTGAGGGAAGAATTGTCCAAACCAGGAAGACATTCTAAAATGGGTTTCTACTATTTTACTGTTACAGTAAATTTAGTCTGTTTTGGTAAAAATTACCAGTGATTGTGAATAATCAATGGAATATGACCTTTTATACTAGTGAGAATTTCTTTCTTTTTTCAGTTTTCCTTTTCTGTTATCATAGGCTTGACCTTATGGCCTAATATCTGGAACAACTGAGGGAAGTGGGCTGCCCACATCTCTTCTCTCCCAAGCCCAGGTGCAGCCTTCACAATAGACAGTGAGGCCCCTGGTCACACAGTCAGGGGAAGAAATGCAGCTCCTTACCCTCAACTTCCAGCTTCACCACTTTGGAATATGCTGTCCCGAGGCTGTTTTTTGCCACACATCGATACTGTCCTGCATCTTCCTTTTGTACGTTATGAATCCTCAGGCTCCCAGATTCAAGAACTGCAATTCGGGAATTTTCCTGCCAGAGATAGGGACGTGAATTCAAAAATGTTTATGGGTCTATCAAGGATACATTTGCCAAATATCATCAACTTATTGTCATCACTATTATCATCATCAAGGATATCGCTTTGTCCTTTATTGGGCACTTAGTATGTAAAACATACAATATTAAATGGAATAGTGCAAGAGTACCTACATTAATCTTCACCAGGGTCCTATGAGGTATAGTTTATTTTCTTTCATCCCATGAGTGTGTATATATATATATGTATGTATGGGCTTATTTTACTTCCCCAAAGTCACAGCTAAATCTGATTAAAAGCATTGCTTTTAGAAAAGGGAAATGTTGCGGGGGGGTTGGTGAGACATACAAAACTACATACTGGGTATAATGTACAGCACTCGGGTAATAGGTGCACTAAAATCTCAGACTTGGCCACTATACAGTTCATCCTTGCAACCAAAAACCACTAGTACCCCAAAAGCTATTGAAATATAAATAAATAAATAAACACATTGCTTTTAACTATCAGGTTTACCTTGCACCCTAGATGGTATCTTTAGGAGAGTACATGTCCTTTGAAATACTAGAAAATTTCACACATATTAAAATTTCTCTTTGGAGTTTAAATATTACATCTGTCTTTTCTGTTTTGGACCCTAAATTCAGTAACATAAGTACAACCACCCTTGTTTGTCATTGTAGGAAATGCACCAAGATTTATAACAAGAGGAAAGCCAGATAATCACTAAAAATTAGCAATATTTATTTTATTTTAAATAAAGCAAAGCTGAGCAATTTTATACCTTAGTTTAGTTAGTTGACATATAGTGACACCTTTGTATTCCTCTTAAAATACACTATGCATTGTTAAATGAAAAACACAGTCTGTGATCTTTTAGGTGATACAAAGATGGAAAGACAATAATGATGCTGCATAATAATTTATCAATAAATGTGGGGATAAGATACAGAGGCAGTACAAAATAAGCATATAGACAATAACTTTTTTTTTTTTTTTTTTTGAGATGGAGTCTCATTCTGTTGCCCAGGCTGGAGTGCAGTAGTGAGATCTTGGCTCACTTGCAACCTCTGCCTCTCGGGTTCAAGTTATTCTCCTGCCTCAGCCTCCTGAGTAGCTGGGATTATAGGCACACACCACCACACCCAGCTAATTTTTGTATTTTTAGTAGAGACAGGATTTCGCCATGTTGGCCAGGCTGGTCTTGAACTCCTGACCTCAGGTGATCTGCCCGCCTTGGCATCCCAAAGTGCTGGAATTACAGGCGTGACTAATCTTCGTGACTCAGGAGGGATTTGCCAAGGTATTTGTGTATGACTCTTGAGTCTTTTCACTTAACTTCTCTCCAGAGCTCTCATTTGTTTTCTTCCGAACCTTGTCTCCCTCCCTCCTTCCAGAAACTGTCAGTTCTAAAGCCTGGGTTTTAGTTTTTCTTTTTCATCCCCTAAGTCTCAGATTCAACATTAAAAAAATAAATGATTTAGCCAGCCAACATATACAAAGGATTCCAGGTTTGCTTTTTCATTGCCTCCTTTTCTATCTTTAACACTATTGGTTCCCATCTCTTTTTTTCCCTAGCCAGACCCAAATGAAATGCCATACAGTTTGCATATATGCAAACAGAAATACTTACATTTGGTTAAAATGTACATGGAAACTGCTTTATACTAGAAGTTTGTAAGTGTGTAACTGAGTGTGTAAAGAAATGTTATATTTTAAAATACATTTTATATATGTGTTTTAACATCATAACCACTTACCCTGAGAGGGCTGTCTCCCTTTATCCAAGACACTGATGGTTTGGGATTACCCATTGTAGTACATGGTAGGACTGCTTTTAATCCCTCTATTATTTTCACATTTATGGGAGGACGAGTTATTTTAGGTTCTAAAAAGAAATGAAAATTCAAAATAAATAAGGCAATATGGCTTTGTTAAACCTAGAGTTTCTAACTTTCAATTTAATTCTAAATATCTGTTTTAAGAATCATTTGAGGCATGTTACATTACAAAATTCACCAAATGCAAAGAGAGTTTTCTTCAGTAGATCTCAAACAGAAATCAGTTTAGAAACACTTGGTTGTCTCTGCTTTATTAGAATCTTACTAGCAAAACACAAATTTATGAAAAATATTAACAGTGTGAAGTTATCATAGCATTTGTCATTTTAAAAGATAGTTAATAAAAGCTGATTAACATAGGCTGTCACCATAGCAATTCAACATTATTTAATTCATACTGATAGACATAAAACATTTGAAAAGAAAATTTTGATATAACTATATTCTTACATAGTTATAAATTATGACCTATTTTCCCTTTAGCTTCCGTCTTAATTTGACTATTAAATTTGATGATTATTAATTAAATACATTCATTCTCTAGACAGTAAACTAGATATTATTATATTAACAATCAAAAGAAATTCTGTCATACAATTTGGGGGGACTCAATTCTGTAAAGCAAACATGTAATTTACTGTTCAAACACTTTTAATCTTTCAGAAGAAATAGTTTATGCCAGTTAATGTTTATTCTCAAATATGAAACTTTCAAAGAAAGTTATTAAATCTAATATACAAAAGAATTGATAAGTTCAGGATGCCAGTTATTTTAGTACTATTCATAAAATAGTTAAAACTACATTTATGTCCTTTTATGTTACAGATACAGAGGGGGACTTGGCAAGAGAGACTACTGAGCAATGGATACGTTTTATTTCTTGCAGGACATGTGCCGTAACCAATTTGTTATTTTGACAAAGGAAAGCATGAAATAAGGACTTTGTTTTCTTCTACTTCAATGTGAGGGAGAGTAGTGGGGGCTTTGGTGTTGTTGGTAGTAAGAGATATTTGCAAAGCCTTCATGACCTGTTGGTTTGTTTTTTTTTTCTTTTCTTTTCTTTTCTTTTTGAGACGGAGTCTCGCTCTGTCGCCCAGGCTGGAGTGCAGTGGCGCGATCTCGGCCCCCCGCAAGCTCCGCCTCCTGGGTTCATGCCATTGTCCTGCCTCAGCTTCCCGAGTAGCTGGAACTACAGGCGCCCACCACCACACCCGGCTAATTTTTTTTTTTTTTTTTTGTATTTTTAGTGGAGACGGAGTTTCACCCTGTTGTCAGGATGATCTTGATCTCCTGACCTCGTGATCCGCCCACCTTGGCCTCCCAAAGTGCTGGGATTACAGGCGTGAGACTTGTTGGTTTTTAATCTAAGCATTCACTGCCATTTAGAGTTCCTGTGGCCCTGTGTTATAGCAAAAATACAAGAAAGGCTTTAAAATATAGGAAAATAACAACTTTATTACTTTGCCTGCTATCTATAGTATACAACTCTCCTTCTAATAAACTGTAAATACCTACATTTAAATACAGTACTGGCCAGGTTCCTCAATTGTGAGTTGTATTGTCATACAGTTGCTGGGAAAAACTTAGCTGCACACTTGATATTCCTATGACAGTCAAATAAAGTGTTATCTATGCCTTCCATAGGTTCCACGAACAAGATCTCTATGGTAAAGCTGAGGCACAGATAATGTCTTAGGTAAAGACCTTTGCTTAAAGCAAAAAACACCTGTCTTCTCAGTGACATGATGTCTTGGTCATCTGTTAGGTGAGGGGTGAGGAATTCCCTTTTGGGAAATTGAATATAAAGTCAACTAGGAATGACTAGAGTATTGATGCATAGCCATGGATCCCTACTGTAAGGGAACATTATTCAGGGTGGAGTCATAAGTACTGACAATCAGAACTGGTCACCTTAAAGCAGGATGCTGGAAGTATCCTGCTGTGCCAGCATTGAGACTTTAGCTGATGGACCATTAGGAATTTAGGGGAGGGAGCTCTTGGGGGAGGGCTTAAGAGAGCTGGAGTAGTGATAGGGGTTGGGGGATCTTGGGAGCCTTATGAAACAGATCTTTCCAAGAAGTATGGAATCATTCCAAAATTTTAGCAATTGGAATGGCCACACCGGTATATATCCACATGAATGGATGAGATCTCCAAAGGAGAGGTTGGAAAAAAGAAAACAAGAAAAGGGGATTTAGTATAGAACCCAAATCAAGAACATCTGGGCCAGAGAGAATATGAAAAATATTCAAAAGAAAGGTAGTGTCACAAAGTAAGGAAATACTTGAAAGTGTTTCATCCTCAGAATGAAGTCTTCATTATTTAGCAAATGAGAGCATTCCAACTTCCTTATTTTATTGCTTACTGCTCTGCATACTGAAGGGAAGCCTGCGTATAGGCAGATCCCCACCTACTTACTCACAGTAAGTACCAAATCAGTATTCCATAAAGTCCTGCTATTCCCACCAGCTTTTTATCCTAATTAACTGAACACTCCATGTATATTTATGGCCAAAAAATAAAAGATCAATTTGAGAAAAATTATAAACATAAAAGGATGGAACCCAAACAAAATCAATTTTTTTTTTCTGAAGGAAATAAAAGTAATGCAGGGAAAAAAAGAAAATGTCTTTTTAAAAGATGCACTAGTGATATCCTTAGAAGCTTAAGTGAATATTGTATCATACAAGTGAGTTTGTTATGACAACAGAGACATCAAGGAAATTCTTAGAAATTAAAAATACAGTTTTTAAGACCAAAACACTCAGAATGACAGAATAGTCATACTGGAGACCACATTCATAATGTGAAGGAAAAGTAAAAAGAATCTTCAAGAGAGTAGAATATCAAGACATGCAGAAAATATGAGGATAAAAATTTGAAGTCATAGAGAAAGAAAAAAGAAAACAAATAGAGAAAATGTGCCTGATTTTCAAAAAAGCTTTGGTCTTTAGATCAAAAAGGCCCACCTAGGCTGGGTGCAGTGGCTCACTCCCATAATCTCAATACTTTGGAAGGCCAAGGTGGGAGGATCATTTGAGCACAGGAGTTCAAGACCAGCCTGTGCAACATAGTGAGAACTTATCTCTACCAAAAAAAAGTAAATAAATAAAATTAGCCTGGTGTGGTGGCTCATGCCTGTAGTCCTAGCTACTTGGGAGGCTGAAGCAGGGGGATTGCTTTAGCCCAAGCAGTCAAGGCTGCAGTGAGCCATGATCACACCACTGCACTACAGCCTGAGTTACAGAGTGAGATCTTGTCTCAAACAAAACAAAACAAAACAAAAACCAACCAAACAAACAAACAAAAAAACAAGGCCCACCTAAAACTGAGTAGCAATAATTCTTAAAAATACACCTAATATATTCTTGTCGATTTGTGAAATTTATGAACTCTAGAAAAAAAAGAAAAATCCTAAACTTTTTGAGAGAGCCATCAGATTTACTTGAAAGAAATAAGAAAAAGACTTCTCATCTGCAACAGAGGATATCTACTAAAACTAAAGAAAAGGGCTTTTAAAACTCTGATTCTGCATGCAGCAAAATTATTATCCAACAATGTAAGCAAAATGAAGACTTCCAACCAAGCAAAAATTCAGGAAATATTTTACATCTTTACACTCTGAAAAAAGTACCTAATGATTTCCTCCAGCAAAATAACAAAAGATAAGAAATAATGATGAAAGACAACAACACCAAAACTAAAAATAAATGTCCCAAGTAGACCTAAATTCCTCTAATTTGTGTGGTGCCAGTATGTATGGTTATAAGCACGTCAGAGAAGAGAACATGAAGGTTACATCATTGTAAGACTGACAGTTTGCAAGTAGCAGATGTTTACAGGACAGGAGGCCATGAGATTTAAAGATGCTGGTAAGGTAGTGTTTGATGATACATCACCAGGTAGAAGAAAGAACTAAGTACGGAAGGAAATAAAAGCCCCATTGGGGAATCAAAATGGAAAGGAGAACAGAGACGAATCAAGGTAAGAGAATATGATGATGTTGATGATGTTGATGTTGTACAGCAACAGTAGGAGAATGAGAGAGACTGAGACACTGTTTTTAGCTGAGAAGGAGACAATGGAAGTTTGTGCCCACAAACTCTACTTGGAGGCAAGTCATGCATATGGGAAACTGTTTTGCTCATCTGACAAAGCTGTACCACAAAATGTCCATGATGAGAGTGACATACTGGAGCTGAAGATTTTAAATGCAGACTACTTCCAGTGGGTGACAAGGCCAAGAGTGAGTCATCGATTGGGTACGCTGATAAAGAGTTAACACAAACAGGCTCATGCCTGTAATCCCAACACTTTGGGAGGCCAAAGTGGGCAGATTACTCAAGGTTAGGAGTTTGAGACTGGCCTGGCCAACTTGGCGAAACTCTGACTCTACCAAAAATACAAAAATTAGCCGGGTGTAGTGGCACATGCCTGTAATCTCAGCTACTTGGAAGGCTGAGGCAGGAGAATTGCTTGAACTCAGGAGGCAGAGGTTGCAGTGAGTCATGATCACACCACTGCACTCCAGCCTGAGTGAGACTCCACCTCAAAAAATATATATATATATTTATTTAAATATATATACTTATATTTAAATATATATTTTTATATATACTTCTATTTAAATATATATTTATATATACTTATAATTAAATATATATTTAAATATATATTTATATTCAAGTATATATTTATATATATTTGTATTCAAGTATATATATTTATATTCAAATATATATTTATTTATATTCAAGTATATATTGACATATATTTATATTCAAGTATATATTGATATATATTTATATTCAAGTATATATTTATATATTTATGTTCAAATATATAGTTATATATTTATACCCAAATATATAGTTACATATTTATACTCAAATATATAGTTATATATTTATACTTAAATATATAGTTATATATAAAATATATTTATATTTAAATATGTAGTTATACATATTTATATTTAGATATATATAGTTATATATATTTATATTTAAATATATATATATATTTATATTTATATATATTTATATTTAAATATATAAATATATATTTATATTTATATATATTTATATTTAAATATATAAATATATATTTATATATATTATATATAAATATGTATTTATATAAAAATATATATATATTTATATATAAAAATATATATACCAAAAAAAACAACAACAGAAACAACCTAAATGCTCATTAATGATAGACTGGATAAAGAAAATGTGGTACTTATACACCATGGAATACTACATAGCCATAAAATGGAATGAAATCATGTCCTTTGCAGGGACATGGATGGAGTTGGAAGCCATTATCCTCAGTAAACTAATGCAGGAACAGAAAACCAAACACTGCATGTTCTCACTTATAAGTGGGAGCTAACGATGGGAACGCATGAACACATGGGGGGAAACAGCACACACTGGGGACTGTCGGGGGTGTTGGTGTGGGGAGGGAGAACATCAAGAAGAATAGAATGGATGCTAGGCTTAATACCTAGGTGATGCGATGATCTGTGTGGTATACCACCATGGCACATGTTTACCTATGTAAAACACCTGCACATTCTGCAGATGTACCTCTGAACTGAAAATGAAAGTTAAAAAAAAAATAAAACCATCTTTCCTCATAGTAGTAGACTTACCTAAACTACTACATGTATGTGTACATAGTGATTAAAAGTATGAGCCTTAAAATTGAAAAAAAAAGACAAACATCACTGGATTTGTGGAGGTCAAGGAATTGTGAGAATTAAGTGGCTAGTGGTTCTATTTCATGGCTGTTAAAATTTCTTAGGGTGATTGCAGGAGTAGAGATGGATACAAAGATAGTAAGCCTGGAATCAAAGTTTTTAATAAATATGGGGAAGTGCCTAGAAGAGTAAATGACATGATGAATACAGTTAGAGAAACGATAGGTCAGAATGGCATAAGCCCTCATCAGAGGAAAGATTTTGTATAGGAATACAAAATGGAATGGTTTAAAAGCAACACTGAGGGCCGGGAGATTACCTATTAGTGTTTGGCAGCCTTGTAGACATTAAGTGGGGAAAATAGAACAGCTTCCACTGAAGCAGAAAATCACTCAGAAGAATATCAAATTTGAAATAAGGCAAAAGGTTAGAAGTGTCTGCAAAGAGGTTAGAAACAAAAAGGGTGTTTGGTTGTGTTTCACAGGTGTAAGGTAAAGGTTTTAGAGGAAGGTTTCCTGGTGAAAGAATTCAGGGTGGAAGAAGTCAGGAGATAAGAGAAGGTAAGAAAATGGGAAAGGATAGAGAATTGAGAGGCTTGCCTTAGGGTAGTAGTTGATGGCAGGCATAAGAGGTGTGGGATTAACTGGCCTCGGGGTTGTGCTTTGAACTTGAACTTCTGTCACTGCTGAACCACCAGGCCTGAGAAAATCTCTATTTACTAAATGTTTTAAAGTGTACCAAGTCAGGGGAGGCACAGTGGCTCACACCTGTAATCCCAGCACTTTAGGAGGCCGAGGCGGGCAGATCATCTGAGGTCAGGAGTTCAAGACCAGCCTGGCCAACATAGTGAAACCCCATATCTTCTAAAAATCGAAAAAGCACCCAGGTGTGGTGGCACACACCTGTAGTCCCAGCTATTCGGGAGCCTGAGGCAGGAGAATCACTTGAACCCAGGAGGTGGAGGTTGCTGTGAACCAAGATCGTGCCACTGCACTCCAGCCTGGGCAACAGAGGGAGACTCTGTCTCAAAAAAATATATAAAAAATAAATACAAAACTAAGTGTACCAAGTCAACTTTCAAATCAATAGACGAATCTCTTTCCCACTCACTCATCTTCACTTGCAGGGCTCCACAACTCTCCACAGCTCCTCCCACACCATTGTTGGCCGTGCAGCAGTAAATGCCATCATCACTGTCTTCCACACTCAGGATGGTGAGGAGCTGCCCATTCTCCCGGATGCTGTACCGGGTGTCAAAGAGCCTGCAGGTCACAGAGAAAAATGACAGATTAGTGCTTCATCTGTGATTTTTTTTTGCCATGATTAATTTATCAAACTGATGACTTGTTAATGAGGAAGTAGAATAAAGGTGAGAGGAAACTTGAGTGAGTTCTGAATAATAGAATAACCTTACTTGATAATATAAAGCTAACATTATATACTCGTCTTTCTTAGGGTCCAATAGTCAAAGTACCATAGTCCTTCAAAAACGCTTTCAAAGGGTGATACCTACTGATAAGACAAAATGTCAAGTTTACTTTATTCAGGAAAGCATATAAAACCAAGATATAGGTGTCTTCTCCCAATAATTTCTGGGAAGTAGCAGCTATTAATAGATTATGAACACGCATACGTATAAATACGATGAACAGAAAGGGTTAATTATTTATAGAAGTAACTAATGATTAGTTGAATATTCATTCTTCCATTAAACAATTACTTATTGTATGCTAACAAGTGCCAGGCACACTTCTAGTTACTTGGGATACATAAGGAAGGAAAACAACTTCAAACTAAAAAAAATATATGCTTTACATATATTATCTATTTAATTATATGCAAACCATTTGTTGAGAAAGGAATTACGGCAATAGAAAGAAATTGGAAGAGAAGCAGCAATATAAAAGATAGTTTCTTTTAACCAAATAAGAGTTTTTTTTATGCCAAATGTGTGTGGTGAGCAGAATAACAGTCCCACAAAGGTCCTTCTCTTATTCACCAAAATCTGTCAATATGTTACCTTATTTTGCAGATGCTAAGAATCTTAAACTGGAGTGTTCTGGACTATTCAAATGGGCCCTGTGTAATTATAAGTATCCTTAAAAGATGGAAGAGGGAGGCAGATTGATAAAGGGAGGTATGACAATGGAGGCAGAAGTCAGAGTGGTGCCACTGCTAGTGTTATAAGTGGAGGAGGGAGCCTCTAGAAGCTGGGAAAGGCAAGAAATCAGATTCTTCCCTAGAGCCTCCAGAAGGAACTCAGCCCTGCCAACACTTTGATTTTAGCCCAGAGAGATTTATTTCATACTTGTGACCTCCAGAACTATAACATAGTGAGTTTATGTTGTTTTAGGCCACTAAGTTTGTGGTAATTTGTTACAGCAAGAATAGGAAATAAATACAAATTTTGGTACCTGGAAGTGTGATGCTGCTGCAACAAATACCTAAAAATGTGGATGTGGCTTTGCAATTGAGGAATAGTTAGAACCAAAAAATATTTTGAAGAGCATGCTAGAAAAAGCCTATATTTCCTCGAAGAGACTGTTAATAGAAATATGCATGTTAATGATTCTGCTCCTGAGGAATTGGAAGGAAGAGAGTTGCATGGTAGAGAAAATCTAAATCATCTTAAAGAATACCTACATTATCGTGAACAGACTGTTGGTAGAAACATGTATGTTCAAAGCACTGCTGGTGAGGACTTGGGTGGAAATGAGGAGCATGTTACTGGGAAAGGAAGAAAAGGGGATCTTTGTTGTGTGGGACACAGAACTTAGCTGAATGATGTCCTGCAATCATGTGGAAAAAAAGCTTGTGAATGATGAACTCAGATATTTAGCTGAGGAAATTTCTAAGCAATGTGTTGAAACTGTGGCCTCATTTCTTTTTGCTGGATATAGTAAAATTCAAGAGGAAAAAGATAAGTGGATGGAAAAACTGCTAAGCAAAAAAGGAACCAGGACTTGATGATTTGGGATTATCAGCCTATCCAGATTGCACAAAATATTAGCAAACCAAAGTCAACAATACATTAGAAAGATCATCTATCATGACCAAGTGGAATTTATCCCTGGAATACAAGGATAGATCAACATATGCAAACCAATCAATGTGATACATTATATCAACAGATGAAAGGTAAAAACCATATGATTATTTCAGTATATGCGGAAAAAGCATTTGATAAAAATTCAGCATACCTTCATGATAAAAACCCTCAAAAAATAGATGGAAAATACCTCAAAATAATAAAAGCCATATACGACGGACCCACAGCTAGTAGTATACTGAATGAGGAAAAACTGAAAGCCTTTCCTCTAATCTGGAGTGCAACAAGGATGCCCACTGTCACCACTGTTATTCAACACAGTCCTGGAAGTCCTACCTAGAGCAATCAGACAAGAGAAAGATATAAAGGACCATCCAAATTGGAAGGGAAGAATTATCTATGTTTGCAGATGATATGCTCTTATATTTGGAAAAACTTAAAGACTCCACAGAAAACTATTAGAACTGATAAATTCAGCAAAGTGGAATAAAAAATAATATTCAACAAAATAAACATACAAAATAAACAAAATACAAAATAAAATAAACATATGAAAATCAGTAACATCTGTATATGCCAACAATGAACAATATGAAAAATAAATTTTAAAATAATCCTATTTACAGTAGCCACACATAAAATTAAATAGCTAGGAATTAAAGAAGTGAAAGATCTCTATAATGAAAACTATAAGAAACCAATGAAAGAAATTCACGAGGACACCAAAAAATGGGAAAATATTCCATATTAATGGATTGGAAGAATCAATATTGTTAAAATGTCCATACTACCGAGAGCAATCTACAGATTCCATGCAATTCCTATCAAAATACCAATGACATTCTTCACAGCAATAGAAAAAAAAAAACCTAAAATTTATGTGGAACCATGAAAGGCCCAGAATAGCCAAACCTATCTTAAGCAAAAATTAAAAAACTGGAGGAATCACATTGCCTTACTTCAAATCATACTACAGAGCTAGAGTAACCAAAACAGCATGGTACTTGCATCAAAAGAGACACATAGACCAATGGGACAAAACAGAGAACCCAGAAAGAGATCCACACACATACAGTGAACTCATTTTCGACAAAGTTACCAAGAATATACACTGGGAAAAAGACAGTCTCTTCAGTAAACGATGTGTGGAAAACTGGATATCCACATACAGAAGAATGAAATTAGACCCCATCCCTCTCCATATACAAAAATCAAATCAAAATGGATTAAAGACTTAAATCTAAGACTTCAAACTATGAAACTACTACAAGAATACATTGGGGAAAATCTCCAGGACATTGGTCTGGGCAAAAATTTCTTGAGCAATACCCACAAGCACAGGCAACCAAAACAAAAATGGACAAAGGGGATCACGTCAAGTTAAAAGGCTTCTGCACAGCAAAGGATACAATAAACAAAGTGAAGAGACAACCCATAGAATGGGAGAAAATATTTGCAAACTACCCATCTGACAAAGGATTAGTAACCAGAATACCTATAGAACTCAAACAACTTTACAGTAAAAAATCTATTAATCCAATCAAAAATAGGCAAAAGATTTGAAGAATTTCTCAAAAAAGACATGCAAATGGCAAGCAGGCATATGAAAAAGTGCTCGACATCATTGATCATCAGAGAAATGCAAATAAAAACTGTAATGAGATATCATCTCACCTCAGTGAAAATGGCTTATATCCAAAAGACAGGCAATAACAAATGCTGGCAAGGATGTGCATATAAGGGAACCCTTGTACACTGTTGATGTGGGAATGTAAATTAGTACAACCACTATGGAGAATAGTTTGAAGTTTCCTCAAAAAACTAAAAATTGAGCTACTATATGATCCATCAATCCCACTGCTGGATATATAAGCAAAAGAAAGGAAATCAGTGTATCAAAGAGATATCTGCAGTCCTATGTTTGTTGAAGCACTGTTTATAGTAACTAAGATTTGGAAGCAACCTACATGTTCATTAACAGATGAATGGATAAAGAAAATGTGGTACATATACACAATGGAGTATTATTCAGCCATAAAAATAATGAGATTCAATCATTTGCAAAGACATGGATGGAACTGGAGATCATTATGTTAAGTGAAATTAGCCAGGCACAGAAAGACAAACATTGCATGTTCTCACTTACTTGTGGGATCTAAACATCAAAACAATTGAACTCATGGACATGGAGAGTAAAAGGTTGGTTACCAGAGGCTGGAAAGGGTAGTACAGGGATGGGGGTGGGGGAGTAGGGGATGTTTAGTGGGTACAAAAAAAAATAGAAAGAATGAAAAAGTCCTACTATTTGATAAGACAACAGAGTGACTATAGTCAACAATAACTTAGTTATACATTTTAAAATAACTTAAACTGTGTAATTGGATTGTTTGTAATTCAAATGATAAATGCTTGAGGGGATGGATACCCCATTCTCCATGAGGTACTTATTTTACATTGCATGCCTGTATCGAAACATCTCATCTACTTCATAAATATGTACATATAAATACACATACTATATACCCACAAAAATTTTAAAAAATTAAAATGTGGAATACTTACTTAATGAGAATTTTATTTCTAGTCCAGGAAATCTCAGGCTGGGGGTAGGATTCCACTGCACACATGAAAGTAGCCACTTCTTCAACTAAGGCATCCACTGTTTCAAGAGGAGTGGTGATGACAGGAGCTGAGAGGAAAGGAGAAATCAAAAGAGAACATTCTAGAATTTTGTTTACTAACCCTTCCTTAAGCAGTCAGAAGCCATTACATACCTGAATGAGAACTCTGTTTCCCCAGAGTAGAAATTTGCCAAAAGAAAGGAAGAGCTTATGTAAAGAATGTTGTTTCTACCTCCAAACTAGGCATTTGAAAATCAAAAGCGAAGTCTCTCAGGAGAGCAGGGCTTAGAATTTATGATATATGAGGAGAGGCAGATCCAAGTTTTATGGGGCCCAAGTTTGTGCAATTTGAGTGTGCTTTTTAAAGAAAAAATATAAAATTATGAATACAAAATTTCTGTGGCCACCCCAATATCATCAGCGTAAAGGGAAGTGAGTCTGAAGGGAAGTCAGGGTGGAAGAGGATAAAAATTTAAAAAATTGTTTTTTAAGAACAATTTTCCCATAATTTTATAAAAATAGACACTCATAAAAGCACATTGCCAAAGCTTACTGAGGGTCTTAGGCCTCCTGCAAATGAGAGAATCTGAAGTTTAAGCTTCATCAGATTTATAGAGAATTCACTTTGGCATATAACTAGAGAATGAAGAGACACCACTTTGTGAATTGTACACTTTGATGGGTAAAGCGCATGGTATGTGAATTATATCTCAAAGCTGTTTTGTTCTATTTCATTTTTTTTAAGACAACGGGAGGAAAGGCTACAGACATGGTCCTTTCTTTTTTCTCACTCCTCTGTGAAATGAGGGCTACCTGCATTTATACAGTAAATTATATGGTCGCTTCAGTTAAAGGCCAAGGTATAAATCAAAGCCAAATAAGTAGTATGATTGATGTTTAGAGGTGAAATAGTCAGTGACAGACTTATAGAGCATCTAGAACAGACTGGCACATTGTTTGGCCATAAAAGATACATCCACTTTCTGAATAAACCTTATTATTTTTGGTAAAGTCAAAGGCAAGCTCATCTGCTGAGAGTGAGAAAAAATGGTGAGTGGGAGTGTTTTACTTGCCCCATATCTCCCTTGCTCATGTCATTTTATCTTTTAGGATTCAGTTTAAGCATCCATCTCCTTCCACTTTCCCTGACATGCTAGGCAGTTCCAAATGCCCTTTCCCTTAACCTTATGTTATCCTGTAAATGTCATTCTTATAATGTCACTTGTCACACAGATACTATTAAAATGATCTGTTTACGTCTTTGTCCCACACTCAATTATTAAAACCTTGAGCTTTAGGTCAGGGATCATGTTTTAGACATCTTTTAATTCCCAGGGTGAGCACAGTGACTGATGTACTGTTTAAATGAACAAAACTATTTATAAGGCCTTCACAAAAGGAGTAAATAAAAAAGTTGAAAGATAGTAGTTGAAATAAGAAAGCAGAATTTTTATGTAAAATGACATCTTATACACAGTCATCAGGGCCACGTTCTTCCCAGCTTTTCAACAGAATAATCATTATAATATACAGAACATAGTACAAAGAAATACAGACATGGACACTATTAAAGTCTGTTAGGAGATATAAAGTATAGAGTGACAGGCACTAATACACCTCTGATAGAAGTTTGAGAAACATAAAAGAGGGGAGCAGCCCAGAAGCAATATATAAAGAGATAAATAGCTGATAATTTTTCAAAACTGAAAAAGAAACCCAGAAATATTAAGTTGAAAGTACCCACCAAATGACAAGACAGATTTAAAAAAGAAATACAGCTGGGCATGGTGGCTCACACCTGTCATCCCAGCACTTTGGGAGGCCGAGGAGGGCAGATCACTTGAGCTCAGGAGTTCAAGACCATCCGGGCCAACATGGTAAAACCCTGTCTCACTAAAAATACAAAAAATTTAGCTGGACATGGTGGCGCATACCTGTAGTCCCAGCTGTGTGGGAGGCTGAGGTATGAGAATCGCTTGAACCCAGGAGGTGGAGGCTGCAGTGAGCTGAGATCGCACCACTGCACTCCAACCTGAGTGATAGAGGGAGACTCTGTCTCAGAAAAAAATAAAAGAAATTCATACTTGGACACATTGAATTAAAACTGTAAAAATTAAAGATAAATAAAATCGTACTCTACCAGAAAGAAAAAGATTAATTCCTAAATAGGAATGCCAATTTTGGGTAACCTGAGATTATTCAGCAACAACAATTGATACCAAAAGGCAATATGCTAATACCTTTACATGACTGAGTAAAAATAACTGTTAGCTTAGAATTATACAGCTAGCTTAGGTAATAATTTTAAAGTCAGAACACTTATAAACAAATATTGAAAGTGTTTACCACTCACAGATTTTCTCTGAAATAGTTACTAGAGTAAATAAACTCAGTAAGGAATAATTTATACCAGAAAGAAAGGGGTGAGTTATAAAAAACAATAGCATAAATGGTGGTGAAATATCATTGCAATTTTAACATACTATGGAATATTAAAAAAAATCACGAATTTTTGTGTTTAAAAAAGAGTGGAATTAAATTCTAGACAATTATAAGATCAAAGTTCAGGGAAGAAATTTAAAATGCTAAAGTAGTTTAAAAATGCTAAGCTCTTCACCATAAACAACAAGAGGACAGAAATATTGAATAACTTCAAACAAAGAAAAATCTATGGTTAAATGATTATGTTAAAACTTTATTAATGGTTACCGCTAAAAAATAGATAAAATGCAAAACTTCCAAAACAACAGGAGAAAAAAAGAGGTACCAGAAAGGCTTTATCAGTCAAAAACAAAAGCAAAAACAAACGAGAAGAAGAGGAGGAATAAATAAGCCAAGAAAAAGCATGGTTAAGAGAAGACATAAAATAATATGGAAGAAACAAGTCCAAATATACCAGAAATCACAGTAAGTGCTCATGGTATAAGCTGACCTATGAAATGACAGATGCTATCAAACACAAAAGAGACACCTAAATAAAATAAAACAGAAATGTTAAAAATAAAGGGGAGGGAAAATATGTATGAAGCAAACAATATCCCAAAGAAAGTGACATAGCAATAGCAATATAAGAAAAATGTAATATAAGGGCATATGCATTTATAAGAAAAAAGAAACATTACTTAATGATAAAAGGAACAAGCCATAAAAAGATACGACAATCACGAAACTTAATTATTTAAAAATATGGACTCAAACCCAAAAGTAAAATTATTACAAGAGTACATGGAGAAATGTTTTAGCATAATGTAAGCCTTTAAGAGATCTCCTTCAGACACTAATAAATCAAACACAACTACAGTAAAGATATAGAAGATATAAACGTCGAAATTAACACTACATATAATGTACATTTATAAAACAATGAAACAATTAGAGAATACATTTTGTAAATGATGCATAGATGAAACATTCAAACATAAAGAAAATACACCAAGCTACATAGGAGATTTTAACCCAGCTCAAAGAATTGATTTTATATAGTCTGTATTTTCTAACCATAATAAAATCTGTAAGAAATAGGCAATAAAAAGATATTAAAAAAACAACAACAACAACAAAAAATCCCCATCCTGTTTATAGATCAAAAGACAAAAATATATATGTAGTAAAGCAGAATAACAGAATTAGTAAAATTAATTAAACAGATATGCACATCAACTCTAATCCCTGATAGATGACACATATTTTCAAATGCCCATGAAAACTAAAGCTTAAATAAATTTTAAAAACATAGATTATATGTCACATTCTTGGACCACAATTCAACAGAGCTAAACAGTAATGAATATTTAAAAACTAAAATCCAAAGAATTAAGAATTTTAAAAACAAAATTGTTTGCATGTAGTAAAGGGTGTGGTAAAATCATCAACAATATTCACAGAAGAAAAAGATTAGATTATCAAAGAACACTTCTGAAAAAAATATAATGCCCCAAAGTTTTTCAGGTAAGTTTTAAAAAACTTTTAAGAAAGAATTAAGTCTCAAGTTACATAAAGGCTACAAGGAGCCAGGTGCAGTGGCTCATACCTGTAATCTCAACACTTTGGGAGGCTGAGGCAGGATGATCCATTGAGCCCAGGAGGATCCACTGAAGGACCCAGGTGTTTGAGACCAGACTGGGCAACATGGCAAGACTGCATCTCTACAAAAAATACAAAAAAAAAAAAATTAGCCGGGTACAGGTGGCACACATCTGTAGTCCCAGCTACTTGGGAGCCTGAGGTAGGAGGATCACTTGAGCCCAGGAGGCCAAGGCCGCAGTGAGCTGTGATTGCACCACTGCACTCCAGCCTGGGTGACACAGAAAGACCCTGTCTCAAAAACAAACAAAAGCTATAGGGAATATAAAATATAGAAAGCTTCTCAAATCAATCTTTGGAATAAAACAGTGCTAATGTAAGTCAAGCAGGATGTAAAGCGCCAAGGTAAAATTTTAAAAAGCAAATTTAATCATAAATTTCAAAATTATTACTATGCATTTAGGTAGAAAAAAATCCTTGCAAAAATATAAGGATAATTTAATAGAAAAGTCATTTAAACAGGATTTACTATAGTCATAGTTTAAAAGATACCTGTCACAGTCAAAAAGGCAGTAACAGAGTTAACTATCCATTCCCTACTTGAAAACCATTAGTAGAGTAGGAATATAATAGTATTTCTTTAACATGATAAATAATGTTTCTCAACCACCGAACTTGATAAAACTAGGAATAAAAAAAAAAACTACACAATACATTCACACACATTCACAGGCTGATTCAAATTTGGCTTGGTGCAGTGGAGAGAAGAGTGTCCCAGGCAGAGGAAACAGTACCCGTGAAAGCCTGAAGACGGAGGGAGGTTGGTGACCTAAGCCAATTAGAAGAAAACACAAACATTTATAAAAGATGGGTGGAAGAATGAAGAAGTTAGAAAAGAGACTGAGAGGAAGAAATCAGAGTTGTAAGCAAAGCCAGTGGAGGCTATTGGCAGAGCCCAAGAGTAGCACACGTTTCACAAAAGAGGGAGAATCAAATGCTGCCAAGATGTTAAGTTAAATAAGGACCTAAAAGTGCCCACTGAGTTTCCTGATGAGGAGGTCATGTTGATTTTGGTGCTTGCAGATTTGGTGGAAGCCAGACTGCAGCGGTGGGGGTTAGGTGGTGATAAGGAAGTGAAAACTGAGCAGAGGGAAGACATCTTTTTGCAGCAGAGTTTAACAATAGAAGGGAAGAAAGGGGGCTGCATGGTGCTGGAGGTGACTGTGGTGACAAGAGTGGGTTTAAATGCTGACTGGAAGCACCTAGTAGAAGCAAAAATGTAGGACATTGGAGAAAAACAGGAGATAATTGAGGGAAATAGGTCCCTGAGAAAGCAGATAAATGTGGGGCTCAGAGGAAGAAAGACGGGTTAACCAAGGATGGGAAGAGAAAGTCCTCTTAAAGCACAGTGAGGGAGAAGGAGGACAAGATGGATGCAGAGAGGTAGGTTTTTTCCCTTTGCTGGTAGGAAGCTGAAGAGAGAGCTTCTTATTTAAATGCTTCTCTTTCCTCAATGAAGTAACAGCCTCTGAAATTTGTAAAGATACATGCACACCTATGTTCACTGCAGCACTATTCACAATAGCAAAGACATGGAATCAACTAAGTGACCATCAATGATAGACTGGATAAAGAAAATGTGGTACATATACACCATGGAATACTATGCAGCCATAAAAAGGAATGAGATTATGTCCTTTGCAGGATCATGGATCGAGCTGGAAGCCATTACTTCAGCAAACTAATGCAGGAACAGAAAAGCAAACACTGCATGTTTTCACTTATAAGTGGGAACTGAACAATGAGAACACATGGACACAGGGAAGGGAACAACACACACTGGGGCCTGTCAGCAGGTGGGATTGGGGGAGGGAGAGCATTAGGAAAAATAGCTAATACATGCTGAGCCCAATTATTTAGGTGATGGGTGATAGGTGCAGCAAACCACCATGGCATATGTTTACCTATGTAACAAAACTGCACATCCTGCACATGTACCCCAGAACTTTAAAAAATAAAATTACATACATACACACACATATATATATGTGTGTGTATGTGTATATATACAACATATATACACATATATATACACTCACACATATATGAGAGAAAGAGACTGAAAGAATGAATAGCAAAATGCTAAGAGCATTTATCCCTTGCTATGAGCATTATGTGTAATTTTATATTTTTGTTTTTCTGTATCTTACAGGATTTTTTTAAAAAAATGAATACATATTGCTTTCATAATAGAAAAAAATTGTAGCAGATAGAATGCCAAAGAAATGTTAATTTTCAAAATGCAATGGAAGCAAACTTGTAATTCATAAAGTTTGAGAAAGTCAATCTCAATAAAAAGTTATTTTCTAAACAACAAATAAATGAAATAAGCAATTAATAGTATAATCATCTAGATATTGAGAGATAAAGAACAAAAACAATATTTTATTAAGCTTGTGGAGTGTGGTTAACAATGAGCCCAAAGGTTAATTGATGATGTTGAATGCTTTTACTGTTTAAAAAGAAAGACTAGGCCGGGCGCGGTGGCTCACGCCTGTAATCCAAGCACTTTGGGAGGCTGAGGCGGGGAGGATCATGGGTTCAAGAGATTCCTGGCCAACATGGTAAAACCCCGTCTCTACTAAAAATACAAAAATTAGCTGGGTGTGGTAGTGCAGGCCTGTAATCCCAGGTACCCGGGGAGGCTGAGGCAGGAATCACTTGAACCCAGGAGGTGGAGATTGCAGTGAGCTGAGATCGCACCACTGCACTCCAGCCTGGGTGACAGAGTGAGACTCAGTCTCAAAAAAAAAAAAAAAAAAAAAAAGACTATTGAGCAACTAGACATTAAGAGACAATGTAGTGGCCAGGCGCAGTGGCTCACGCCTGTAATCCTAGCACTTCGAGAGGCCGCGGCGGGCGGATCACAAGGTCAGGAGATTGAGACCATCCTGGCTAACACGGTGAAACCCGGTCTCTACTAAAAATACAAAAAATTAGCCGGGCGTGGAGGCGGGCACTTGTAGTACCAGCTACTTGGGAGGCTGAGGCAGGAGAATGGCGTGAACCCGGGAGGCGGAGCTTGCAGTGAGCCGAGATCACGACACTGCACTCCAGCCTGGGCGACAGTGCAAGACTCTGTCTCAAAAAAAAAAAAAAAAAAAAAGAGGCAATGTAGCACAGGACTTGAATTCACATCCCAGCTCCATCACTTACCCACTCTGCAAGTCAGTTAACCACACTTAACCTCAATGTCTCAGCTATAGATCGAGATAATATAAAGCCTCCACATAAGCTTGTCACAAGGAATAAATAAATGGAAACCATTTAAAATTGTTGTTGGTCGACATGGAGCACTGTGCAAATGTTACTTGATTCTATAATTTAGAAAAAGAAACCCAGGCTGTTCAATTGTTTTCCTCGTCTTTATTACATTCAAATTTATTATACCATTAATATTTTTTCTCAGGCTGGGTGTGGTTGGTGGCTCATGCCTGTAATCCCAGCACTTTTGAGGCCGAGGTGGGAGGATCACTTGAGCTTAGGAGTTTGAGACCAGGCTGGGCAACATAGAGAAACCACGTCTCTACAAAAAATTTAAAAATTAGCCGGCGTGGGTGCACACACTTTGTAATCCCAGCTACTTGGGAAGAAGCTGAGGTGGGAAGATCAACTGAGCCTAGGAGTTCAAGGCTTCAGTGAGCTGTGATTGCACCTCTGTACTCCAGCCTGTGTGACAGAGCAAGACTCTGTCTCCAAAATAATAATAATATCGTCATCATCATTATCACCATCATCATCATCATCATCATCTCCGGGAATCCTAAGGAAATAATCTCACATATAGGAAGGCATATAGGTGACTTTTACTGCAGAAAACAGATCAATTGTACTAAATTCTATTAATTGTAGTCAAGTGGGAGAAGATTGAGGCACACAGTTTTGTCTTCCACAGGTTTGCAAGAGCCACTTAGTAATATTTTAGGAATTTTGAGAGGTGATTGTTATATACAATCATTATTAAAAACTAAGTGTATACATTTATAATTAAATATATTAAAAACAAAGTATTAATACTTGACATTCCTAACAATTTAACTACATTTTATTATTATGTAAGTTCTCGAGGTTGTCTGTAATGTATCTGTGTGGTAGAAATAATATATGAAGGATGCTACTACACATGCTATTTCCCAACTCAGTGCTCAGTATTTGATAGTAGCTTGAGACTGGCCACAGACACAATAGAGTTTTTTACTATAGAGTGTTTATACTGCAGAAATAAACAAGAGCAACAAATCCAGGTCTTTTTTTTTTCTCAGTGAGGTGAATATTAAACATATACTAGCACACTGTTATCTAAACAGAATATTCCTTAGTCACCACACATGATGTTTTGAAGATTATTAATAATATAGAATATGCTTATGCTTTAGTGCTAGGTAAAAATAGCAGGCAGCACAATGTTATTAGCACTTTAAAAAATACGTAGAAAAAAATGGAAGAAAATATGCCAATGTGTTAATAGTCCTGGAAGTATGGATGACTTCTTCTGTCTTAAACTTTATGTATTTTGCATTTTCAAAATCAATCTTAAATACCATGTGCTACTTTTATAAGAGATAAACTTTATGCACTAGTTTTATTTTCACTCAATACACAGATGCAGAAGTGGCAGAGGTAATAGACTTACTATTAATGTTATCTTTCCAACGAGATGACACATTGGAGGTGTCACATGAACTGTTGAGATCAGTTAAGATCAAAGAAGTAAGTCTTAGAATGTCTTGGAAAATAGACATGGAGAAATATGGAACGTGTTACTAAGAACTTTACTGGCCGGGCACAGTGGCTCACGCCTGTAATCCCAGCACTGTGGGAGGCCAAAGTGGGCGGATCACGAGGTCAGATCGAGACCATACTGGCTAACACGGTGAAACCCCGTCTCTACTAAAAATTCAAAAAATTAGCTGGGCGTGGTGGCGGGCACCTGTAGTCCCAGCTACTTGGGAGGCTGAGGCAGGAGAATGGCGTGAACCCAGGAGGCAGAGGTTACAGTGAGCCGAGATCGTGCCATTGTACTCCAGCCTGGGTGACAGAGCAAGACTCTGTCTCGAAAAAAAAAAAAGAACTTTATTAAGTTAACACCTTCCCATAAGATTCAGTGACATAACAGTCTTGTGTGAAGTTTGACTCTGTTTTTACTAATATTAGCATCTAAAAGTGATTAAGAATCTGGTATGTGCCATGCATTATACTTTTTATTCATTATATTATTTAACACACGAAAAAACATAAAGGTAGATACTATTAATATTTCCACTTGCAGACCAGAAATGGAGACTAAAAATGGTTACATAACTTGTCTACATATCACAAAAATAGGAAGTGATAGAGCTGAACTAGCTGAACTTCAGGTTTAAAGTTGGTTTATACTTCCTTTCTCTAAGACATACTGCATCTTCAAGATCATACTGATTATGCACAGATGGATAAAGAGAAGATGTACATCAATATCAGTTTCTATACACAGAATGCAAAGTCCACATTGCCCATATTTCCAGTTATCCAAATCTGCTTTCCAGTTTTCATTGATGCAATCACATGGATCAGTTGTATTTAATGATATTTGTTGACTCAGCACACTGTCTCTTGTTTACTTTCATTCTACTATCCAGCTTTCATCTCAGCCAGAGCTTGTTTAAACTAGGGCACTATTTCTTCTCTCAATCCAAGGACTACATGAATAACAAATACATGAAAATGAACACAATCCTTTTCTGGACCCGAAGAAAAGCTTGACTTGGATATCAACTGCTTGATGAGAAGGACGTGACATTACCTTTCCTTTGTATTTTATGGGTTCTCGCATATGGCTATTGACTTACCAACTTTTGATTGATTATTTTTTGATTGACATGACCCAATGATTGGGTACATAAAGAAACAAGGTGTATTTGCTCCTTTCTATTTTAGTAAAATTAGGGATCTGACTTGGAAAATATTCATGTTTCTCTAACATTATGAATGCAGTATTTTTTTTAGTATAACAAAACACTTTGGGGTTGGTTTAAACTTTTTAACCTTCTCTTCCAAGCCTTAAATCTCCTTGTTTTACTTTCTTCGTGATCCAAACTGTACCTCATGTATGCTGCCATATAACTCCAACTCCTTTACTCTCTAGTTCTTTAGCTGTACTGACCCTGGAAAGTGCCAATCCGAATTAATCCAACCATCTGTCCTCCCTACCCTATGTTCACATAGCACTGCTGGGTATAGTGCAGCAAATGTTAAGGTCAGGGGCACTATAAAGAAAGCTGCAGTTACTAGTCCCAGCTGGGTCCTCAGCATGGCCCATGCGATCCTCTCATCTTCTTGAATAGAGCCACTCCTTTCAGGCCCCCTTTCCACCCCTCACTTGTTACTCTCCTTCAACGACATCAGGTTTTATTTCACTGAGAAGCTGCCTACTTCATTTACCTTTGGAAATAAGATAGAGTTTAAAGAGATCTTGAAATTTCTGCTCCTTCCTTCTTTTCTTTAAGGTCAATAATATTTGAAGCAACTCTGTTTACTCAAACATGCAATGAGTAACTCTTTCAATGCACGTCAATATAAAATATTCATCCAGGACTGCGTGTCCTGGATTTCAATGACAGCTGTGTCAGTCCTGACTTTGTCATACGTCGAATCTGTGAATCCTATCCTTATATACATACAATTTAAAAGAGGAGGTTGTTCAAATCTATCTAACGATCAAATTGCTTATACTCAAACACTTCAAGGTATTGTAGTAAGTGGGGTATTTTGAAAGTGAGACTTTTGACAGTTCTTTGTGCATATTAAGCAAATCCAGAGCTGCTTACATGAACTCTTATACTTCTGCAGAATCTAACATCATACCATACATTTAATACTCCCTGATAAAACATTAAATGTTATTGATGTATGTAGTTAAGCCAATTATCCAGTGAAACATTGGCTACTTTCATAAACGACAGTTTGTAAAATTCTGTTACTTGGGTTATGGCACTGAATTCATCGTTGAAAATATCACTGGTTGAAATGATTCAGAAAGACAATGATTCTTGCCCTTTGGGCGTTAGGAGTCTCAATTAAGCTAAAATGAAAACTATGAGCAATTAATTCTACAAAGTTGGATATTAATTTTTATCAAAAAATGATGTGCAGAAAGTCAGAAAATAATCCCCTGAATACTTTTGTATTATTTTAAATATGTCAATTTATTAGGTAATACGTATTGTACAATTTCCTTTATTCATTCATGATAAAGGACTTAGGGAGAAGTATATTATCTAAAAAACTCTTTTTGTTATTACCGTCTGCCAAGAATAGGGAAAGCAGTAGTTTTCTAGAAATAGTAGAAATAGTTTGGGTGGGCCATTTTTATTAGTTTCAGTAGTATAATGGCCGGCGCGGTGGCTCATGCCTGCAATCCCAGCACTTTGGGAGGCCGAGGCAGGCAGATCACGAGGTCAGGAGATGGAGACCATCTTGGCCAACATGGTGAAACCCTGTCTCTACTAAAAATATAAAAATTAGCCGAGTGTGGTGGCTTGCGCCTGTAGTCCCAGGTATTTGCGAGGCTGAGGCAGGAGAATCGCCTGAACCTGGGAGGAGGAGGTTGCAGTGAGCTGAGATCACACCACTGCACTGCAGCCTGGCGACAGAACGAGACTCTGTCTCAAATAATAATAATACTAATGATAATAATAATATTTTATTGTGGTTCTTTTCTACCAATGTATTCCTCACCCTTCAACATTTAAAATTTTAAGGACTGTGCTTTCATGATATTAGTTATTCTCAGGACTGGTGTATGTAGTAAATAAATGTTTGTTCTCCTAGACATAGTGTTTTGGCTAAGGGTGATGTTAAACTCATACTAATTTAGATTTTACAGTACAATAGACTGAGAAAAAATTGCTTTAATTTTTTTATTTTAAAACCTAATTCTAGTAGTAAATAAATTATAAGAAATGAAATTGGGTGAATGATCTGGTTAGTTTATTTAAAAGTCAGGGTGTCTGGCTTTGTTATCTCTATGCCACTATATTTCAATATTTTCAAAATACAGATAGTGTGCATTTGAATTAAGGGCTTTATTTGTAAAGTTTGGAAATGAAAATCAATTCTTTCTAGAATATAAATTAAGACTTATTCAGATAGAGAGATTTTGGGGGGTTTGTGTGTGTGTACAACAAATCCTTATTTGAATCATCAAAATCAATTGTCCTGCTCTTTATAAGACCGTATTTTAGTATTTAACCCTATCATTTTTATGTAACCACACGGTTTAGAAATATGCAAATAATACTTAAGACAACCCATACGTTCAAACATCCAGTGGCCTTACCGGACATCCGTTGTTTGATCAGGAAGTATTAAAATAATCTGAAGCCCATGTTAAGTCTTTCTGACTATTATTAGCTGTTTGAAAAGATCTAGGGTCTCTTTTATCTGTAGATGCCTTAAAGTATTCATTAGAAATTAAATGTTTAAATACGTTTGAAGATACTATTATACTCAAGTAAAATAGAAAAAGAGAAGCAACAAAATGAAACAAAAAAATCTGTGAAATCAGATTGTTTGTGAAGAAACCCGTATCTTATTTGCATGTGAACCTCGACCTTATGGCTCCAGAATTTTTAGTGAACCACAAAATCTAAAGATACGTTTTGCATCTATATACAGATACCACCTTCATTTATCTACACAATACAAACTGTTTCAGAGCTTTGATTAATATTAAGGGAAAATTATTAATTTGAACATGTCCTAAAGCAAAAAACTCTTTTTACTCTATTGTATAACATTTAATTTGAAAATTCTTTACCACAAAATCTAAAGATATGTTTCGCATCTATATACAGATACCACCTTCATTTATCTACACAATACAAACTGTTTCAGTGCTTTGATTAATATAAAGGGAAAATCATTAATTTGAACATGTCCTGAAGCAAAAATCTCTTTTTACTCTATGGTATAACATTAAATTTGAAAACTCTTGTATTGATACCACTCGTTCTGCTTTCTCGTGTCTTTTTTAAAAAAGATTTCAATGATGCCCTTAGTCACTTTGCAAATCACATACTTTCCAGTCTTCCTGATTTCAAATACGCTAGTCGCAGTTTCATAATACACTGGCCAGAAACTATATCACTGGACATTCTTGCTACTGCAACAGGTGTTTGTCAGTTTCTTAAGTTGCTTTCCTTTCCCCTGAGGTGGTGTTATTTCCGGTACATTCCAAAGGCTCTGAAAAAAACTTTTGCAGTCTCTTGCCAAGCCAAATCATGACTCCAGCTTCAAAGTTATTTAGAATCCATTGTCTTCCAGGTTTATTACACAGGCAAATTGTGTACATCTTTCTGTATTTCCAATTTTTAGCAACTAAAATATTTATTAAGAGTTTGGCAAAGCTAAAATTGAAAATAAAAGTGATTTTTATTCAGAAGCAAATGCTCTGGATGTCTGAGAGTGGGGTTGATTCTATTCCTGGCAAACCTGATGCAAAAAGGTTTTCATCATCCACTTAGACCACCCTGAAATTTGACATACGCATAAACAAAATAGACCTTGATAACTTGCAGTGTACATGCTTATGTTTTGCCCTGGAAGTCAGAGCTCTGCATGCACTATGTGGCTAAGCCTTTTATTGCAGAACTTCAGAGTAAAATATTGGTAGAGAGGAGACCATCAACCAATTGCTTATGTATATAGTTTCCTCCCTCATCATACATTTCACCCTTACTTCTTCAAGTAAAACCCAAGCCCACCATACTATAAATCAGTCGTCGTCATATCTCATACGCACACACTTTACAACCATGACAAGGCAACAAGAAGACATGATTGCTCAAACCAACCTTTTGGAAGTTTCTCAGTTCCGCTGAAGGCAACCAGAGTAAGAATATGTACCAGTGGAATGTTGACGAGCTCTCTCATGATTAATCCAGGCTCACGCGGGACAAAGTTCCTTCTGGGCAACGCAAGGAAAATGCCTCCACAGTTTACATTTTAAAGCATACTTTGTTGCAAAAGGTTCGTCTGCTAATGACTGTTTGTGTCAGCAGCTCCACAGGCTCTAAGTATAATCAGGAATTCTCAGACTTGGCTGCAATGATGGACACAGCCAGCTGGTGAGCATCCACGTAGGCCAGTAATGCAAGTGTAGGGCTGGAGGAACAAGGGCAAGAAAATCCCTTTAGAATCCCTTTTAAGACAGTGGCAGAAGGACAATACCAGATGCCTTTTGCAACCATCGCTGTATTCCCAGAGGTATAGGTGTCCTGACCTTCGGACTCAGCACAACACCTCTCCTGGACTCAAACCAGAAATCTGGTTCTATTCAGTCTTCACTCCTCCCCATCTCTCACCCCACCCCCACTCCCACATTCAGCCCATTCCAATTCCTACAGATTTTATCAACCAAATAGTCCTTGTACCTTCTCTCTGTCTTGGGTCTTAGCCATTCTCTATCTTTTTTCAGATATTCCCTCCTGCTCAAAAGCCTTTAGGGGCTCATCATCACATAAAAATATATTTAAACCTGCCTAATCTGCCTAATATGACAGGCTTTACTGGAATCTGCATGCTTTGTTATATGTTGGTATTATCTTTTATGATCCTGTTTTTTTTTTTTTTTTAGTCAGAGTCTTGCGCTGTTGCCCAGGCTGGAGTGCAATGGGGTAATCATAGCTCACTGCAGCCTCAGCCTCCTGGACTCAAGTGATCCTTTCAGAGTAGCTAGGTCTACAGGCACTGCCACTACAGCAGGCTAATTTATTTTTACTTTTTGTGGAGATGTGGGTCAGGCTATGTTGCCCGGGCTGGTCTCAAACTCCTGGCCTCAAGTGATGATCCCACCTCAGCCTCTCAAAGTGCTGGGAATACCGGCATGAGCTACTGTGCCCAGCCCCATTCAGCTTCCTGTATTCAACAACCTGCTGATGGTTCCCTGTATACAGCTTTCCTACCTCCATGAATTGCTCATACTGTTCCCTTCTCTTGGAATATTACTCCCCTCCTTTCTGCTCAGTTCACACCACTCTCAGCTTGATCATCCTCTCCTCCTGGGAGAAAAATTCCATATCTTCCCAAAGCTGTGTTACATTTGTCTTCTCTGGGTTTCCATAACATACTGTGCATATCTCTATCATTGCACTGACCGTATTTTGATTTTTCCCCCTTGTGTTGGTGTCTCCTTCATTATTTGGCCTCGTGAGTTCATTTATAGAAGTTTAGAGTCAGGTAGCGTGATGCCTCCAGCTTTGTTCTTTTTGCTTAGGATTGCCTTGGCTATGCGGGCTCTTTTTTAGTTCCATATGAAATTTAAAGTAGTTTTTTCTAATTCTGTGAAGAAAGTCAATGGTAGCTTGATGGGGATAGCATTGAATCTGTAAATTACTTTGGGCAGTACAGCCATTTTCGCAATATTGATTCTTCCTATCCACGAGCATGGAATGTTTTTCCATTTGTTTGTGTCCTCTCTGATTTTCTTGAGCAGTGGCTTGTAGTTCTCCTTGAAGAGGTCCTTCACATCCCTTGTAAGTTGGATTCCTAAGCATTTTATTCTCTTTGTAGCAATTGTGAATGGGAGTTCACTCACGATTTGGCTCTCTGTTTGTCTATTATTGGTATATAGGAATCTTGTGATCTTTGCACATTGATTTTGTATCCTGAGACTTTGCTGAAGTTGCTTATCAGCTTAAGGAGATTTGGGGCTGAGATGATGGGGTTTTCTAAATATACAGTCATCTCATCTGCAAACAGAGAATATTTGACTTTCTCTGTTCCTATTTGAATACACTTTATTTCTTCCTCTTGCCTTATTGCCCTGGCCAGAACTTCCAATAGCAGGTTGAATAGGAGTGGTGAAAGAGGGCATCCTTGTCTCGTGCCAGTTTTCAAAGGGAATGCTTCCAGCTTTTGCTCATTCATTATGATATTGGCTGTGGGTTTGTCATAAATAGCTCTTACTATTTTGAGATACGTTCCATCAATACCGAGTTTATTGAGAGTTTTTAGCATAAAGGGGTGTTAAATTTTATTGAAAGCCTTTTCCGCATCTATTGAGATAATCATGTGGTTTTTGTCACTGGTTCTGTTTATGTGATGGATTACATTTATTGATTTGCATATATTGAACCAACCTTGCATCCCAGGGATGAAGCCAACTTGATCGTGGTGAGTAAGCTTTTTGATGTGCTGCTGGATTCAGTTTGCCAGTATTTTATTGAGGATTTTCGCATCAATGTTCATCAGGGATATTGGCCTGAAATTTTCTTTTTTTGGTTGTGCCTCTACCAGGTTTTGGTATCAGGATGATGCTGGCCTCATAAAATTAGTTAGGGAGGAATCCCTCTTTTTCTATTTGTTTGGAATAGTTTCAGAAGGAATGGTACCGGCTCCTCTTTGTACCTCTGGTAGAATTTGGCTGTGAATCCATCTGGTCCTGGGTTTTCTTTTTGCTTGGTAGGCTATTAATTACTCCCTCAATTTCAGAACTTCTTATTGGTATATTCAGGGATTCGACTTCTTCCTGGTTTACCAAAACAGCATGGTACTGGTACCAAAACAGATATATAGACCAATGGAACAGAACAGAGGCCTAAGAAATAATGCCACACATCTACAACCATCTGATCTTTGACAAACCTGACAAAAACAAGCAATGGGGAAAGGATTCCCTATTTAATAAATGGTGTTGGGAAAACTGAAATTGGACCCCTTCCTTATACCTCATACAAAAATTAACTCAAGATGGATTAAATACTGAAATGTAAAACCTAAAACCATAAAAACCCTAGAAGAAAACCTAGGCAATGCCATTCAGGACATAGGTATGGGCAAAGACGTCATGACTAAAACCCCGAAAGCAATGGCAACAAAAGTCAAAATTGACAAATGGGATCTAATTCAACTAAAGAGCTTCTGCACAGCAAAAGAAACTATCATTAGAGTGAGCAGGCAACCTACAGAGCAGGAGAAAATTTTTGCAATCTATCCATCTGACAAAGGGCTAATATCCAGAATCCACAAAAAACTTAAACAAATTTACAAGAAAAAAAAACCCCATTAAAAAGTGGGCAAAGGAGATGAACAGGCACTTCTCAGAATAAGACATTTATGCAGCCAACAAACATATGAAAAAAAGCTCATCATTATTGGTCATTAGAGAAACGCAAATCAAAACCACAGTGAGATACCATCTCATGCCTGTTAAGAGCAGCAATCATTAAAAAGTCAGGAAACAACAGATGCTGGAAAGAATGTGGAAAAATAGGAATGATTTTACACTGTTGGTGGGAGTGTAAATTAGTTCAACCATTGTGGAAGACAGTGTAGCAATTCCTCAAGGATTAGAACCTTTACACTGTTGGTGGGAGTGTAAATTAGTTCAACCATTGTGGAAGACAGTGTGGCAATTCCTCAAGGATTAGAACCAGAAATACCATTTGATCCAGCAATCTCATTACTGGGTATATACCTAAAAGATTATAAATCATTCTACTATAAAGGCACATGCACGTGTATGTTTATTTCAGCACTGTTCACAATAGCAAAGACTTGGAACCAACCCAAATGCCCATCAATGATAGACTAGATAAAGAAAATGTGGCCCATATACACCATGGAATACTATGCAGCCATAAAAAAGAATGAGTTCATGTCCTTTGCAGGGACATGGATGAAGCTGGAAACCATCATTCTCAGCAAACTAACACAGGAACAGAAAACCAAACACCACATATTCCCACCCATAAGTGGGAGATAACAATGAGAACACATGGACACAGGTTGGGAAGCATCACACACTGGGGCCTATTGAGGGGTGGGGGGCTATGGGAGGGATAGCATTAGGAGAAGTACCTAATGTAGGTGATGGGTTGATGGATACAGCAAACCACCATGGCACATATATACCTGTGTAACAAACCTACATGTTTTGCACATGTATCCCAGAACTTAAAGTATAATTAAAAAAATTAAATAAATAAATAAATCAGGTTCTTCTAAAAACAAGAATGACTATTAATAATGCTGTGTTCTTAATGATTTTCTTTTTGAATAAATAAAGCACATACAATTATGTATAGTACATAATACTTGATAATAAATGGCCATGTTGCTGGTTTATTTACTGTACTATATTTTTATTATTATTTTACTATGTATACCCTGTACTTATTTAAAAACATAAAAAATAAAAATAAATAATTGACTGTAAAACAGCCTCAGGCAGGTATTCTAGAAGAATACATTTTACCATAGGAGATGGCAGCTTCATGTGTGTTATTGCCCCTGAGGACCTTCCAATAGGACAAGCTGATGAAAGACAGTGCTGTTTTGAACCTGACCCTGTGTAGGCAAAGGCTATTGTGTGTTTTTGTCTTAGTGTTTAACAAAAAAAATTTAGAAAGTAAAAAATAAAAATAAAAATTTTAAGATAGAAAACAGCTTAAGGATATGAAGAAAAATATTTTTGTATAGCTGTACAATATGTTTGTGTTTCAAACAAGGTATTATTACAAAAGAGTCAAAAAGCTTACAAATTTTAAAAGTTTATAAAATAAAATAGTTGTGGTAAACTAAGGTTAATTTATTATTAAAGAAAGAGAAACATTTAAAAAATAAATTTAGCGTAGCCTAAGTGTACAGTGTTTATAAAGTCTACAGCAGTGTACAGTAACGTCCTAGGGCTTCACATTCACATACCACTCACTCATTGACTTACCCAGAGCAACCTCCAGTCCTGAAAGCTTCATTCATGGTAAGTGCCCAATGCAGGTGTACCATTTTTATCTTTTATACTGTATTTTTACTGTATGTTTTCTATGTTTAGGTACACAAATACGTACCATTGTGTTACAGTTGCCTATAGCATTCAGTGTAGTAACATGTTGACAGGTTTGTAGCCTAGGGGCAATAGGCTATCCATACAACCTAGGTGTGCAGTGGGCTATACCATCAAGGTTTCTGTAAGTACACTCTGTGATGTTCACACAATAGCAAAATGAACGATGGATGCATTTCTCAGAACATATCCCTGACGTTAAGTGATAAATGACTGTATAATATAAAGCTATAGTACTGGCCAGAAACAGACGTATAGAGTTTCTGGAACAGAATAGAGAAACTAGAAATAAATCTCTTGATCAATTGATTTTTAATAACAATGCCAAGAATACACAAAAATAGTCTCTTCAATAAATTGTGTTGGGACAACTGGATAGCCACATGCAGAAGAATAAAATTAGGCCCTTGTTTTATGTAAAAATCAACTCAAAGTGGATTCGAGACTTAAATGTAAGAATGGAAACTAAAACTTCTAGAATATATAGGGAAAAAGATTTATGACATTGGTCTGGGCAATGATTTTTTGGCTGTGACCCCAAAAGCACAGGCAATAAAAAGCAAAAATAGACCAGTGGGATTACATTAAACAGAAAAGCCTCTGCACAGCAAAGGAAACAATCAATAGAGTAAAGGCATTATCTACAGAATGGGAGAAAATATTTGCAAACTATACACTTGATAAGGTTAATATCCAAAATATATAAGGAATTCAGATCCAAAATATATAAGGAATTCAGGCAATTCAATAGCAAAACAAACAAACAAACAAACAAATAACCCAATTTTAAAATGGGCAAAGAAGTCAAGCACAGCGGCATACCCCTTTAGTCCCAGCTACTCAGGAGGCTGAGCCTAGGAGTTCAAGGCCAGCCTGGGCAACATAGCAAGACCTTATCTCTTAAAGAAAAGTGGGAAAGGATTTGAAGAGACATTTCTTAAAAGACATACAAATGGCCAACAGGCATATGAAAACATGCTTAAAATCACTGATCATCAGGGAAATACAAATCAAAACCACAATGAGATATCATCTCACTCCAGTTAGAATGGCTATTTTCAAAAAGATGAAAGATAACAGGTGTTGGTGAGGATGTGGACAGAAGGGAACCCTGTACCCTTTTAGTGGGAATGTAAATTAGTACAGCCATTATGGAAAGCAGTGGGGAGGTTTTTCAAAAACCTAAAAGGAAAACTACTATATAATAGAGCAATCCCACTACTGGATATATATTCAAAGGAAATGAAATCAGTATGTCAAAGAGATATCTGTATTCCCATGTTCACTACAGCATTATTCACAATAACCAAAGTATGGAATCAACCTACATATTCATGACTAGATAAATAAAAATGTGGTACAGTGTGTATATATATATATATATATATATATATATATATATATACACACACACACACACACACACACACAATGGGATACTATTCAGCCTTTAAAAAGAAGAAAATCCTGTGATTTGGGATAATACAAATGAACCTAGAGAACATTATGTTATGTGAAATAGCCAAACACAGAAAGACAAACCCCACGTGGTCTCACTTTGTGGAATCTGAAAAAGTTGACCTCATAGAAGTAGAGAGAATGGTGATTAAAAGGGGCTGGGGGAGGGGAAATGGGTGTTGGGGAGATGCTGGTGAAAGGATGCAAAATTGCAGTTAGGAGGAATAAAAAATAATGATTTTGAATTTTTGGGCACATAATTATCCTTGTGTTTTAGGGCCTAAGATGTTGGGCAAGTATGAAAGCTATGGAGAAGTTTGGGGTTTTGTTTCTTTCTTAACAAAAAGGAGACTATGCTTCCCTCTCCACCAGAACCTTGATTTCACATCTACCCTATACACACCCTTAGTTCATGCCATCTTTCTTAGAGCTGGAGGTCTAGATAGTGAAGGAGAGCTACTGGTAGTGGGTTTTCATTTACAACTCAATTTCTCCAACCTGCTCCTAGTGCAGTTTGTGAAGGAGAAAAATAGCAAGCCATAGTTTTATCAGAACTGTTGTCTTCTGAGAAAGTGTAGCCTATACACTTAAGGTAATCTTAATACAATTCCAATAGTATTTTGGAAACTAGGAAGCTGATTTTAGAATGCATATACAGAAACAAAGTAAGCAAAAATAATCAGGGAAAATGTGGAAAAATAGAGTAATAAGGAATCACTTGCCTACCAAGTGTTAAAATGTATTGTAAAGCTTTAATAATGGCTTCATGTAATGATATTAAAATCCTGTGTATGAGGCTGTAAGTAGAAGGTCAATGGACACTGAATGAATGATAAACATGGCATTTTAAATTAGTGAGGAAAGATGACTTATTAGGTGAATTTGGTAGCTATTTAAAAAAATCAATTACATCTGTGCCTCATATATTACACCAAAATAAAATTTCAGATTTAAAAGTACTAGAAAAAACATGTCTATGAGAGAGAAGGAATATATCCATTAGATCTATAGCTTTATATATATTTTCCCGAACATATGAAAATACTAGCCAATTATTTTCACTTAAAGCCATTTTTCACTTGGCTTTTTAAATAGGGCTCTTTCCTGTTTTTCTCGTTATTTTTTGTTTTCTCTTTCATGAAATCCTTTTTCTTCCATGGAGAAAATAAATGTTAGTTTTCTCCAAACTTGAGTCATTGGCATTTTTTTTTCACTGTCCACACTTACAGCATTAGGTAACATGTATATGCGTATGAATTCTACACCTGTATCTCTGAATTAAATCTCTGTCTTGGGAAACACCTGTATATCTAGTCACCTGCATGCCTGTCTCACAAGAAACCAAAACTCAACTTTTGACATATATTAAAATAATCTTTAAATGGCTTAATATTCAATTAGAATTAACAGTGAGATCAAAGAGGACTGATCACTTTTAAACTTTGCTTTCTCTTCCAATCACTGTGAGAGACTTTAAAACAAAATGCCATTTTACAGGCTGTATCTCCATAATGGGTGCTCACTGTCCTCATTGAGCTAAAATACTTCTGTAAACCAACATACATCCAGATATTGGACTCTGTTCAAAATCCTTATACATGAAGGCACAGGGGAAAAGTTGGGGAATATGTGTTTCCTTCTATTGGTGAGTTTAATGAAATAGTGCCTGGCATATGTAATATGTTTGATAAACTACAGGTTGTATATAAATTCAGATTTGTTTTTAAAAAATTAACAGGTCTGTAAATTGACCTGAAAAAACATGAATTCTGAAAGTCAAAGTGCTCTAAAGTTAAGACAGTATCACACAAATAGTTAATCCTAGACAGCTAACTTATCTTCAAATAAGATGCTATCCATTTTTGTTCTCCTCCTTGCCCTCTATGGAAGTGAGAAGAAGTCATTATGGGGAGTTCTGGGAGACAGTTTGGAAAGATATTATATTTTAGAGCTGATAAAATCTGTTTCAAAACCTTTTTTCCATGTTGCTGAAGATCTGAGATAGAAATTTCTACTGACCAAAGAGTCTGTCTTAATGAAATTTATCCAAGATAGTACGTGCCCTAAGTAGCAGGGAGTATTAGGCCAGTATGCCTAATACTAAACTCATCAACTTCCCTGAAACCTGGGAATTCTTTCATCTCTGATCTCAGTGGATATCGCCATCTTCTACTCAGCTTCCCAAGCAATCAAGCTGTGAATCATCCCTGACATCTTGTTTCCTGAACCTCATGTTTAATAAGTCCTATCAGTTTGACATTGTGAAGCCTCTCTAGTTGAGCCGTTCTTCACCACACTCTCTGCCTCAGTTAAAGGCCTCATTAATTTACTGTCTGTTTACTATAGTAGATCCCTCCCTAATGGGCCTCTCTGCCAGTCATTTCTCTGCACCAGTGTCAGAGAGCTCCTTCTAACACATAAATTTGGCTGCACTGTTGTCCCGTTTGAAATGTTTTGACTCTCCATGGTTTTTTAAAAGAAACTCCACACTTCCTAGCCTGTCAAACCTCTGTTCACCTCTCCCCTCTCTTCTCTCTTCTTCCCTTCTTCACACACTTTGCTCTTGGGCATAACTGTAGGTCCTTAAAATAATCATGCTCTTTCTTTTTTTTTCTTTTATATATATATATGTATTTTTTATTATTATACTTTAAGTTCTAGGGTACATGTGCACAGCGTGCAGGTCTGTTACATATGTATACATGTGCCATGTTGGTGTGCTGCACCCATTAACTCGTCATTTACATTAGGTATATCTCCTAATGCTATCCCTCCCCCCTCCCCCCACCCCATGACAGGACCCAGTGTGTGATGTCCCCCTTCCTGTGTCCAGGTGTTCTCATTGTTCCATTCCCACTTATGAGTGAGAACATGCGATATTTGGTTTTTTGTTCTTGCGATAGTTTGCTGAGAATGATGGTTTCCAGCTTCATCCATGTCCTTACAAAGGACATGAACTCATCCTTTTTTATGGCTGCATAGTATTCCATGGTGTATATGTGCCACATTTTCTTAATCCAGTCTATCATTGTTGGACATTTGGCTTGGTTCCAACTCTTTGCTATTGTGAATAGTGCCGCAATAAACATACGTGTGCGTGTGTCTTTATAGCAGCATGATTTATAATCCTTTGGGTATATACCCAGTAATAGGATAGCTGGGTCAAATGGTATTTCTAGTTCTAGATCTAGTTCTAGATCGCCACACTGTCTTCCACAATGGTTGAACCAGTTTACAGTCCCACCAACAGTGTAAAAGTGTTCCTATTTCTCCACATCCTCTCCAGCACCTGTTGTTTCCTGACTTTTTAATGATCACCATTCTAACTGGTGTGAGATGGTATCTCATTGTGGTTTTGATTTGCATTTCTGTGATGGCCAGTGATGATGAGCATTTTTTCATAACCATGCTCTTTCTAGCCTCTGTGCCTTTTAATGTCTTCCCTTCCACTGGAATTTCCCCTTCCTTTTTATCTTTAGCCAATTACCTCTGTCTTTCAAGACTCCACCTGGTTCTTACTTTTCCTGAGAGGTGCCTTTTAATGCCTCAGTCCAAGTAGGATGTCCTCTTCTTTGCTCTAATGGAGAGCTCCCACACTGTGCTCACTGCACCTAACTCACAACACACGCTACAAAAGAATGTTTACCTGTTCCTGCATCTCTCTCTTTGCAAGAATGTGAAATTACTGAAGACTGATTTTTATGTCTTTTATCTGTGCATTTCCTATGCTTAGCAGAGTTCCTGATGTACTGCAGCACTAGGTACCTAGTTTTTGATGAAAGGGGGAATAAAAGAAATCATATCCCTAGGAATTTTAGGCCTTGGAGATGATTTCTTCAAGAAGGGAATGAAATCATTACAAGTGATTTCCTTGCTCAGTCTCTTAGGTCTTATTTTTTCTTTTTCCTCTTAGGGCCATGCTAAGCCATAGAGAACTGTGTTCTAAGTGATACAGAATTGCATTTTACAACTCAGGGAAATGATTGTTTGGAGGTGCACTCAACACGGGAGCGAAAGGACTGAAATTGCATAGTGCTGGATACTTAAAAGTCTGTGCTTTTGGTAGAGCAAAATGGATCTATGCTATTTATTCAGCTCATTAGAGAAAATATGGCGGGCAGGAATTCTGGGCATATTCTGTGTACAGGAAAAGAGTGAATTTTATTTGGGCCTTCCCTGGCCTTTATCATTTGGTATCTTGAAGGAGGTGGTAAGCAATTTCTTTCCTTGGTTCCTCTTGTAATAAAACTGGTAGCTGAGTGTCCTGAAAGCCTCCCTTGTGCATCCTCATCTCTTCTGCCTCCCTCAATTTTAGACTTCATCTAGAATTTCCAAAGGTATTATAGAAAGACACAGAGTAGCTTGAAAACTATCATCTGATCCCTTACCAGGATGACAAACTCATCCCCATTTCTCTTTGCCTGTATTCTTCCTCCTTCTTTGTTATAATAACTGGAGTGTTCCAGACTCCTACTGTATATTACACAAAAACGCTAAATGTGTTTTCGGAATGCTGTGGAAACAAATAGGAAAACAGTGAACTAGATCACCTCCAAAGGAAACATCCCATCATATGAGTTTTATTTCTCAGCTTAGTCCCAGCCATTAGCACTGTTTATATGTTCTCACCATGGCTTAGACTGGTATATTTCAATCCAGTTCAGCAGATCATTCCTAGGGCCATGCCAGACACTGGAATCCAAAAGAAACATTGACAACTGCATCCACCAGGCCATGTGGCTATGTGAGGAGAGAAGTGCTTGGCAAGGCTTGGAGCACTGCAGAAGGATGACAGGCAATCCTTACCAAGCTGCCCTAATGGTGGACTTGACTTGAGGACTCATGGCTAATGAATAGAACACAGAAGAAGTATTGATGTGTTGCTACTGAGATTAAGTTATAAAAAGACTGCTGCTTCCATCTGGGATGTTAGAAGGTTGGGATTTGTTGAGATGAAAAGAGGAATCAAAATGATGCCCAGATTTTTGGACTAAATAACAATGAATGTGGTGTGATCTAACAGGCAGAAAATTGGAAAAGAAAAAAAGTTTAAAGAGGAAAAGTTTCTTAATCATGATTTTGAATTTAGACGTTAAGTTTGGGATACCTATGTGATATCTGAATCAAAATGTCTAGTAAGCAGGTCAGGTTTATATCTGGACCTCAGAAAAGAAGTTTGGGCTTGAATATAAATTTGGGAGTTTACAGCAGGTTGATGTTTAACCATGGGGTAGTATGTGGTCATAAAATAGGTGGAGCAAAAATAAGGGCCCAGGATTTTACCTTAGTAATACCAACCCATAGAGTCTGTATTGAGGAAGAAGAGCAAGTTAGTAGAACAAAAGAGAGTAAGAAACTATCGCCAGAGAAGTTGGAGGAATCAAGGTGTGTGCATTCTTGTGAGAAGAAGGGGAAGGAAGTTCCTAAAGAGAGAGAGATCAAATTGGTTAAATGCTGCTGAGAGGGTGAGGGGGTCTCGACATGGGAAGTATCCATCCGATTTGACCAGATAGTGACCTTGACAGGAGTAATTCGTATTGCAGACTTAAGGGTTAATATGAGCACAAAAAAAGGGTTATAGACAACATTCCACATGACAAGTCCTTAGGAGAGCTCTGCATCTATTAATTTCAGTTTGATTTAATTTCACTTACAGAATCCCTATTTCAGAAAATGAAAGCATAATATATCCAAACTACTAACGCTCTATTTAAAGTAGCTTTGCGAATTGCTTCCCAAAATTACTATTCCTCTTTCTTGCCAGGTTATTGAAAGATAAGAAAATGAATACAATCACCTCTCCCTACTCCTTAACTAGCAACAATTACTAGTTGCACATGCAGTAAGAAAATGGTTCTGCGTGTGATTGAATACAATAACGGAATCTTCTAGCATCCTCTATAAATAGTGCAGCACAGTTGTAGTGACGATACTGGCTAAATAAAGGCTCAAAAATGTGTAATGCTAACGTCATGGCTACCTGGAAAATAATTTTCCCCTTTTGCAAAATACACCACCTCAGAAAAGAGAATCCTTCAGGTTAGTCCCCCAGAAGCTCAGCGGCACCAAGTTATGCTAGGAAAACTATGCTGCACAACTGAATCAGTATGATGTGTCAATTTATTCATAGCCTATTTTTAAAACAATCACTTAGAGCTGATGCAAGGTTAATAAATATGGTCTATGCATAACTCTGATGCTCTCGGGAGATTTAATTTAATAAAAAAATACACCCAGAGATAAAACTTATTTTTATAATGTCCTGGTCATCACCAGGATTAGGAAAGCAAACCAGCTATGTTTCTGGCCCTTTCTCAAAGCCTGGGTGTGTGGCTTACAGACCAGACTAGAGGTTCCTCTAAATTAGGGCAGTGGCTGGATTGAACTGTGTTGCCTAGGGAAAGTCCTGGTGATTTTGAGCTGTGATTTACACAGGCTTTTATGTGTTATTACAATATGTACCCAAGAAGAAATTTTCTGTGGTTTTCTGTCTTCATCAGTGAAGTAACTTTGAGATGTTTCTTTGGCAATAGCCTAATGAAACAGTTGTTGGTTGTATCTTTCCAGATTAGGAAATACTTGGAGACTGCAATAAACTGATATGATTTTTAGGCACTATTTGTTCTCTCACATTTTCTTTTTAAAAAAATATTTTTCTGATTACAGTTGTTTATTGTAAAATAATAAGAAAAGAACCATAAAAGGTTGAGAACAACAAAAACAAAAACAACGATCATTTCTCAGTAGTGCCAAGACTTAGGAAACAAATATTATTACCATGTTTGTACATTTATTTCTCATCTTCTTTCATATTACATATATACATAGAAAATGTGTTAAGTAGGATTTTATGTACATTGCACATTTGTATACATTTTACTATAATTGGTTATTATACATTTTCTTCCAATATATAGGTATACTCTTATCTGTGTAATCATTCACCTATTTTAGTTACTTCCAATTTCTAATCATTAGGAATAAAATGTCAACATCTCATCCATTCTTTTCATATGCAATCCTCAAATTATGGCATTCAGGTAAAAATAGAAATGGAGTTACTGAATCAAAGTCTGTGAATATTTATGAGGTTCTTGATCTATATTTCCTTTCAGATATTTTCAACAATGTACATTATATCATGACATTGTTATTTTTGAACTATGATAAATTGACAGGAAAAAAATTATCTTGTTTTATTTTGTGTTAGTGTCAAATTTAACCTTTTGTAGTATGCATATTCACCATTAATACTTCTTTTTCAAATTGTGTGATTTTGTTCTTAGTCATTTTTCAACTAGAATATCTTTTTCTTATTTAATTTATAAGATCACTATATATTAAGAACTTTTAGTATTACATACACTGCCTACCTTTTCCTCATTTGTTCCATTTACTTTTTATGATTGAAAGAAGGAAGATTTTAACTTTTATGAAGCCTAATTTACCAGAGATTTTCTTTATGCCCTCTCACTAGCCTCTGCTTATATGTTCATAAAAGGTCTCTGGATCTCAAGAAAAGATAATCACCTATATCTTCTTCTAGACCATCTAAAAGTTTGTTATATTTACATTAATTGTTTCAATTGATTTTTTAGCATATGATGAAAGTTTGAAACATGACATCATTTTTTAAAAGTATCAATTGTTCCAACACCATCTATTGAGTAATATTTTATAATGTTCATCCCATTGATGGGATATTCAAATCTCACCTTTTTAGTACATTCTATTTTTCAAGAAAATAAGGTGGGGCAAGGAAAGGCAAACAGGAATTACCCTGAGTGACAACTAAGATGATTGCACAGGGCACTGTGTTAAAACATTCTGGAACAAATTTAGGATCAAAATGGAGTGCTGTGATTAATTACTGATGTCTCTCATGAGCACATAAGTGGGAGTGGAATAGTAAATATGCTTTTATACTTATACATTGTGTTTCATTAATGTCTATTCTTTACCTGCTATCATATATTGTAGCTATGTGTACCTAATAATATAGTCATCATAAAATATAAAGCAAAAGTTTATAAAATTACTATGAGAAAACAGCAAATCTACAACCATTGTGGAAGATTGTTAACACATCTGTCTATAATTGATAATTCAAGTGTACAAATTATAGTTTCTATAAGTCCTTTTTTTTGGTAAGGAGAAAGTGAATAACAGATGAGTAATTGTATAAGATATTTGAGTTTGATTCAATTCTGAGGACAGTGCACTAGTTTAATCTGTGGGATATTCATGTGGACACAGGATATAATCTTGTCTTAGGGACTGAAAACAGCAGAACCCCTATGTGAGAAAGTAAAAAGATGGAGATTCCGACAAGTGAGAAGGTGAACAAATTAAGGCTCAAATATAGAAAGCCACCTCCCGAAGTCCTAATTTAGGATTAAGTATTATAATGGCCTTAAAGGAAAGAAAAGAATATGTTTTGAAATGAATATTTTAATTCCAAGTAAAAAATGCTCAATTGTGAATGAAAATAAGCTCTTTGAGTAGCAGCTACAGCTAATGACCAGAGGGTGCACTACATGTATATATAGGATAAGAAAATTTGAAAAGGGTGGTTGCCCTTACGTTGGTTATTTTAGCAATGCATTTTCATACATTATTGTTGTCAGTATTTTATCATTGGAAATGACAGACAGTAATACATAAAAAATAATTGATAAAAGTGTTAATGATCAAAATACCAATTTATCAAAAAACAGAATCCTGTTTGTACCATGCTTTAGTGCAAATCCAAAATGTTATAAACGAGCCGTATTATCCACTCAATAAATGTTGAATGAATGAGCCCGAGACTAAGAGTCTTAACAACTATACAGCCAACTTAACAACCAAGATTTGCCTTACAACAAATAATATATAATTGTTAAATAAGGTGTTTTGCCCCGTAGTAAAGCCTTTACAACAATATAAAACAAATACAATAATGACCACCTCTTTTCTTCTAAAATAAAAGTTATTATATAGTTATATGTTATTATAACATATATATAGTTATTATGTTCTTATTTTTTCCTTTCTAAATTTTATGATTTCCACCTGTAATATTGTTGTTCATAGTTCACTGTTACAGAGATGTCCCTCCCAACAACTTGGAAATAAGAACACAGTTGCCATCAGAGTTAAGTTCTGAAATCTGTGCATAATAGATCAGTACACATCAGTACATTCAAAACATTGTGAAAATAAGATAAAATATATTTCACGCTGAAAACTAACACAAGAACAGAAAACCAAACACCGCATATTCTCACTCATAAGTGGGAGCTGAACAATGAGAACACATGGACACAGGGAGGGGAACATCACACAACGGGGCTGTCAAGGGTTGAGGGGCTAGGGGAGGGATAGTATTAGGAGAAATACCTAATGTAGATGACGGGTTGGTGAGTGCAGCAAACCACCATGACATGTGTATACCTATGTAACAAACCTGCACATTCTGTTCACGTATCCCAGAACTTAAAGTATAATAAAAAAATTATTTCATGCTGAAGGGGCTTTGGTGTAACCTGTTTTAATAGTCACTTATTTAATTTAAGAATTTTGTAATAAAAAAGGTGGTTCTATTAAACCTGGGAAACATAAATAAATATCTCCAGAGGTTAGTATTGATAGTACTATTCCAGTAATGTCCCAAGAAAGCTGAGTTTTAGAAATTAGGCTTTCGACTTTTCTTAGAATTATTCTTTGTAAGATGATATTAACAGCTAACTCTGCTTGAGTGCTTACTCTGTGCCAATCACTGTTCCAAGTATTTTGTATCTATTATTTAATCCTTATTGGAATTTAATCCTCATTAGATAATATAATACTGAGGTAGGTATTATACTATCATTTTCTCATTTTACAGATAAGGAAACTCATTTTGTAATTTGCAGGCTCACGTGGTTATTAAGAAGCAGATCAATGATTTTAATTAAGGAAGCCTGAATCCAGCACCTGTGCTCTCAGCCACTACCTTGTGCATTCATGTATTCATTCAACAAATGTGCACTGAACGCTCCTAGCTATGCCAGGCACTGTGCTAGATGCTGAGAGTAGTAGAGCTCAAAACAAATATTATGCCTGCTCTCCTGGAGCTTACAGTCTAGAGGCAGACAAAACTTAAAACAACAAATAAATGTAGAGCTACGGATTGAGGCTGTGTTACAAAAGAAAATTACAGAGTGCTCTGGAGTATACATCAGGGCCCCTTCTTAGATGAGAAGACTAGGAATGGTTTCTCTAAGAAAGTGATAATTAAGCTAAGATTAAATGGATTACTAAAAGTAAGCAGAGAAGGGGGGTGGGAGAATGTGCCAGGCTTTGGTAAGAGCATGGCAAAGTGTTTCTAATCCCCTTGACAAGATCTCATAGGGAGATAAATATATCTCTCTTAGGCCAGTGCCATTAAAATAAATTTCTCTGTGTACGCTTATTCTGACTTCATATTTACTGAAATCTTCTTACAAGTTGGTTTCATGTATAGTTTGACAATAAGAGGAGAATGTACTTATTGTGTAGACTTTTAGTATACTGATTATTATGAGTCCTCTCCCCTTATAAATTAATAAATGTGCACTTATACCTATCTCCAGTACCTTCTCTTCTTGTTACCAAGCTTATAAGCAATTTTAGATCCTGAGCCTTCAAAGCAGAAGACCAGATCCTTAAATGGAATGACTCGGATTCCAAATTGAGCTCCCACCCAGCTCCAAGCTGCCTTTCCTTTAAATGCTTATACTGGATCTCTCTTATTGGTGAAGTTTTAAAAATATGCAATATTTGGTAAAGTGGGAAAAAAGACGAATTATTTTGTATAAAAAAAGAATAATAGATTTAGTGAGCACACAATCCGTGATTATTCTGGTCAGTTTTACTGAAAAGAAAGTCTATCTGGGACAGAGTCTGAATGAAATAATGTTTTGAATATTTAGGGAATAAAACAGACACCATTCTTGTCTTAGCAGTCATGTGCTGAGTGAGTAATGCTGGTATTGTTTTACGAGATTGTTTTAGTATAAAACCGTAGTAAACTGTGCTGGAAAGTATTTCCCCACTACAAGCATGGAAACGAGACTTACTCATAATATTTATTTCTTCTCCAGAGTGCCTTTGCAGACCTGAAACATCTGAACTAACAAAAGGCCTCCAATTTATAATATAACACAGCTGCTCCGAGGATTGCGTGCAGGCATATGTGTGTGCATGATGGGAGGGGATTTCCTTGTATGTATTCATTTATGTGCCCTCTGGAGAAGGGGCAAGCTCAGTCCAACTGGAATTCTAAGTGTCTCTTACTGGGCATTTGTTATATGTAAAAAGCTGGCTCATGTCGAAAGTATCTTCCAGGCAGCGTGCAGCTGAGAGCCATAAAAGAGAAGATTGTATATTGTTTAGGAACAGGGATGCTAATGGGTAGCATTTTCACAGTGAACAATTAGTTTTTCGACCACTGAAGAATAGTGTATTTATTATAAAGAAATGGGAATTATACAGAAACTATCATCAGAAGATATGTTTCTATCGTTATTTTCTATTATCAGTTATTCACAATCAGTAAGTTCACTTCCAGCACATGTACTATACTTTTAACAGAGCAGAAACAAAAAGGCTATCAGTATCACAATTTAGTTCTTTCTTTATTCTTCACTTTTGTTCTTCCAAATTGTCAAAGCATGATTAATCTTAAATGTTACCAATTTAGAAAAAATCTAGATATTCTAATAAATTGTTTTCTTCTTTTCTTTCCCATCTTCTTTCCCAAACCTATTTATTCATTTAACTAACTGAACTTGACGCCAGGAATGCGGTGACAGGTGGATGAGTCTCTACCAGAGAACTCACAGTCTGGCTAGGGAGATGGGTGACTGTATCAACAACTATGAGAGAGTGCAATAAGTGTTAGGCATGTTTAGAGCTCTTAGGAGAACAGAGTATGGGCACTTACAGGAGTTAGGCAATCATGGGGGCAGTCTGAGATGACCACCCCGCCCCACCAAGAGAGGACAGCTCTTGAACTAAGCAGTTGTTAACTGGGTAGATGTGAAGGCAGGGAGAGCAGCAGAGCTCACAGAAAACAGCCTACAAGATGTCGGGATCTGAGAGATACATGTCATGTCTTTTCTGGCCTAGTTTGTTTTTCCCTTGTACCTTTCCGTGAATGCCAAGAGCAAGTCATAAGACAAGGATTCAAAGAGGTGAAATAAAATCAGAGAACAAATTGGTATCACTTCGCCTTCTGGAGGAAGGTGGCCACTTGACAACAGACAGATATTTTGCATGCTCTCCCCTAGTAACTAGTGAAATCACCCAGAAAATGGTGAAACAACTACATTCACATCAGAAACTAGGGAACCATCCAAATGCTAGAATTTCTGTTACTTACAGGACAGATGAGACATGTATGAAGAAGGCTGAGCAGGACTGGCTTGCAAATCACTTGCCTTAGAAAGCAGAACCTTTCAAAAATTAACAAGAGATTTTGAATGTCATAAATACTATTATTTATCTAGTCTAGGACTTGGATAAGTAATGGACCACCCAATCAGAGGAAAATCTCATTCTTTGAGGGCCTTTGGCAGAGGATGCCTGTTCGCCGGACTTCAGTGCTGTAGCTGCCTAGGGAGAGTGTAGCTTCCTAGGGAGAGTGTAATTCAGGAGTAGCTATCCCATGAGGTCTGGGCCATAGATGGCTTTATCAAGTCACTGGCTGCTGGCAAGGGTGACATTGGAAAACTTTTGTCAAGGTCTAGGTCACTAACTGTTCAGAATGCTAAAACTGGGGGGTAGATGAAGGCAAGTGAGGAACGATCTCCTGCAGGAGGCACATTTTCATTCGGTTCTCATAGTTTTTCATATATGCACCAGGAATGGGGTGCAGCAATAAATGATTTCGCACCGTTAGATAAGTGTTGAGAGACACAGATGAGAAACTCTCCTGAAATGAGATGTACCTGCCAGGACTACCTACTGCCCCAGATCACTATGCACTCAGTGTGGGCTGCTGGATGAAGGAGCTAGAGATTAGGCTTCATTATGAAGACTCAAGTGAAGTATGGGAAAATATAAGGGGAATCCAGGCACCCTACTTATAGGGAGATGTATTAGGCCTTTAACAAAAGAATGAATAAACAGAAGAGACTCTTTCATCAAAAGTGGAAAAAATAGACCTTAAGAAAAATAAAAGTAAATTATTATAAAAAACAGAAACAAATTTTTATTAAATAAGTAATAAGTATTCAAAATATTAAAATTTCAGTTATTGTATATATATATGTTTGTGTGTGTATGGTTGTGTGTGTGTGTACTTTTTGCTACTTAAAATCCAGAACTTCTCCCCTCCCACACTTGGAGACTTGAGAAGAAGTCAAAGTCCAGCCTTACATTAAAGAAGCTGAAGGTTCCAGATCTCTTCTCCTTACAGGCAAAGCCAGGTGGGCACGTGACCAGGATCAGCCAATGGGATGCTCCTGACCATGGCATTGACTCTTGAGTAAGTCAAGCCAAAGCAAAAAGGCACTGGAGAATACATTCACTCTCATGGTGCACAGCAGCAGCTGAGTCTGGAGCAGCAGTGTTGGTGACAAGATGTCACCAGAGCTCATCTGCTCCTGGGCATGACTTTGACTAAACTGTTGTGCCTCCCACCTAGCTTTCCTTGGGCTTTACCCATTTTTTCAAGTTTTATTCTCTAGGCTTCCTGTTGATTCTATAAACTTCACAATATTCTTCTAATAATTCCTTTTCAGCCTAAGTTTGGCAGAGCTGATATTAATTGGCAACACCTAATACAACACATACAGAAATGTTTTGTTTTTGTTTTTTGAGTCAGTGTCTCCCTCTGTTGCCCAGGCTGGTGCAGTGGCACAATTGTAGCTCACTATAGCCTCGAACTCCTGGGCTCAAGCGATACTTCTGCCTCAGCCTCCAGAGTAGCTGGGACTACAGGAGCACACCACTGTGCCCAGCTAATTTTTTTTTAAAAAAATTGTATAGATGGGGGTTTTGCTGTGTTGTCCAGGCTGATCTTGAACTCCTGGGCTCTAGTGATCCTCCCACCTTGGCTTCCCAAAGTGCTGGGATTATAGAGTTTTCACAGACATAAGCATGTAAAATTTTCTTGAAGATTCAGTGCTGGGATCCCACCAAAGTGACATCCTAGCAGTTGGCACTCAGCTTCCCTGTGTTGTTGCCTGTTCTGACTGGCGTCTTGCTCCCCGTAAACAGAGCTCATTGATCACAACTACTCTTCGAACATACTCATTAGTATCAACCACCTTCTGCATTTGTACTTGATGCTCTCTATATTTCTCTTACCTGGTTGAAAACCCTAGTTCCAACCTTTTCCAACATCATGACTTACATGCTAGGCCCTGTGCTAAATCTCACAGCTGAATCGGGTTAAAAATGTGACCTAATTAATTGTGTGGTACACACAGGCCTAAATCCTATTTTGAATACAAGCCAATTGTATTTCTCTCAAATGGGTGTCATAAAAGCTTTAGCAAGAACTTCTCATAGCTCAAAGAGAGACATGCCTGATTTATGATTTCTTGATAGCACTTAACATTTTATTTGGATTTAGAGATAACTCTAGATACATCAATCAAACAAGCTGTTTTCAAATCCTTCTGCTCAGCTGTTCCCGGTGCCAGATTGTCTAACAAATAGAAGCATAAACAGATGTAATTTGTGACTTGTGGAGACTATTCTCTGTCATGCAATAGGCCAGCTGGTGGCACGAGCCACAGTACAGTCCACAGCCTGACTCACAGGCATCAGGCTTCTCACTCCTCATACACGTGAGCAATGTTTAAAGATCACAGTTACATAAAAATTTATTCTAGAAAATTCATTTAAATATTTGCTTACAAACTTGATTGTTGAAAGATGGTATTTTATCATAACGTGTATCCTCATAATCAGATCTTGCAAAGTAGAACTTTCCTTACCTGATTAAAAAAATGTAGCTATGGCAATTTGCAAAATAAAACTTTGGCAAAAGAACCAACAGCATGTATGATTGATAGCCCAGAAAAATAACATATACTAATAAGTATGCACACACTTACATGCGTATATACACATATATCTGTGTGTACATATATGTATATATATGTATGCGTATATATGTAATATACCAAATATGTATGTGTTCTGTGTGCATGTATATACAACATATACATATTTGGTATATGATAAAGCTATCACAATTTTGTGAATAGAAAGGATTATTTGGAAATGTTGCACCAGGATGTTTTCTTTTTTTTTTTTTTTAAACAGGATACAAGATCTAGATACAAAAATCAATTGATTTAATTTCTATATACTGGCTATTAAAAATCTTTTTTATTATTATTATACTTTAAGTTCTAGGGTACATGTGCACAACGTGCAGGTTTGTTACATATGTATACATGTGCCATGTTGGTGTGCTGCACCCATTAACTCGTCATTTACATTAGGTATATCTCCTAATGCTATCCCTCCCCCCTCCCCCCTTCCCCCACCGCATGACAGCCCCTGGTGTGTGATGTTCCCTTTCCTGTGTCCAAGTGTTCTCATTGTTCAATTCCCACCTATGAGTGAGAACATGTGATGTTTGCTTTTTGTCCTTGCAACAGTTTGCTGAGAATGATGGTTTCTAGCTTCATCCATGTCCCTACAAAGGACATGAACTCATCCTTTTTTATGGCTGCATAGTATTCCATGGTGTATATGTGCCACATTTTCTTAATCCAGTCTATCATTGTTGGACCTTTGGCTTGGTTCCAAGTCTTTGCTATTGTGAATAGTGCCACAATAAACATATGTGTGCATGTGTCTTTATAGCAGCATGATTTATAATCCTTTGGGTGTATACCCAGTAATGAGATAGCTGGGTCAAATGGTATTTCTAGTTCTAGATCCCTGAGGAATCGCCACACTGTATAAAAGTGTTCCTATTTCTCCACATCCTCTCCAGCATCTGTTGTTTCCTGACTTTTTAATGATGGCCATTCTAACTGGTGTGAGATGGTATCTCATTGTGGTTTTCATTTGTATTCTCTGATGGCCAGTGATGATGAGCATTTTTTCATGTGTCTGTTGGCTGCATAAATGTCTTCTTTTGAGAAGTGTCTTTTCATATCCTTCACCCACTTTGTGATGGGGTTGTTTTTTTCTTGTAAATTTGTTTGAGTTCTTTGTAGATTCCGGATATTAGCCCCTTGTCAGATAAGTAGATTGCAAAAATTTTCTCCCATTCTGTAGGTTGCCTGTTCACTCTAATGGTAGTTTCTTTTGCTGTGCAGAAGCTCTTTAGTTTAATTGGATCCCATTTGTCCATTTTGGCTTTTGTTGCCATTGCTTTTGGTGTTTTAGACATGAAGTCTTTGCCCAAGCCTGTGTCCTGAATGGTATTGCCTAAGTTTTCTTGTAGGGTTTTTATGGTTTTAGGTCTAACATGTAAGTCTTTAATCCATCTTGAATTAATTTTTGTATAAGGTGTAAGGAAGGGATCCAGTTTCAGCTTTCTACATATGGCTAGCCAGTTTTCCCAGCACCATTTGTTAAATCGGGAATCCTTTCCCCATTTCTTGTTTTTGTCAGGTTTGTGAAAGATCAGATGGTTATAGATGTGTGGTATTATTTCTGAGGGCTCTGTTCTGTTCCATTGGTCTATATCTCTGTTTTGGTACCAGTACCATGCTGTTTTGGTTACTATAGCCTTGTAGTATAGTTTGAAGTCAGGTAGCATGATGCCTCCAGCTTTGTTCTTTTGGCTTAGGATTGTCTTGGGAATGCGGGCCCTTTTTTGGTTCCATATGAACTTTAAACTAGTTTTTTCCAATTCTGTGAACAAAGTCCTTGGTAACTTGATGGGGATGGCATTGAATCTATAAATTACTTTGGGCAGTGTAGCCATTTTCACGATATTGATTCTTCCTCTCCGTGGGCATGGAATGTTCTTCCGTTTGTTTGTATCCTCTTTTATTTCATTAAGCAGTGGTTTGTAGTTCTCCTTGAAGAGGTCTCTCACATCCCTTGTAAGTTGGATTCCTAGGTATTTTATTCTCTTTGAAGCAATAGTGAATGGTAGTTCACTCATGATTTGCTCTCTGTTTGTCTTGTTATTGGTGTATAAGAATGCTTGTGATTTTTGCACATTGATTGTGCATCCTGAGACTTTGCTGAAGTTGCTTATCAGCTTAAGGAGATTTTGGGCGGAGACAATGGGGTTTTCTAGATATACAATCATGTCATCTGCAAACAGGGACAATTTGACTTCCTCTTTTCCTAATTGAATACCCTTTATTTCTTTATCTTGCCTGATTGCAGGATGCTTTCTTAACTATTCAGAAAAGAAATCCTCACATCATGTACAAAAACTGATTCCACATGGATTTGAACAACAAAAAACCAAACTACGTAATAGGTAGATAAAAATATAGATAAATCTGAATGATCTTGATTTGGGGAAATATTTTTTTAAGAATGAAATCAATGTGAGGAATAAAAGAAAGCATCAAGAGATTTTACTTTACTAAAATTAAGATATTTTGTATTATGAAAACATCGTTAAGAAGCAAACAACAAATAATTGGAATTCAGGGGCTCAATAAATAAGACACCTCTACTCTGGTCAACTTCTGAACCAAATGGACAATAAAGAAGATGAGTCAATAGGATAGAGGCCAGGCCGGGCGCGGTGGCTCACGCTTGTAATCCCAGCACTTTGGGAGGCCGAGGCGGGTGGATCACGAGGTCAAGAGATTGAGACCACGGTGAAACCCCGTCTCTACTAAAAAAAAAATACAAAAAATTAGCTGGGCGTGGTGGCGGGCGCCTGTAGTCCCAGCTACTCGGAGAGGCTGAGGCAGGAGAATGGCGTGAACCCGGGAGGCGGAGCTTGCAGTGAGCTGAGATCGCGCCACTGCACTCCAGCCTGGGCGACAGAGCGAGACTCCGTCTCCAAAAAAAAATAGGATAGAGGCCAAAATATCACATTTATCATTATTAAACTAAGGTTGTAGAATGTTGCTGGACAGTGGTGGGCAGGTGAATTTACTGACATGGGTCCCCTAAATTAGGCAGATATATCCATCCACTCACAGGCAGTCTTGGAGTGACTCAGGCCTTCCCTTATGGTGTCTGCCTCTGATGAACTTACAGTGTAAAAAAGCAGAAAACAACTTATGCCTCTTGTCTCACTGTGGGGAAGTTTGCTGCCAAAGAAAAAACTTGAAAAGGGGGTCAGGCTGTATATGCCCAAGATTGTGCTCCCAAACTCATCAATTGGATTACAATGCTTCTTCTCCCCTTGAAAGAAATGGGTTAAAAAATAACCAGCAATCTTACACAAATAGAGTTCACACATAAACATCAGAAACAAGGTAGAACTATTATTTGCCAAACGGAATTTAAGGGTACATATTGGTTAGGGATTTGGAACTGGCTACTACATATAGTGCACAAAGAGCTTATACAAGGAGAAAAAAAGAGAAATTCCAATAGAAAATAGAGCAAAGGATACAAAAATTCACAGAATTACAAATACCTAATAAAATATGAACATTTTGAAATTCATCTATTCAAAGAAATACAAATAATAAACATCAGTGTTTTATATATATGAAGTTTCTTAGAGTTATTTATTCCACCTTGGGAGATGAAGAGAAAAAAGCAGGAACAATATGCTAATATACAGCTAGTATTGTGATAAGTCAAAGTAACTTTGTACTGATCAGCTCCTGATAACTATAAGAATGTCTTAATTTCTAATGTTATTAAGCTTTACTTTATCAAGGAAGTTAAATCAAATGTACTAACCATTAAGAATTTGTTCTCTCTTTCAAATTAGCAAATTGTAAGAGAATGTTAGTCAATGAAAAGCAGTGAATATACCATGCCTCTAACCCAAGCTCTAACTTACTTTGTTCCAGTCTATGTGGTAGGTAGATGGTGTAACAATATGACAGTTGCTCAGAACTAGAAAGACAGACAATATAGGGGCAGAGTGGTGTGCAGGGGCAATAGACAGTGGGGATGGTATGGTTGAGGGGTTGGTGCCATTAAGATGTAGACATAGTCTATTCAGATAATGTAGTTAAATGGAACATGACTCCTTTCCTCCTTCACTAGCCACGTTTATTCCAGGGAGAATGCCCTGACTTGAATTTCTGTGGATGACGCAGGTGCTAAATGGAATAAAATATAATGCCTTTAAAATGGAAAAGTTATATTTTTTGAGGATAAGTATTGCTATTGATGACATAGTGAGACTGGTACTCATATTCACAGATGAAGATTGTGCAAATTAGTTAAAAATTTTTATCAAAAGCTTCATAAGGACAATACCTTTACACCAACTAGTCCCATATTCAGTACTCTATCCAACACCGAACTGTAAAAGAGATTTACATCTATGTTAGACATCATAGCCCCCAAAAAAGCTGAAATTATCATGTTTTTTAAATTTAAGAATATAAATTTTGATCCATTTTATTATTATTATTATTATTATTTTGAGACAGGGTCTCATTCTGTTGCCAAGGCTGGACTGCAGTGGCGTGATCTCCGCTCACTGCAACCTCCGCCTCCCAGGTTCAAGCAATTCTCGTGCCTCGGCCTCCCGAGTAGCTAGGACTACAGGAGCACACAACCACGCCCAGCTAATCTGTATATTTTTTGGTAGAGACAGGGTTTCACCATGTTGGACAGGCTGATCTCGAACTCCTGACCTCAAAGTGATCAGCCCGCCTTGGCCTCCCAAAGTGCCATTATTGTTTTTAAAGTATAAGAATAAAATGTGCCTATATAGTATGGTTTGTACACATGCATATATGTAGAGAGAGAATACACTGAAATCTTTAGAATTTTCTCTCAGAGGTAGAAGAGCAGATAAATTTTAAATATTTTAATATTTTAATTTTATATTTATATAAAAAGTTTCTACATTTTATATAAAATATATTTTTATGTTCTTATTTTATAATTGAATTTTCTGATTCCCTAAATTATTCACTATGATTATGCATTACTTTCAACTATACACATACATATATATAAAATTTATAAACATTTACATACAATTTTTACATCTATGCCCAGTTTTGCAGTTATGCTTACAACACTTTAGTCAACTTTATACATTATTCCTGCACTCATCAGTCCTTATATGTCACAAAACTATCTTGACTCGCAAATTTTTTTTTTGAGATGGAGTCCCGCTCCATCGCCCAGGCTGGAGTGCAGTGGCACCATCTGGGCTCACTACAACGTCCACCTCCCAGGTTCAAGCAATTCTCCTGCCTCAGCTTCCCAGATAGCTGGGATTACAGGTGCCCACCACCATGCCCAGGTAATTTTTTTGTATTTTTAGTAGAGATGGGGTTTCACCATGTTGGCCAGGCTGGTCTCAAACTCCTGACCTCAAGTGATCCACCCGCCTCAGCCTCTCAAAGTGCTGGGATTACAGGCATGAGCCACTGCACCTGGCCTTGACTTGTAAATTTTGATTCATTTTTCTATTGAGTAAAATATTTTTCTTTCTTTTTCAGGAAGGGTACATAGTAGCTGTTTTCTAAGGCTTTGTGTATGAAAGATTGTCTACTAAAGACTCCACTTATAAAAGGCAATAGATTGAATATAGTCTTTTCGTGCTGTTGATGGACATTTAATATTGCATGAGTTTGAAGCAAATCTAATTTTTGTACTATTAAAAGGCACCTTTTTAATTTTGTTTTTGCCTGGTTACTCCTACAGTGTTTCATTATCAAAATCGGAAAAACTTTTGTTCCATTTCTCACTAATTTTAGCCATTAAGACACAGGCTTGTTTTAATTTGAAGGTCAGTGTCACCTGGAGTATGGGAATTCTGTGGTCACTCCTGGTGGCTGCACCAAGGCTATGTATGCTGTCCCTCAGATCACACAAAGCTCAGGGCACTTGGCAGAGCTAGGGCTGTGACTCTGCAGGTAAAATTATAGATATTTGCTCCGACTAATTTAGTAATCATCCATGAAAAACGATGATGTGTAACCCATGAGTGGATCTTTCCAAATCCTACATTAGCTTTTCTCTGAGCCCCATTAAGTTTTCATCGTTTGAAGTTTACTTCAGTCAAAGGACCAACTGACTCAAAATAAGGATAACTGGATTTCAGCTATCATAGAGCATTGCAGCCCAGGAATGAATTATGGCTGTGCAAATCAATCCCTTGATGTCATGAAGGTAATTCTTGCCAAATTACATCAACTTTGCCACCTCGACACAGCTTCTCTGTCTTGGTAGAGGAATACTGTCTTTTTCTCTAGACCATACCAGAGGCAAAAGTAGGACTATTTGTCAAGGAATATGCAAAATTTTCTGCTTTCAACTCCATCACTCCATGTAGCATCAGGCATTCTGCACAGTCTATCGTATACATTGGAAAACTCCAGGGTAAGTGAGTGGGTGAGGGGTTGCACTTGAATTCACAATTGAATCTCTTCTCCTACCCCCATAGCTGCTGTTATCTTACTTTCTTGCAACAGCCTCTTCAATGAGACATCCTGTCAAACCTCAGCTGTAAGAGCCTCTCATCACTGTCACTCCTTCTATTATTCTCTGTAATAATGTCACCAGGCCTGCCAAAAGGACTGTCTTCTAATACTCCTGAAGCTGTCAAAACAACTTCCACTGCAGATGTCTAGGTACTCCCACTGGACACCCAGCCACAGGTGACAATGCTATGTTAAGTCATCTTACAGAGTTCTAGGTAAAATCAGCACTTGAAGTTTTTATTTGCAGGCCTCTCTCTCTCTCTAACATAGTTGTGGAAATAAAACCACAAGCTGTAAGATGTTTTTGCTGTTTTTGGGTTTGAAGCCTGGCTATATTACCTTGGGCAAGTAATTTAATCTCTTTCCTCCTTTCTAAAATGTTATAATAATAATAATACCTACCTCGTATAGATGTTTTGATGATTAAGTACACCTATCCCTTGCTTAAAGAGTTTAAATTATTCCAAAAACTTTGTTATTAATCGAATGGCCATAATTTTTGAAAATCCACTAATTTAAATGGGAGCTATTCTAGTCCAGTTAGGCAGCTTCCTACATACTGAGGACATAAAGATATTCCATATTCTTCTTTACAACATTTATTCTATGGAATTCAGATCTCATTAATTCATCATATGTAATGCTGTCACAGACCGTGGTTAGGGTACAGTTTGAAGGAAGCCATTGAAAAATGATGAGAAATATTTTTAGGAAAACTTTTAATGCCTACTGAAAAGATCAAATATTTCAATCACTTGAGAAGCATATATTAATTGATATACTAATAAATATATTCATTGACAAACTAATTAGAAAGTGTACTAAGTACAATTTAAGAAAAGCAAAGCTTGAAATGAGGCAAAGGGCTTTTTAAAATCAAAATGAAAAAAACACACTAAAATATGAGTTATAAGCTTTAATTTCATTGAATAATATAATGGTAAAATATATAAAGAAAAAGCAAATGTTAAAGAAATACAATTGTCAGAGATTTTGATATCTCTTCTCCATGAGAAATCAAGTGATTAAAAAAATATATAACATTGGCTGGGTGCGGTGGCTCACGTCTGTAATCCCAGCACTTTGGGAGGCTGAGGCAGGTGGATCACCTGAGGTCAGGAGTTCGAGACCAGCCTGACCAACATGGTGAAACCCCATCTCTACTAAAAATACAAAAAATAGCCGGGAGTGGTGGCGCATGCCTGTAATCCCAGTAATCCCAGCTACTTGGGAAGTTGAGGCGAGAATCACTTGAACCCAGGAGGCGGTGGTTGCATTGAGCCAAGATGGCGCCACTGTACTCCCAGCCTGGCTGACAGAGTGAGACTCCATCTCAAAAAAAAAACAAAAACAACAACAACAACAAAAAAACACATAACATTATATAGAGAATCTGAGAAATATAAGAAGGTTATAATATTTGAATTCTATATCATACAAATATAGACTAATCCTTTTCGTGGTCCCTGAGAAACAGTTATTAAAATTTATCATAAAAAAACACTCAAAGAAAAATTCAATAAACTCAAAAAAAAGACTTTTTTTTCTAAAGTGAAATAATACTCTCCTAAATAACACTTGGGTTAGTGACATTAGCTTATTTAGAATAGCCTTAATTGCAGTGATGACTTTAACATATAAAGAGTATTCACAAAATAAGCAGAGAAATGATTAATTATACTATTTTTAAAAGGGTTAAAAGACATGAAAATGAAATTCACAAATATCGAGTGGATCGTAAACCTACAATATGTTTGAAAACATTTAATCAAAGACATAATTTTAAATAAAGTTATATTTTATACCTATTTTGAGACAAATGATTTTTAATGTAACATTCAATGTGTATAAATTTAAAAAATGAGTGCAAATTATTGTACCCTTTCTTGGGTCCAATTTGAAAATAATATTTTAAAAATATATTTTAATACAGCAGTTCTACTTTTGGGAATTTATCCTGGGTAGACAATTAAATATGTGACCTATAACTCAGGAATTAGGCACAAGGATGTTCATAACAGTGTTATGTATGAGAATAAGATATTGGAAATAAACTAAATTTTGTACTACAAGTCATTGGTTAACTAAAGTACGGTGTATTTATATATCATAAAAAATCATGTTGCCGAGAAAGATTTAATGACATGGCAATTTGATATAATACATTTTTTATTTTCAAAATTCAGTTAGTAGCCTCTTGTAGGATAGATTCCGTTTATGTGAATATAAAACTTGGCTGTGTACTAAAATGTTAATCATTATTTTATATACAATTGTGGATGATTTTAGATTTCTTCCACCTGTTTAACGTTGTTTTCTCACTGTTCTGTAATACATCATAGTAACTGTTAACAGCTTTAAAAATATGTCATCAATTTTTAATATATCTAAGAATTGGTTTTTCAAGTTAGCAGTGCCATCTGCTGATCATCTTGGAGTGTTCCTTCAGAACAACAATAAAATTTTTCGGAAATTAGGAAAGTCAGTAATTATAATAAACATAAAATATTTAAGAAGAAAAGTAGAATATATAAGAATAAATATTGTGAAATTTACTTAGTTTAACTCTTACTTATGGTAATCTGAACACTGAGTCTACCATTCTTTTATTCCTACATTTTGCATTACAGTTTTATCATCTTCAATTTATAGTAATTCCTTGTCATAGAAGTGATCAAAGAGAGACTTAGCCAAGTTTAGAATGGTAGTGAAGTGTGGATGCTAGCCAGAAAATTATAATAAGCAATAGTTCCAAGGCTCAAGGTAAAGTGAAATACCTTAATAAATAAATAATAAATGGGAAAATAAATCAGGGTAATGAATGAGGAGCAACTGTTTAGGACATGGGAGTGGAAAAGAATGTGTTAATGGACTTCTTTTATGTGGTGGGTGAGTATCTGACACAGATATGTCTAATACTTATAGGAAATAATAGGAATTAGATGATACTATAATACAGCCTATATTTTCCATTTGTCCACAGGGATGTAATAAAAGATTTGTCAAATGTCTTCTCAATTCCAGATACATCATATTTACAGTAATCCCCAAAACCTATCCATCCTATCAAAGAAAGTAGTCCAGCTAACATGATAGTGCTTCTTCACAATGGACTCCTCTTCAACTAATGCTTCACCTTAGTAATTCCAAACTACCTTTTTAATAACCATTCTGTGACCCAGCTTAGGCTCATTGCTGTAATTGTCTTATATAACTCATCCTTCACTTTGTGGAAACGTGAACACTGTTTACCCACATGCAATCTCCTTGCAACTGTCTCATTCCCCTTCATATCTCTGAGGATCAATAGCAGTGGTTCTTGTAGCTCAATAGCAAGTTCTCTTCAAGCACAGCCTGAAGACTTAAACACGTTTATCTTGGTGTTCTCTTCAATTCCATGCTCATTGCCCATCTAGGGCTCCAGTCATCTTCCAAGAGAGAGGTTTTTCTAGAATTTTCAGTCCCATATTTATTTCCTTTAAAGAGAAGACAAAAGTAAACTCGAACCAGAGTAGCTCTATATTTTTTCCTCATTCATTCATATTTCATGATGGTATCAAATAAAATCTAATCCATGTCCGTGTGCTACAATCCAGATTTACTGAGAAGCGTCTTGTGCTGCTGTGTGGGATTGTTTTAAAAATACACATTGTTTTCAAAAGTACTTTTAATCAAGTTGATAATATATTACAATTTGCCACCTGAGAATAAATCAGGGGAATTTAGGGGAAGCCAAAACAATGGCAGTGGTGAATATTCAAACCTCCCAGCATAACTTTTAAAGACAGAAGTCAGAACAACAAAAGGAACCAATATGACCATGCAAAACACGTGCTTTCGTGAGTTTTATTAGTAGAGAATGCCCAAACTTCATATAACCTGTAAAGTAAGAAAAATAAAAACAAAATACCACTGAATTACCTCTTACACTCATGACAAATGCATTCATGGAAAGCAAAACAGTCAAGTAAAAATGGAATAAAAGAGAAAAGAGGGGAACTAGCAGTGCACCTAGGATTAACCTAAAAAAAAACACTTCCAGAGGAAGAAAATCAACCATAGGTATAAAAATACTGAAAAAAGGCCGGGTGTGGTGGCTCACACTTGTAATACCAGCACTTTGGGAGGTGGAGGCAGGCGGATCACCTGAGATCAGGCGTTTGAGACCAGCCTGGCCAACATGGTGAAACCCTGTTTCTGCTTAAAAATAACAACAACAACAACAAAAAACCCACAAAAATTAGCCAGTTGTGGTGGTGTGTGCATGTAATCTCAGCTACTCAGAAGGCTGAGGCAGGAGAATTGCTTGAACCCAAGAGGCAGAGGTTGCAATAAGCCAGTATCTCACCACTGTACTCCAGCCTGGGCAACAGAGTGAGACTCCATCTCAAGAAAAAAAAGAAAAATACTGAAAAAGAGTACTGATCTCATGGAAGAGACTTAAAAGTGTACCTAAGATATGAGGAGGCAATTATTTTTTTAAAAAGTAAATATTTGGAGGCAATAATGATTAAAAGGATAGAAGAGGCATCTTTTGGAAAATTCACAGTGAATGAGAAAAAGAAGCAAGAGATAGAAATTTAAGATCTTGGAACACAAAAGGAAGTAAAAATATCAAAGAACACACAATTATTCTCCCAAACCCCTACAGAAAGCAAAGCTATCTAGAAACGAGGTCTACTTTGCTATATTGATAGAAGGAGGCAATTTTGAATTAGGATTCTTATATACTACACCAAGCAGGGACATAGTCTTTGTACAAATTACTGTTAAAGGAAAACAAATTAAAATAAAAACAGTTTATCTGAGGAACTTTTTCTCCAAGCAGAAGAATAGCCAAGCAAAACAAAACTATTACAGTTTTTAAAACTGAATTAAGTATCCTCAAACAAGCATTTTGATATATGAAACGACAACAACAGCAAAAGACCTTGCATCTGAAATTGAAAAGTCAAGAATCGGAAGAAATGAAATGAGAGCTGACTGAATTCAGGCGCAAAAATTACATAAGAAATGAAGACTAAGGCACCCAGGGCACTCAAGGAAGAAAAGGTGTGGATGATCACTTAATAAAGGGCAATAAGTAGAAGTGGAAAAACAACTAATAAAATGAAAAAATAAGAAAAAGTCTTTTTAAAAAGGTCAAATAAAATTGGTTGAAATGGTATTCAGTCAAAGGACCAATTTATGTATAATTGGAGTTTCAAAAGAAGAAAAATTAAACAATAGAACACAAATAATATTTTAAAAAATTATAGTAAACTTTCTAGAAATAAAGAAGATCTGTATTTATATATGGAAAGGACCCACCAGGTACTGGAGGAAACTGACCCACGATGATCAACTCTGTGACAAACTCTAGTAAAACTATTAAACTTTAAAATGAAGAAAAAGATTTATCAGGGCCACTAGTTTTTTAAAAAAAACAAATAAATTACAAGGACAAGATTAGACTAGGATCAAATTTCCCAGATAATAAGGAAAAACCAAACATACAAAGCAAAGCATCAATGGGGCAGCATTTTCAAAAGATTCAAGGAAAGAATATGTGAACCAAACATTTTATAAAGCCAAGTTGTTTTTAAAATGTCAATGCTTCAAATATGGAAGAAATCAGGAAATTCTATCCTCAGCAGCCCATTTTGAGAAATACACTAGAGAATGGGCTTCTTTGAACCAAGATATGACTAGTGAAACTTCTGGAAAAAAGACTAATGGTGAGCATTTAGTATGTTCGATTTGTAGATACAAGTGAGATCAGACAAAAGTGAGGATAAGAGTGAGAGAACAGCATTACATAGCATATATTATATATCATATTATGTGTCTTATCTTTGACAAATATAAATGATGTGACTAAGAATGAGAGAAGAAAAATCAAAAGAGGAAAATAAAATAAGCACATTAATTTTTTAATATAGGGAACTAGTGAAAGCTAATGGATACCAGCAAAAACTAACAAAGTGGTAAGTAAAAGGTTAAATATGGTAACAGAGAACTAATGATATTTAAAATGCTATAAAGATATATTCCACATATGAGAGCGATCATGATGTATTGTGACTATAGTTAATAACAATATATTGTATTCTTGAAAAATGCTAACAGTAGATTTTAAATGTTCTCACCACAAAAATGATAACTTTGTGAGGTAGTGCATATGTTAATTATCTAGATTTAACCATTCCACGATGTTTATATATTTCAAAACATCATGTTGTACATAATAAATACATATGATTTTATCTATCAATTTCATTAAAAAGGCATTAAGATAAAGATGATCACTAGAACTTTCTAAATAGCCAAAGAAATTGTAAAGGTAAAACAGCAAAGAAAATGTATGTAAAGGAAAAAGCTCATCAATTATAACATAAAATGCATAATTATAACAAATAATATGTAGATGTGAGACTAAACAATCACACTAATAAACGTGAGTGGACTTGATCCATATATTAATAGAAAAAGATTTTCAATTTGACTCACAAAACAAGAACCAACTATATGGACACACAAGAGACATCTCTAAAATAAGTGACTACAAGGATAAAAATAGATAGACAAAGGCATACCAGGCAAATGGAATCTGTCAGGGAAGCAGGTGTAGCAATTCTGACATTAGACAAAGAAACATTCAATTTTATAAGCATTAAAGGTATAAAAATGACACTTCTTAATGTTAGAATGAACCATAATTCACTTCTTAATGCTAGAATGAACCATAATTCACAACAAAGTTATATTTATGAATATCCACTAAATAACAGAATTCCCTCACTGAAGCAAAAATTACAACAATGCAAGAAGACATAAGTGGAAACACACTCATTATAACTTTAGCGCAGTATTCTCCACATAAGACAGATTAAGTTGACAAAAAAAAATAAGAAGATAAAAGACCTAAACAACATAATAAATAGGGTAGATTTTAAGGCTATACAAAACTTTAAACTCTGTTAATGGGGAGTGCACCTACTCAAGTGTAAATGGAAGTCACAAAAATTGAGATCATGTTACACACACAAAAATTCAGTAAGTAACATGAACTAGAAATATTACATATTCTCTTACCACAAAGCCAAGAAACTAAAAATTATTAGCAACAAATAAAGGTTCAGCGGGAATTTAAAAGCCTTACATTAAACGATTTTCGCAGAATGGGCAAAAGGGAAATACAAAAGGTTGGTGCAAAAGTAATCGCAGTTTTGGATTATGAATTTTAAATCATTATAACCAGGCACAAACACATATTTATTAATCAAAACAGGAACCATTACAATCAGCACATTTTTGCCAACAAGAAATAAGTTTGTTTATACCTATAACATAAAAATTCATGTTTTGGGATTCGATGAACTCTTGGAAAGCAATTTCTGCATCCTGCTGGTTGTGGAAGTGTTTCCCTGCAAAAAGTTGTTGAGGTGCTTGAAAAAGGGGTAGTCAGTTGGTGAGAGGTAAGGTGAATAGTGGATGAGGCAAAACTTCGAAGTGTTGGTTGTGCCATAAATGGTTGGGCATTGTTGTGGAGAATTGAGCCCTTTCTGTTGACCAATGCTGGCTGCCCATGTTTGGTGCATCTCACTGATTTGCTGAGCATACTTCTCAGATGTAATGGTTTTGCTAGCATTCAGAAAGCTGTAGTGGATCAGACCGGCAGCAGACCATCAAACAGGGACCATGATCTTTTTTTGGTGCAAGTTTGGCTTTGGGAAGTGCTTTGGAACTTCTTTTCAGTCCATCCACTGAACTGATTGTTGCCAATTGTGATATAAAATCGGTTTTTCATTGCATGTCACGATTTGATTGAAAAATGGTTCATTGTTGTGATGTAGAATGAGAAGAGTACACTTCAAAAATGACGATTTTTTTTTAAGTTTTTCACTCAGCTCATGAGGTACCCAGTTATTGAGCTTTTTCACCTTTCCAATTTGCTGCAAATGCCGAACCACCATAGAATGGTCGACCTTGAGTTCTTCAGCAACCTCTTTGTAGTGGTAAGAGCATAAGCTTCGATAATTGCTCTCAATTGGTTTTTGTCAACTTTTGATGGTTAGCCACTACGCTCCTCATCTTCAAGCCTCTTGTCTTTTTTGCAAAACTTCTTGAACCACCACTGCACTGTAGGGTTGTTAGCAGTTCCTGGGCCAAATGCACTGTTGATGTTGCAAGTTGTTTTGGCTGCTTAAACATATTGAACTCAATTAAGAAAATCGCTCAAATTTGTTTTTTGTCTGACATCATTTCCGTAGTCTAAAATACATATAAAATAAACAGCAAGTAATAAGTCATTAGCAAAAAACATAAAGTAAGAAATGTGCATTAAAATGATGTCTAACATAACCACATTTAAGAATGTATTCCAGTATCAAACAGCAAATTTCAACAATGCAAAAATCGCAATTACTTTTGTACCATCTAATACATTTGCAAAAAGCCTTTACAAATAAAGTCACATTCACAGGCACTGAAGTTTAGGACTTGAACGTATCTTTTTTTTAGGGAGCTGGGGACAGGGTGGGAGGGACACAATTCTACCTACACAGAAATGCAGGTTACAAAAATTACGAATGAGACGTACAAAGCTTAAACAGATTAATTTCCATGAAGAACTAGAAAAAGTGATAAAGGCAAGAACCAATAAACAATTGCCAGAAAGTTCTACCAGATTTTCACAGACCAGTCTCTATATGTTTTCCATTGCCTAAACCTGGTACCTAAATCTAGTAAAGGGAGTATAAAATTAAAGATACTAATATTATTTATCAATATTGATGCAAAGTTTCTAAATAAAATATTAGTAAACAGAATCAAACACCACATTAAGAAAACAATATGCTACAATCAAGTAGATTTTTTTTCCAAGGATGCAAGATTGATACAATATTAAGAAATTTATTCAAATAACACTTATAATAATAAGCCTTGATTATATTCATAGATAATGAAAAAAGTCTTCAATAAAAACGAGTATTTGTCTGATGAAAACACTCAAAATAAGAACTGATGAATACTTTTTAAAGTATATATATTCTCCATCTCTGTATATATAAATCTAGATATATGTATTAGAATATGTGTTCTAAAGAATAAAGATGTGTGTTTGTGTATGTGTATGTATATATGTATTTTAAAACTCTGTTCACAATAACAAAAATAAAATACTTAGAAATATATTTAATAGAAAATGTGTAAAATTTATATGAGGAACACTTTAAAACATTTGTGTTTAAAACACAAAAGGAGATTTGAACAACTGGAAAAATATTCCTTGTTCTTGGAATGATTCAACATTGTAAATACATCAGCTTTCTCTAAGTTAATGGATAAATTTAGTGCAATCTCAATAAAAACAGCAGCAAGCTTTTAAATGGAGCTAGATAAGTTGATACTGAAATTCATTTGGAAAAATAAAGATGTAAGAATATCCAAGAAATGGACATTGAAACACATTATAGAACCTCTCTAATAAAAACAGTTTGGTACTGGCACACAAACAAGCAGACAGGCCAGTGAAATTAAATAAAAAATTCAAAGATACCCAAGTACATACGGAAATTTAATATATGATAAATGTTGCAAAAATCACTGGGACAAAGTCAGACATTTTAATAAATGGTGCTAAGTAGCCAATTCAAAAAAGTTAAAATTAGATCCCTACCTTATACCAGGGATAAAGATAAACTCCAATGATTCAGAAATCTGAATATAGACTATAAAACCATACAAGTGGTAGAAGAAAATATGAGTGAATTCCTCTTTAACTTCAGCAAGGAAAAAAGGTTTTCTAAGTAGAACTAGAAATTGAGATGGTATAATTCATTTGACTATAAAGGAATAAAAATAAATACTTCTGCATAGCAAAAAAAGAAAAACAACAGTTAAAAAAAAAACCGAGAGAAAATATTTGCAATAATTCATGCACACACACATGCACACACACACATGTAAAAGGAACTTAAACATATGGAAAAATGTTCAACTTTGCTTATCATGACAGAAATGCAAAATAAAATTGCATTGAGGAACCATTTCTCATCCATCAGAGTGACAAAATTTTTTAAATATAACAACACACAGTCACCTGGTGTGGCTGTGGTGAAAAAGGCATATGTCCATATCAGTGGCAGGAATACAAGTTGTTACAACACTTATGGAGTATTTAACAAAACTACCTTTAACCCAGTGTTCCCACTGGCTAGAAATATACACTAAAGTTTCCTCTAGCAATACAAACTACATATGTACAAGTCATTAATTAAAGTATCGTTTGTACTGACAAAGTCTTGGAAACACTGTATGTTTGTATATATGGAGGTAGTTGAGTAAACTGTTACACTACATAAAGGAGTACGTCACAGCTGTAGAATTCATCTCATTAAACTAGAAAATATCTCACCCTGAATAACTAGAAACCAAATAAAGTGCATGAAAAAAACTGTTTTTAGACATTGGACAAGGGACAGCTAGAAGAGTGGTCCCTGAGAGTAGGAAAACAAATGAGGTGAGCCCTACGGTTGCCAAGCTTACCATCAATGGAGAGTTTCCAGGCTGCAGAGCATAAAAAGAACATCCAAAAGCACCCAGCAGCCACTCTGAGTTCCGAGTCAAGGTACGCTAAGTGGCTAGAATTTGCTGGGGAAAATACACCAGAGGAGAAAGACCTACACAGAAAGAGACCTGACCACTGCAAAGGAGTCTCCTTGAGTCTTTATAACCAAGTAATGAGTGTGAGTAAGCTACTCAATGCTAGGGAAAGAACTGATAGAATGAAGGGGAACCATTTCTAAAATTCACAAAGAGTTGGGAATAGTTCTTCGTCCCACCAGCCAGGGTAGAAAGACCTCTTAATACATGGGTTTGGGGTAGAATCATTTAAAAAATACTGAGGCCAAATTATTTTAGGACTAAAGTATGCCTTAGACACACACTAACAAAGCTTAAAGGCAAGAATCAAAAGAACAAATTAATTCCAAGTAACTTGACTGCACCCCGGAACAAAACCCCAAAAATATTTAAAGGAATACAACAAAATCCAGCACCTAACGATGTTCAGCATCCAGTTAAATATTACCAGGAATGGAAAGAAGCAGGAAAATATTAATATAACTCAAGAGGAAAATACGAATATAACTCAAGAGGAAAATATGAGCATAATTCATATGAGAAAAATCAAGCTATGGGAACAGACCCATAAGTTATTATAAATATGTTTCATATATTTAAGAAGATAGAGGAAGGCATGGGTGTGAGGGTGGGGGAATAGAAGATGATAGATTTTTCCAAGTATCAGGATTATGGCTATATTTATTGGGAGGTGTTCTTTACATTTAAATCCCAATCAAAATATTTTTTGAAAAACAATACTTATTATATAATAAGGCCTTCTATGAGTGATCAGTTCAGTAGCTCATCAATGTCAACAAAGACACAGATTCTTTTTATCTCTTCCCTTTATCATCATCTGTGGGTGCTAACTTCCCTCACAGAGATAAAATAACTGCAGCAGCTTCAGGCCTCATGTCATTACAAACCAACATCTAGATAAAAAACAAAGAAACAAACAAAACTTGAAAAGATAGTCTCCTCTTAATGCCTCTTTTCAAGATCCCAGAATTTTTTCCAGAAGTCTAGGTAATTATCTGTCATGTCTCATTGACCTAAAATGTTCACCTTTCAGCTTATCACTGGCTTAAACTAATCAAGATTTAATTGACGAGACTGGAATTGAGTCTATCTTTCTCTTAAGCACTTAGATACACAAAAGTGCAAGGACAAAAACAAGGTCAGGGTTCTACTAATAAGAAAAGAAAAAACAATGTCTATGTGACAAAACATTCTTTGTAAGAAGAGGGTTAAAATTATTTAGATAATAAAAATACTATAATAATAGACATCACGTATAGTTTAACCCTGTGTCAGGCTTTACACTTAGATTCTAATTGTTTTATATTTATTAACTCATTTAAGACTCACTGAATTATTATTTCCATTTTAGACATGGAGGACATGGAGTCAGGTCACTTGTCCAAGGTCAGTTTAATAAATAACAGAAAAATAAATGGTGATACCCAGACAGAAAACTTAATCATACAACTCATCTGAATTTATTTTTAAAATATGATTTAATGTGCATATATGTACATACATATATATAATATATACATAACTGCAACATGTTTGAACTCAAACTATATTAAGACATCATTCATTGTACACACAGTTCTAACCCATTTTTAGTGGAAACATTGCATTACAGCATACTAGTAATAAGCACATATTATAATTTATTTAATCCTTTATATTGATTACAATTTGACTGCTACACAAATATTTCTACAGTGAACAATTTTGTACATAAATATTTTTACCCTGTTTGCTTATGTGTATATATGTGTGCATTATAGTTTTAGAGATTAAATTCCTTGAAGTGAAATTGCTGTCTTAGCTTTTCACATTTTAAATATTTTTAGAGGGTGTAACACTGTCTTCCCAAAGGCTCTGTTAATTTGCCTCTCAGTAACAACAGATGAGAATGCCTCTGTGCTTACATCATTGCTAAACTGCTGGAGTAAAAGGGAATTTCATTTTTGTTTTAATGTGCATTTCTAGGGTTCCTAGAGAAGATGATTTACTTTTTGTATTCCTGCACCATTTGCATTACTCCTGTGAATTGCCTGCTCCATCCTTTGTTCATTTTTCAGTCAAGTTTTGCCTTTCCTTATTGATTTGAAAGATTTAAGACATTAATTCATGACTCATGTGTTGCAACATTTTCTTCTATTATTTGCCTTTTTCGTTTTGTTTATGAACCATCATTATCCCGAAACAATATTTAAGTAATTATATAGTTAAAATCTGTCAACATTTTTTATTATGGCTACTGGGTTTCTCAGGCCACTGAAAGAATGAGCTTTTGCCACTTTCTAGTCTTCGTTTTCTCCAATCAGAAATGCTGATGGGAAGAACAGGTGAGACAGTGTGGCTATCGCCATCAAAGGCATTGCGACAAACACAATTGTGTGATACCCAGAGGCTCTTCAGAGCAAAGGCTTAATTTTATCATTCATTTATATCACTCAAATTATTGTCTCATAACTTTATTTTTGGCCTGCAACAAAAATCTCTCAATTCCTCTTCAGATCTTTCCTTAAAGTGGAACTAAGTAGAACACATGTGACTCAGTTTTTAATTATTGCTTATCTTATTTGGATATGCTTTATCCTCATTAAAATGTAATTATTATAGAAATGACAGCCCCATTGCCGGGAAAATTGGGAGTGTTATACGCTCTATTCAGCTTTTGGTAAAATTTTAATTCTATTAGGTCAAATTATTATTGTGTTCTTTGTCTACTTTTGTTGTAACAGGAATGGAAGGCATTCCACAGATTAGTCAATTTGTTTGCCTTTTGTGTGTGTCTCTCCATAAGTCTCAGTGACAAATGTCTTTTTAATTTATCTATTTATCTTGTTTTATTTTTTGTCTATTAACCAAGCTTGATGTATTTTGCTTCTAAAGGGGTTCAGAACATGTCGCCCCCAAATTTACTGTTTTGCATATTGATTATTTTGAGCTGGAGACACTTGAGAAACAGCAGATACAGAAAATACTCTTTGAACACCTTTTATCTAAAAGCAGGCCATAACATTTCCCATGAAAAAGATGCCCTTCTTGTACCAGGAAGAGAAGACCATCCTTATCACTGGAGACTAGGGGTTGACACCAAAATCAATCGTACAAACAAATCTATTATAATATCCTTATCTTCCACTAGTCTCTCCCGTATATTTCCTAGTCACTGTCCCACATTTACTGCCTTCGGCCCAAGTCTCTTTGTTGTCACGTCCTCACAATTTATTGTTCTTTGTTTAAAAAGATATATAAATATTGAGGCCTAATAGCTTCTTCAGGTCTTAATTTTCCTTATGAAGACTCCCGTGTACATATGAAAAAAATTAAACTTGTATGTTTTTCTCTTGTTAATATGTCTTCTGTTACTTTAATTCTCAGACCCAGCCACAGAACCTAAGAGGTTTGAAGAAAACTCCCTGTACTTCTCAAATGCAGTGTGTTATGATTTCTATTGTTAGCATTTCTGTCGGCTTTGTTTTTGCGATGTCTCTCTTGAGAGTAGCCATAAACCGAGATGGACACTCCCTAGGGGAGCCCTGATAGGGGGAAAGTTAGGCTCAAGTGTGTCAGCCAAGTGAGAGTGAGGTTGTGAAACCAAAATGCGTAAAACAGAAGCAATTTATTACTCACCGGTTCCAGAGAGGTTGGGGGTGCCAAAGTGAGGCCGATGGGGAAATCTGTAGGTGGTAGCAGGAAGCTCAACCAGTGGGTGGGCAATGAGATGGGAAGGCGGGGGACCTGTGGGGCTTTGTCTTTATAGGAAGGACCACGGCCACAGGCACTATCCCTTAGTTTTTCCTGCAGAAGCTGTGGATTGGCTAGTGTAAAGAAAACACGTGTGAATGAGGAACTTATTTATAGCGCTCTGGTGTTGACCATTGGGTGCTATTGTGCTTGGCAATGGTGGGATGCATTGGGTTTTGGATCAGTGGGATGAGGCATAAGCATGTTATTTTGCAAACAACCTCACAGGAAGGGGGAGTTTTAACTAGGCCAAAGGTGACGGGGTATGACTGGGTTTCAAACAACTTATGTCAGGCCTAAAGATGAATGCTGAGGCTGCAACTATAATAAACAAACGTATGACAAAGTGCATTTCCACTTTGGAATTTCCCCCGATTCAGTAATGTCCATTGGTCAATAGAATTATCTTACTGTTCTGATCTCAAATTTATTCCACTAAGAACTAATAGGAGATGATAGAATAAAGATAGCATTATATTGTATTAGATTTTATTGCACTACAATACATTTATGAGAGTGTTTAGGAAACGGAAAGTATAGGCTAGAGTTTAAGGAACTATTCGATTAGGTTAAGGGCTTCATAAAGGATAATGGGAGTTGAGATTTTTTTTATTTTAGATTTAAATAATGACAACCACACCAAAGATAAAATCACTGTTAGTAACTTAGACTATATCCTTTTAGGCATTTTTGTGTGCATATACATAACATATTAACATACATATAATATACACATGCATATCCATTTCTAAAAAAATGGAAAAAATCTTGTATATACTTCTCACCTTTTAAAATTTTTTTAATTTACAAAATATCTTATAACTTTAACTTCTACTTGATATGTTACAGACTTGTCACAAGCCAATGAACATTTAAATAAAATATTTTAATTACTGAATAATATTGCATTTTTGATGGTACTGAATTTATATAATACATCTCCTCTTGTTGGACATTCAGTTAACTTATTTTTTCTAATGCTTTACTGTTATAAAATATGCTTTGATGAGACACCTTATCTTAGGATTAGTTCTAAAATGCATTTTATGTACACTATTCTCAACATATTATTAATTGAAAACAAGTTGCAAAATTACTATGACATAGAAAGTTGGAAAATGGTACAATTGTTAAACCCAAGCATTCATGAGAATGCCAATAAAATACACATAAAATTCCAGTAATCTACCTGAGAATAAAAAATATAGACATTCATTATTATGAAGGACAAATGAGACATCTACAGAAAAGGAAGAAATTGCTTAAGTAGTAAGAGACTATAATCAAAAAAGACAGGCCGCAAATGAGCAAAAAGATGGAAGTAATTGTACAACCTAGAGGCACAATAGCAAACTTTTGAAGACATTGAGAGATTTCCTTCGCCAAAACCAAAAGAATATTCCACAACCACAATAATAGGGAAAGGCAAAACATTTTAAGAATTCATCTAGACAAGAACTCAATTAGAGGATGAGGTCTGAGTTATGGGAGATCTGGGAACAGGTGATAGTCAATGTGAAAAACCCCATTTTCTTAGATACAAAAAGTTTTTCTCCTATGCCTACACAAGACACCAGATGAATTCAGAATGTAATTCTCATAGTCCAGGGCAATAAAACATATATAATTCTAATGGTTACCAGATTGCAGAAGATATTTGTTGATGATATTTGCTGCTAAGCTAACATCTTTCTACAGGACCACATTGTAAGTTTTTGAGTACAAGCTGTTAATAGGGTTTTCACACCTAAAGATAACACTGACACCATCACCCACTTTGTAAAGGGAATCAGAGAAATTTCTAATAAACAAGATGCAGTTGCTATCACCACTATTTCTTACTAGGAGTTTTCTGTGATAACACAATTGAAAAATCTCTATGAACTCTCCATGAATAAATGCTAGTATTTATCGGCACCATTTATGGCAGTTGCTCCAGCTTACCCTTCTGCAGGTGGGAGGAGATGGGTAATGCATTTAGTCTTGGGAATTTGGTCTTGATATACCAGGGTAATATCTAATAGGACAAATACAAAACTGTCCAAGAAAAATCCCAAGCTCACACACCTGAGCATTCATACTCACCACAAATAAGGATCTGGGAATAGACGGCACTTGATTTTCTCTTGTGAAGTTCTTCAGAGTTAAGCCACTGGAGGGCAGCAGAGACAGGATTTTTAATACACAAACTTCAGTTTCTATTCATTGACCAGTTCATGGATTCATTACACACATAAGTGCCCATGAGGTGCAAGGCATTCACCTTTTATGTCAGTTATATTGTATGCCTTTTCATTAATTATCTATTAAGAAAGAATATTTGACAGATATTTCTATTTGAATCTCTACTGGATTGAAATCTATATATTTTTTGACAGTACAATTAAGAACTCATAAAATTAGTTTTAAAGCTAGCAAGAAACTTATGGAACACCCATATCTACTATCTCTCTCTTGAACAATGTCATTATCTTTTCTGCTTTATCTCATATATAAAAACGTTAATTGGTTTTCCTTTCTATGTGCTCATTCTCAAAGTTTGGAAAAATATAGAAAAGTAAAAAAATGAAAATAAAATTTAACCCTTAATACTATCATTAGTGTTTTAATACAATGCTTCCTAGTTGAATATGCATAGATGTATGTTTACTTCATTTACATATTTGATCTTAGACTCTATAGAGCTTAAAATCATAGTATAATACTAGATTGCCATATCATTATCAATAAATATTTAAAGAAATGTTATTTATGAATAAAATTGTTTCAGAAATACAGCTGTTTACATGTGATACTGAGCAGACCAAAATATTTTACCCAAGCAAATGCAATTATCTCTTTACTGAACATATTTATTTCTCTAGATTAGTTAATTTGTTATTATTATTCTGCTTCCAAAACAAGAAAAATATATTTAAGTTGATCCTGGAATTGTTTTGTATTTCAGTCCATCATAATGCATTAAATTAAGAATAAGAAGAATAAGTCACATACTCTTCTCCATAAGAAAAATTGAGGCATTACTGATTTAAGTTGGAAATATTTTAATAGTAAATTAGAATTTAAATGTAGTGTTTAAAAGAGAGTATGATTAAGTACATGCATTTACCATCAAATATTCCAACCCATGTAGTCAAGTGGCAAGGCAAATGAATGCCTCCCTCGTCTTTACACCCTTGCCATTTTGAATGACCTCACCCAGAGAGACAGGAAGAATGCATGGCTCATTTTTCCACTTCCTCATTCAGCATTTTTTTTGCCAAGGTGTGCCAAAGCGCTATTTCACATAACGAGGTTTCCAGGGCAAGCAAAGTATATTTCCTGTCCTCAAGGGGTTTACAGTCCAGTAGAAGAGGCAAGGAAATAAATAACTTGTTGTGTTATGTGCTGCAAGGTGGAAAGCATAGGTCACTATGGTCATCTGACTTGGCATTGTTCCTTACGGAAGTTTTCACTGATAAGAAGATGTTTATGTCAGAAACTAAAGGGTAAAGAAAAGAAGTCAGGTAAGGAGGCAGGGAACGGTGGCTCACGCCTGTAATCCCAATACTTTGGGAGGCCTCAGGCAGATCACTTGAGGTCAGGAGTTTGAGACCAGCCTGGCCAACATGGTGAAACCCCGTCCCTACTAAAACTACAAAAATTAGCCAGGCATGGTGGCGCATGCCTGTAATCCCAGCTGCTTGGGAGGGTGAGGCAGGAGGATCTCTTGAACCTGGAAGGCAGAGGTTGCAGTGAGCCGAGATTGCACCACTGCACTCCCGCCTGGATGATAGACAGAGACTCTGTCTCAAAATAAATAAATAAATAAATAAGTAAAAGTTTTTTTTAAAGAGAAGCCAGGTAAGGAGAGGAGAAAAAAAAGTTTTGGGTGGAGGAAAGAGCATGCAAAGAACTAAGTCTCGAGTGACAGCGAAGCAATCCAGTATGGCTACACAGTAAGTGTAGAAAGGCAGAGACTAAGAGGGTAAGTAAAAGTGAGACTTTTGTAAAGGGCATTGTAAACCATATTAAGGAGTTAGACCTTTATCGTACAATACAATTGTAACTTTACAAAATTTACTCTGGCTATTATGTGAAAAACGGGTTAGAGTAGAAATTGCTGGAGGAAGGGGGCCAAGTTGCATCTCTAAGATGATAGATAAATATTATTTTAAAATGACAAGGAAATTATTGATTCATTGCAGAAACTAATATGAAATCTAGACATAGTAGGGGTTTGATATATGCTGAATAAGTGACTAAAAGGATGAATATATTTGTAAACAATGCAACGCCTATATTTAGGCTTCCCTGAGGAGGCCATTGGTCCATTGCTATTTCTCCTACCACAGTTTCAGCATCACTTAATACCTCTTATTTGTATTTCTACATCAGTTTCAATGACTTGGAGTCAGACACATTGAAAAAATAAGCCACTTAATTTTCCATTACCACTGTCAAAAATTGGAAGTCTAATATTTTCTAAATGTATGCTTAAATTTCGTAGAAGGAGAATCTATTTAGTTTATTGGATTATTTTTACTGATATTACTTGCTTAGTCTCCAACTTCCCTTGGAGTGTTTGTTTGCATAATCTAGTCATTTATTAAATGCTGGCTTATCCACGAAACATACAAGACTTCATGGAAATTCATTACATTTTAGAATTCAAATTATAAAACCAGATCTGCATATTAAAAGAATTGTTGCATAAACTGTGCACATAGCGTATAAAATACTGTTTCCTCAGGCATGATATAGCCACAGGGTCAGAGGGAAAATCAGAAGGGAAATGTCTGATTATAACAAAACATTTATATAGCTCTGTGTTTCTTGAGTACTTCGTCTGCTGTTTATTAAGAAACAAGCTGGGAGGAATGGAAATTCTTCCAATTATTTTCTTTAAGAAATGTCCATGGAAGTATTTCAAAACTGCCGAGTCTGGAAATGAAATTTTTAAGCATGCCAAAGTGTTATAGGAGCAGATGGTGCTACAGGATTTTTTAAGGATGGAAGGAAATCACATCAAAACAAAAGACAGTAAGACGAGGAAATATTTGAGTCATCTACAGCTAATAATATTTTACTTTGATCATTTTGTATCTGTGATGTTCATTTTAAACTGTTAAAATATGTCTTGTCAATTTTTCTTTTGAATTAAAAGTTGTATTATGTTGTCAAAAAATAGATAGGAATAACAAGTTTAATAAATAGCATTCCTTAAGTAAGTTTTAAAGATGCAAATAATAATTTCCACATACAATTATCAAACACACACGGTATCTCCAAGAGCCAGATGGGTTAAGTAAAAATATTAACATCTTCTAAGCCAAAAGTAAACAGTTTATAAAGTTGGAATATTTTGCATTTTATACTTGAATTCATTCAAAATATCTCCATCATTTTAATCACACAAAAATATATTTGAAAAGGCTTTAAAATAATTGCAAAACCCCTGCTGGGATAGGTGGATGTTATTCTTCCTGCTTACATAGGCAGACGATGGTGATTAATGAGTGAAAATATCACATGGATAAATGAATGTAGGTAATTCTGAATTGCACATGGATTAATTAATACAGGTCATTATTACGGGTTGTTTAGTGAGAAACATCAGAAGTTAATTCTTTATGGGTGAGAGATGGGAGGGAGATGAATGGGACAGGAGCTAGGAGGATTATCAGGGATAATAACTTCATTTTGGATGTGTTGATTTTGAGATGCCCATGGAAATCCGGATGAATAATCTGTGTTGCAGGTGACTAAACAAACCAAGAGTTTGGAGGGTGGTCTGGGCTGGAGATGAAGATTTATTTGGCATGAATACTTGAAAGTGAATGTGGTCATCTAAAGAGAATGTTTGGAGAATGAAAATCTGAGACCAAAACCAGAAATATCCATAAAAGGAGCTTTAAAATGGTGGAAGTCTTCATCCAGAAGCTGGAAGAAGACAAAAAAAGAAAGCAGATTATTATAGTATAAGCAGTTTACATTACCTGTCAACATTAGTGGCAAACATTTGCCAAATAAATTTGGTCATGATAGTCTTTACCATCAGTTAAATATAGTCTTTGCTAAAACCCTGTTCTTTTCTTCATAATCTTTCAATTAACACTTTAAAGTGGGAATTTTATAGCTACTTTCATATTTAGCATGAAATCAGGTTGAATGAAGCAGAAACAAACTATGGGGGTATAGAAGATAAAATAAGGTTCAGTTTATAATCTAGGTATCATGCTCTTGGAAAAGCCAAAGATAATGAGGAAAGCAAATGACAATGTTGAAACTATACCATGGAAATTCAAGTCACCATGCTGAAGAGAACAGTGAGAATAGCTTCTAGCTAGCTATCCATACTTATACTGTCCAGAGTCCTTACTAAAATATCAGTGAAAGCCAGATTATACATCAATACAAGGCAACAAATTATTATTAACAAATGCTTGCTGGAATCTGGAGGAAATTTTCAGCAATTATTTTGCCAATGAAGGTGGTTATAAAAAATACAGTTTTTGTTCTATACATTCTTCACTTCATGAAACAAAGTTGTTCCCTACACATGACAGTCTTTGGGACCATTACGAGTTACTCTAAGTCCCAACTTCTTCATTAGAGAAACCTACTTATTGGGATTTGTTTGGATTAAATGAGCTAATCCAGGTAAATTGATTATCAGCGTGCTTGGTATAAAGTAAATAACAAATAGTCAGGAATTCCTAAATGGACTATTCCATATTGCCAAAACTGCCGATTAAAAACAAAAGAATGAGCATTAAAAATAATAAACACTGATAATGAATGTTAACAAATAGCCTGTTTCCAGAATCTGGAAAGATATTTTCTGTAATCATTAAAAACTCCATTTATAAAAACAAGTATTTTTTTTCTCATTCTTCACTTCATGAAACAAAGCTATTAATTCTCATCATCACCAACATTTATAACTTACTACATGCAAAGTACTGCATGAACCCTAGCTACTGTTAACCTGGGTTCTAGGAGTCCTCAACTATTGGTGTTCTTCAGGGAATCTGCAATCTGTGAAAATTTCATGCAAAATTCTGAATTTTTCTGGAGACTCCATAGCTTTCATAAACTTCCGAGAACATTTTGTGATCCTCGCCTCCAAAGTAGTTAAGAAACAGTGTCTAGAACCTTCTCATTTTGCAGAGAGCCCAGATGGACTTTCATCCATCTTCACGCATGTTCACTTGCATTGGTTACCTGCGGCCTCTATACTTTCAGACATGAACTCTGAGGCTGGTGAGGATTATACTAATTAGAAAGAGAGAAATAACGCATATTACTGATCTGCTAAACACTGTATTCCTAATTAGGTTTTGGAAGATGGTCTTATTCCCATATTGTAAATTACCAAAATCAAGGGAAAAAAATACATAGATATAAATATCACAGTCAGACTCTCCATGCGTTCCTCTTAAGTTTCAGAACTGCGGGAGCCAAATTTGATACTGTTCTTAGAATACTTAAAAGCAGAAACATGAGTTACTGGTTTACTTTTACATTCTTGGTTTGAATTGATTATTTACACTTAAAAATAAACTAACAGATGGAAAAGCTGAATATTAATTTTTAAATATCACCAGAAAAATATCCATATGTAATGTTGATGGGATTATATCATGGAAAAGCAAGTGTTATGATAAATGAAGGAACAAAAGACTGCACATTGTGTGACACCATTTATATGATATGTCTGGAATAGGCAAATTATGGAGGCAGAAAGCAGCTTAGTTACTGCCTAGGACTCAGATAGTAGAAAAATGGGGAGTGATAAACAATGAGGTTTCTTTTGTGATGATGAAAAAATTGAAAACCATAAAATTGTACACTTCAAATGAGTAAATTATATCTCAATAAAGCTGTTAAAATATGTAATCATTCAATGATTTAGGGGGCATTCTTGAACATTAGACACCTGTACCTTAAAAAAAGAGAGTAATTTTAAATTTCTCATTATACAACATTTCCAAAATATTTTGGTAATTTCTCAAAGATCATGGAATTTTAAAAAATCATGTACCCATGTAATAATATGGAAATTAAGGAATAAAATACCCTTTAAATTGGTGCTTTGGTGCTAATTTTTTTCTCAATATTTTTACAAAATAAAATTTATTTACTGTATTCTCTAATCATAGTTGCTAACCTCTGTACACTAATCTTTTGCTGTTTAAAGTGTGATCCATGGATCAGCAGCACTGGCATAACTTAAGAGCTTATTAGAAATGCAGAATTTCAGGTCCAGTTCCATATCTACTGAATCAAAACTGCCTTTTAACAGAACCTCAGGTGATTCATTTGCATATTCAAGTGCTCTAAAGCAACGATTCTGAAGATACAGTCTCCAGAAAAACAGCATCAGTTTTAGCCAAAAATTTGCTAGAACCAGAAATTCTCTGGTCTCACCCAAATCTACTGAATCAAAAACTCTAGCAATCTATTTTATCAAACTCTCCTGGTGATTCTGATCATGCTAACAAGTTTGCAGTACAAGAGTCACTTCGTGGCACAATAGAATCACCTAGGGAACTTTAAAAAATCTTGATGCTCAGGTTGCAATTCATACCATTTAAATCAGGGTCCTTGTGTGGGATCCAGGCGTCGGTGTTTTTTAAATTCCTCAGGTGATTCCAGTGTGCATTCAAGTTTGAAAATCAGTGTCCTAAAGGAGACAGACTATGTAAATTCATTTTACTGGCTATAGTTCTCAGAATTACTATAAATTATTGGATGACATTACATTTATCGGAAATAATAATTGACTGCCATTTTTGCCTTATCTTTTACAGAAGAGTTTGTCACACTTCATTCCCCTCCCACTCTGTTTTTTCCTTTACTTAATCTAGTAGAAATCCTCAGGTGACATTATTACCACAAATGTGGAAAATATTTCAAAGTGAAATTCAAGCCCTATGTTTAATAATCCTAGGGACTTAGAAGAGGAAACAAGAGAACAAAAAGGGAAGTATTTGTTTTGAGAAAAGCAAAGCCTAAAGAAAAGGCTAATTCTATGAAAGGGGATAGTAGGCAGCCACTGCTACCTGGGTGAGCTTTAAATTAAATTTAAATACATTTAATCTCAATAATGCTGTTAAAAATATGTAATCATTTCATTTCATGATTTGCGGTGGGAGTGCGGGCATTTGCAGAAAGGTAGAAAGAGTGGAATGGGAGTGAAATTTTCATGGAGAAGCAACGTTAGCACAGGCCACAGATTCTGGTTATGGGGAAAAAAGGAAGAGGAAGGTCTCAGCTAAAAAATATACTGGTGGCAGCATTGAAGTGTTTCTGGAAAGCTGAGGATCATTTTAATAGGTCAGTCATAGTCCACTTGTAACTAAGAGGAGGAGCCCAGTTTGGGAGACACCACAAGGACCATGTCTTCCTGCTCTTAAAGTCATAGGGAAGATCTTGGATGAAAGTCAGAATTCCCACAGAGTATGGGAGAAATGAAGCCCAGCTCTGGTGGTTTAAAGAAATTCATATTAAACATGGAGGTGGCCCTTGGGAGGTTCAAACATTATAATTTTTTGGCTTAACGTGTGAATCCATTGCACACTCTGTTGCTGTTGTACTCAAAATATTGCTAGCAAGAAGACACTCTTGTGATTACCAAGCTACTAGCAAAATATTGCCTAAGAGTATGTATCTTTCCCTCACAGGCGGTATTAGCTTGGGGATACCACTCCCCAATAAGAAGAAATTGATAAAAACTGCTTAAGCACTTTGAGACAGAGCTAAGAGCTACGTCTTTGAAATATGTATTTTCTACCGTGTAAATTAACAGAAACCAATTGGAAAGCTGCAAAGAAAGGAGGGACTCTGGATGTGAACCCATAAACCAGAATTTACAGGCATAAGATGTATGAAAAAAGAAGGCGTATAGATGTCCTTCAGTGTCTTAGCCTTGCCAAAATTATTTGGGCAAGGAATTTGGTTCCTCTGAGGATTGTTCATCCTTTAAACAGGAAATAAAGCTTATGAAACAAGCTACATGCTACTGAAAATTGGTAGATTTGGGGGATAGTGTTGTAAGATCCATAGAAGGCAAATGCTGTACTGTAAATATGGCCACACCACAGAAAGTTTTGCCAGAATGGTAAGTTCTGAATTAGAAAAGGGAACAAAAACCCGGAGGAGATGGCTCCCCTGGAGGTAGCTCAAAGCCTCAAATCCATCTGTAATGATGCTGGAAGCAGAAAGGCCCTTGACTGAGAGGGTGGCCATGTAAAGAGTAGCAGACAAGTGCTTTGAACCTTCCCGAATGTGCACTAATACAAAGTATACCTATTGCCGCTGAGGGTTTTGACAGAGGGGAATGGGAATCGGGTTCCTAGAAAGAGAGGCTAGTCTGATATGTTTCAAAATGTTTCCGCAGATGCCTAAGGTTTCTGAGGTTAGGTCAATTATCACTCTCAATAAATAAAGTCTTGGAAAGGAGGAGGGATGGTATTCAAAGTTAATAGAAAAAAAGTAAGAGGAATAAATCAAAGATTGGTAAAGATTCAAGACTAAGCTTGATGGAAGCAGGCAATGGCTCTGAATAAAGTCTGGAGAGTCTACTGAGACAAATGCTTCCAGTCACTAAAAATTCAGTTTGGGGTGACTTTTGGCATTTGTAATTTTCAAAGAATTTGTCCACCTCATCTAAACTGTTGAATTTGTATGCATAAAATTGTTTATTGTGTTCCCTTATTAATGTCTGTAGGGTCTGCAGTGATATCTCCCTTTCAGTCCTGGTACTGGTCATTTGTATCTTCTTCTTCCCACTCCCCCATGTTAGATATGAGTTCTAAATTTCTTTTCAAAGAATCAATATGTCAGTATGTTCAATTCTTTGCCTTCTACTTTTAAATTTAACTTCCTCATAAAGCAACTTTATCGATTACCTGCTCCACCCTCATTCCAATTACCTGCTCCACCCTGACTCATTTCAATTACCTGCTCCACCCTGACTCATTTCGATTACCTGCTCTGTCATAACCATTTTTCCTGCCAAACCACTCACCCCGTCACTCTCTTTAAATTAGCCAATCGGAATTAGTTTAGCCTATGCAGTCTAACCCTAGCCAACAGAGGAACGACACAGCAGCAGGGGCCATGTGAGTCAAGGATAAGAACCCCCTTCCCTCCCTTGTCCAGGTGTGCACTCACCATTGCTCCATCTGTAAGGGTGCACCCTTCTATAGAAGTACCTTGCCTTGCTGATAATTAAAAAGAAAATTTTATATTCGAGTGCTATTTCTTTTGTGGTACCAAAATTTTATTTATAATACCCACCACCCATAGAATGTCTGTGTAGAGTTTTAATAAGAGAACAACCTTTTGGTTTCATTGATTTTTCTCTACTATTTTTCTGTTTTCCACTTCATTTATTTCTGTTTTTATATACACCATTTCTGCCCTTCTGCTTGTTTGGGGTTTAATTTGATTTCCTTTTTTTTTACTAGTTTCTTAAGGAAAGAGGCTAACTAACAAATTTGAGACCTTTCTTCTTTTTTAATATGAGCATTTAATGATCTTTTCATGTATTTCATAAATTATGATATGTTGTATTTTCATTTTTATTTAGTTCAAAATGTTTTCTAATATCCCTTGAGGTTTTTTCTTTGGCTCATGGATTTTTTAATTTCCACATATTTTGGGATTTTCCAGATGTATTTCTGTTATTGATTTCTATTTAATTCCTTTAAGGTTAGAGCACATATTTTGCATGATTCCAATTATTGTAAATCAATTAAGGCTTGTGTTATGGCCCAGCATATGGTCTTTCTTGATGAATATTCCATGAACAGTTGAAAATATTGTGTATTGTGCTAATGTTGGGTGGTGTATCCTATAAATGTCAACTAGTGTTGTTTCAGTCTTCTATATCCTTATTGATTTTTCTGTCTAGTTCTTCTAATTCCTGAGTGTAGATATCTTCAAATAGATTTGTTAATTTGCCCATTTTTTCTTTCAGTTCTCTCAGTTTTTGCTTCACATAGTTTGATGCCTGTTGTCAGGAGCATACACATTTAGGATTATTACATATTCTCGGAGAATTCACCCCTTCCTCGGTATTTAATGTCTTTTCTTATCCCTGATAATATTTTTAATTCTGAAGTCTATTCTATCTGATATTAATAAAGCAACTCCAGTATTCTTTTGATTGGTGTTTTCATGATATATCTTTTATCTTTCTCTTACTTTTATCTATCTATATATCTATATTTAAATGGGTTTACTGTAGTCAACATAATTGTCTTTTTAAAAATTGAATCTGATAGTCTGTTTTTTAATTAGAGCATATAGAAATGTAGAAATCTTACATGGTCCCTTTATACTCTCTTCTTTATGTAGTGAATATATATAATATCTATAATACTTATATGTAATATTATATTATTATTTATGTTAATATAATATTAGGGTTAGAGTTAGGATTACTATCTCTGTTGTATAAATGAAAACACCAATACTCAGAGAGGTTAGGCAACTTGCCTATGGCCATATAATTATATTACATAATATAATAATAATTATATGATATCTGTGCATATTATATATATAATATATATTCATTTACTTACATGGAAACCCCCACCAGACAATATTATAATTTTGGCTTGTGATAATTCTACTTACTTAAAGAATTTAAAAGTAGAAAAATAGGCTTTTAGAGTTGACCTTTGAACAATACATGTTTGAACTGTGTGGGTCCACTTATACACAGACTTTTTTCAACCAGATGTGAATCAAAAATACAGTATTGAAGATCTAAACCCTGCATATACTGAGGGCCAACTTTTTGTATACATGGATTCTACAGGGCCAAATGCCGGACTTGAGTATGTGCAAATTTTGGTATATGTAGTGGTTTGGAACCAATCACCTGTATATATTGAGGGATGATTGTATGTTTACCTTGATATCTACATTTCTGTTCTTCTAAAGCGCTTCCTTCTACATTTATTTTCAAGCAGGTCTGCTGCCTACCAATTCTTCAAGCTTCGATCAGCTGAAAATGTCTCTAGTTTGCTATCATTCCTGAAGGCCTTTTCATTGAATATAGGCTTAGGAGCTGGCAATTTTTTTCCCTTTCAGCACTTGAAGGTTGGTATTTCCCTATCTCTAGCCTCCACAAGCTTTTGATAAGAAAATTGTTGTTCCCCTGAATGTAATGTGTTATTTGTCACTGACCACTTTCTCTCTATATAAATACTTAAATCTTTGGTTAAGTAGTTAATTACGTGTCTTAGCATGGTTTTCTTTGAGTTTATTCTATGTGGGGTTCTCAGAACTTCTTGAATCTGTACATTTGTGTCTTAAATTAATAAAATTTACAAAGTGTTCACCTATATTTCTTCAAAAAACAAATTGGCAGTAATCTTTTTCCCCTCTTTCTCTAGGATTTGAATGATGCAAATGTCTTTGATATTCTTCTACAGGTAACAGAGACCCTGTTCTTTTTTAAAAATCTTTTCTGTCATTTTGTTTTTCTGATCTGATAATTTATATTTTCCTACTTTCAAATTCAATGCTATTTCCTCTGTCATTTCCCTTATGCCATTAAGCCCATCCAGTAATTACAAAAAATTTTTATATTCTATTTTTCAGTTTTTAAATTTCCATTTCATTGATCTTCATAGTTTTTCTGCTCAAAACTTTCACTTTGCTGTTCATTTAAAAGTGTTCACCTTTACCTTATGGAGCATGTTAATAACAACTGCTTTAACATTTTTGTCTGATAATTCAAATATCTAGGCCATCTCAGGGTTTGCATTTGTTGATTATCTTTTTCCTTGAAAAGTGATCAGATTTTTCTTTCTTTTTAAAGTAATTTTGGGTTGTATGCTGAAAACTTTGATGATTATATTGTGAGATTCGTGGTCATGTTAAAACCTTTTGGAGATGTCGATTTGTTTTTGTTTTTGCCCAGTTAGGTTTAGACCATGAGCTCTGTCTCTCCTTTTATGGGTGGCAGTTATAGTTTTCAAAGCCTTTTCTGTGCTGCTTGGGTCCGCTCTGTGCATGTTACCTCATTGGGTTAGTCTGAGATATAGCTGGTGGTTTATATTGTAGTTCACTTTTCAAAGCTATGCTTCTTTGTGTCTGTTCCATGCATTTGCAGGTCATAGTGAGAACTTATGTTAGTGCATACATAGAATTAGGGGATATCTTTCTCCAGCTCTCCCCTACCTGGCATTTCCCATCATACTCTCTGGTTCTTATGGTTCCTTTTCTTATGGTCCCTGTTCCATAGGGACCATAAGATGCGTTGAGCACATTTCAGAAAGCCACGGTATCTGAGTTTTAGCCCCTTACTCTGTGTGTAGTTTGTGCAGCTGAGATGCTCCTCATGATGTAGCACCAAGAAAGAGAGAGAGAGAGAGAGAACAATGATGATCCCCTCCATACTCTTTGGACCATAGGTGTCCCTTTTCTTTGTTCTTCTAGTCAGAAAAAATAAACTCTCTCTCTGGGCTTTGCTGCTGCCCACATTGCTGCTGCCATGACAAATTATCCTGAAACTTAGTAGTTTAACACAAACATTTAGCATGTGACATTTTCTGTTGTTCAGGATTCCTGGTGTCACTTAACTGGGTTTTCTGGCTGAAGGTGTCTCATAAGGCTTCAATGAATCAGGGTACCACCGAGGGCTGCAGTCATCTCAAGGCTTGACAGGGAGAGGACCGGCATCCAAGGCCACTCATATGGCTGTAAACAGGTTTCAGAAGCTCCACTTCCAAGCTCACTACATGGCTGCTTACATGCTACAGGTCCTTGTTGGCTGTTGGTCAGAGATATCACTTCCTTGCCATATGGGCCTTTCCATAGGACATCTCACAACATGGCAACTGGCCTTCCTCAGAGCAAGAGAGAGATAGAATGAAAGAGAGTGAGAAAAAAGCAAAACAGAATCATTTTTGGAACCTAATCTTGAAAGTGACACCCCAACATTTTAACCATATTTTATTTATTGGAAGTGAATCATTAAGGCCAGCCCCTCATTCAAGGGGAAGGAATTATACAGCACATGAGTATCAGGAAGCGGAGCTAATTTGGGGCCATTTTGGAAGTTGCCTGCCACACTGTCTTAAACCACTGCCTTGTGTGTATAATTTTTAAGCACATATTGTATCTTCATATCTTTTCCATGTAAATGAAAGAATATAAAATACTGTTACAGGTTTTGTTTTCTTTCCTGGTAAACATAGATTCCATCTGGATTCAAAAGAAATTAAGTATGTTGAAAACTGCAAGGCAGATCTAGAAAGAGCCAAGGATATGGAAAATAAGTGTGGGTATGTTTAGTGCATCATTTTAATGCAGAATGATTTCCTAGTCTGAATATTATTAGGCAAATTAAGTATAAGAAACATCTGGCTGGAGGAAAACAAGGCACAATTAGGGTGAACAGAAGTTAGTGGAGTACGTTACTTCATTTTGAACTGTTCAAGTTTGTGAGTCTGAGATCAAATCACACTTCTGCAAAGGATAAATTAAACTAGTTCAAATTAGTCCTTTATCAAGTAGAGAAGTAAGAGAGACATTCCTATTTTTTTAGACTTTATATCAACTTAAGACCCACTGAGCACATTAAAGCTCTTTGAAGGGATAGAATACTTGGGTATCGGGCTGGCAAATTGAAAAGCAAGAAGGAGATCTCTAAAAGAGACAAATTTTATTCTAATAATGAGTGGCAGAGAGTATTTTACAAAGTGGTCCATGATAATATTTTCCATTCCACCTGCTCTTCTGCAGTGTGAGCTGGCTACTCCCTTATCAAGAGGTGGAGTCCATTTTTCTACCTCTTTCTGGATTGGCCTTATATCTGCTTTGGCCAATAGAATATGGTGGAAGTGATGGCATGTCAGTACCAGCCATCACTCTTAATAGATCCAGCAGTTTCTGCTTCCTGTCTTTGGAGCTTTGAGCAACTGTATAAAAAGTCCAAGCTATTCTCTTGGAGAATCCTGGACATCTGGACATCTTGCTCATTTGAGCCTTTAGATCACTCCAGACCCAACTGCTGTCTAAATGCCATCACATGAGAAATCCCAAGTGAGAACCACTCAACTGATTCCAGGCAACACATAGAATCAAGAATGATAGTAAGACATTATCCCTTTAGGTCATTAAGTTTAGGATGGTCTGTCACATAAAGCCAGAATTTGAAAAACTCCTTTATGTTAAATGTGGACATTTCAGGAGGTTTACAATATTACATTATTTAGCTATAGGACACAACTGATGTACATTTTATAATATCTGTCTGGATATAGATACAAATTTATATTCTGTAGCTTAATTACTTTCTATAGTTTAAAATATAACAAATAAGTGGCAATAACTATTGTTCTACCTTAAGATAAATGTTATTACATATTTGTATGTTTCTTCTCATCTTTTCTATGTGCACATTAAAAAAATTGCACAACTCTGTATCAATTTAACAGTACATATTAAGCATTTTTAACATTAGTTTTGAAAACATAAGCATAACTATGTATTTTTCTTTATATTTAATATACTTTAACCATTCTCTTATTATTATATATTAAAGTTGTTTCCAAGATTTCCAACATTTCACTTTTGTAATTGTACTGTAAATTCTATCATATATGAATGCATGTGCTCATCTCTGACTATTTCCTTAGAAAAGATTTCTAGCTGAAGGATATGGCCATTATCACAGCTTTAAAAAAAGATCATATTATTGAATCAGACTGTCAAGGACTAACCATGTAGAACAGCTCCACTTTCTTCAAACCCTGGGAAGGGCAATTAGATTTCATCTAGAGTACCATCATTGATTAAATATCAGTGTTGACCTGGTACTCCTTTTTGACAATGACTGCAAGACCACATCTGAATATGGCAGCAAAGAATGCTAAGATAAATTAGTGATGCTTAACCTCCAGGAAGGATGGAAGCATAGAAAGCACATGTGTTTTGCATCTACCAGATCAGCCTTAGCCAGTTCTGGGGATGAATATACATACATTCATTAATTTTTGCCAACATGAAATACAAAAGAAAGTTTCTTGTTTTTGTTATAAGGCATATTTCCATAATTATAAATATATATATAATTATAAATGTGGTTGAATAGTTTTTAATATGCTTGATGTCCATCTGAACTTATTCTTTTGTAAATTACTTTTCCATTATCCTTTGTCCATATTTCCTGTTGTCTTGCTAATATGGACTTAGTGATTTATATATAAGGATAATTAAATTTTTCCTACTATTTTCTAATTTATTATTTTTATTCTTTATTTTATTTATGAGTTTTTGATGAATAAAAGTGGTAATTGCTATATGATCAAATAATTTAACATTTTCTTTGTGGTTTCTTCCTTTGCGTGCAGGCTTAAAATATTCCTTCCTACCCTACAATCTTATAAATATTTATCTATATATTCTTCTGACTTATTTATGATTTAATCTCTTTATATTTATCTCTTAAATCCATCAGAAATCTGTTTATGTATTTTTCATAAGTAAGCAATTATCCTAGCATGTTTATTAAACAATCCTTCTTTTTCCACTGATGTGAAATGCAATCTTTATTATGCACTAAATTCTTAACTATTCTGGTGTTTGTTTCAGAAATTTCTGTGCCATTTCATTGATCTATTTCCTTAAATTTGCATTTGAGACATAGTATCCTTTGTCTTTATGTATTAATTTATCTATTTACTTATTCATCTATGTGCCGAAGCAGTGAACATTTTTGGCCTATAGCCTGTCAAATCTAACAACTTTCAAATTTATTACTTTTTATCATACTAACACAGAAAATTCAAAAAGTAATATCAAACACAGAATTTCCTGTAAGCTTATTAGTTTGTGGGAAATAATTCTTAGGCTTTAGAGGCTTGAGTGGAAATATTGATTATCCTTCTAATTACTATGTTGCAATGAGCAAAATCATCCAAAAGAGACCGAAAAGCAAAAAGCTCATTCAGAGTTGTCTGTACAACACATTCTCTGGATGTAAACTATAAGATTAGAACATAAATTTAAAAGGAGAGAAAGAATTTTTATGTAAACTATTATGTGTCTCCTCATTTACATATATATGGAAAGAAGGCAGTCAGATATAGAATAGGTAGGGGGGAACGAAAACATTGCAGAGATGCAGAAGCTGTTGGGGGTGTAGACGTTATCAAAGTTTATTAATTACTTCTAGGAAGGCTGCTTTGCATAATTTTTCTAAAAGAAAGTCTCCAACAAAATCCTTAGTAGTTTAGATACATATACTCTTTTGGAAAGGAGAAACTCATTTTTGCTAAGGAGAAGGTCCCAAAGATTATATGCCCCATCTGGAGCATCAACACAGAATTCTTGCATTTAGAATCCCAAGAGGCTCATGCTCATGAAATTCATTTAGGGTCATGTTCAACAAATAAGAACAATCATTCAACTTCTCCTGAAAGAAGGAACAGCAAACTTTTGATAAAAGTAGAAACAATGGGCTGGGTGCGGCGGCTCATGCCTGTAATCCGAGCACTTTGGGAGGCCGAGAAGGGCAGATCACCTGAGGTCGGGAGTTCAAGACCAGCCTGGCCAACATGGTGAAACCTTGTCTCTACTAAAAATACAAAAAATTAACTGGGGATGGTGGTGCACACCTGTAATCCCAGCTACTTGGGAGGCTGAGGCAGGAGAATCACTAGAACTCAGGAGGCAGAGGCTGCATTGAGCTGAGATCGTGCCACTGCACTCCAGCCTGGGTGACAGAGCAAGGCTCCATCTCAAAGAAAAGAAAACAAAGAAAGGTTTGAAATTAAGTAATTAGGAATGCATGCTTATAGGTTTAATTTTTATCTTTTTCTTAAGAATATTTTCAATAAAGTTTATGGAGCTATTTCCCCTTTTCCTTTCATTAAGAAGTCAGCACATTTATTCTACTAACTTCTTCAGAATAGCTATGCTTCATTTTCAATAAAGTTAGAACGGATAAAAGCCATTTTAGTACCACGAAATAATTTTTCTGTACTTCCAGTGGCTAAAACAACATTTCCTAATTATCACATGTAATGTACACACATGTACGTAATTCATGTATGGGGTGTGTTTGTGAATACTCACTCTTTAATATTCTGGTATTCAGGTAGTACATTTGTAGGACGCATTCTCTTACCTCTGATGGAGGATTACAGAGATGTATGAGGCACTCAAGGTTGCCCATCTCCTTCCACTTCAAGAAGGAAGAGTTTCATAATATATGCCTCAGGGGAAAACAAAATAGATTTCTTAGGGGACAACTTTGGTCTGTCATACCAAGGCAATGATTCTCAACTATGACTGCATATTAGAATAACCTGAGGAATTTAAAACCTAAACAAAACAAAACATTCCAGAGAGTCTTACTTACGTGGTTCAGGATAGGAATTTTTTTGTTTGTTTTTTTGAGACCGGGTCTTGCACTGTCGCCTGGGCTGGAGTGCAGTGACGCGATCTCAGCCACTGCAACCTCCGCCTCCCAGGTTCAAGCGATTGTCCTGCCTGAGCCTCCCAAGTAGCTGGGATTACAGGTGCCTGCCACCACATCCAGCTAAATTTTTGTATTTTTCATAGAGACAGGGTTTCACTATGTTGGCCAGGCTGGTCTCAAACTCCCACCTGGCCAACATAGTGATCCGCCCACCTCGGCCTCCCAAAGTGCTGGGATTACAGGCGTGAGCCACCACGCCCGGGCCAGGATAGGCATTTTTTAAGAGTACCCTAGGAACTCTTAAAAATCTAAGGTATAGCCAAGGTTGAAAACCTTTATTCTTAGGGCTGGAGAACAAAGTTGTGGTCTATGAATAGATGACTTACCTCAACTCCTTTCTAGGTCTTGGGAAGGGCTCTCTTTCCTTTGATGTGTTTTTCATGATTCATCTCTGGTGTCTCTCTTGCAAGCATATGAACACATGGAAGGAATCACACTGCTTTTTCCTTGCCTCCTGAGGACACGGGCTTGGAAAATGCTGATGAAAGAAACCCCCCATGCTCCAGATGTGTTGGAGAAGTATGTGGAAAAGATCAGAAGGGGATGAAGAGATTATGAGAAATATAAGGCCATGAAATTAACTTATTTGCTTTTTATGTGACAGAAAGCACAAGCATAATTGAATTTTACAGTGGCAGGAAACCAGGGCCTCAGAATAAATTTAAAGGAGAACTGAGGTTTTAAATTTTTAAGGGTACCCTAAAGTACGAAACAGAATATCAAAAAGGTGTCGGAAACTGGAGGTATCACTACTGCTAACTTCCTTTGAGGGAGACAAAACATTTTATTTATTTTTTTTATTTTTTTATTTTTTTGAGACGGAGTCTGGCTCTGTTGCCCAGGCTGGAGTGCAGTGGAGCGATCTTGGCTCATTGCAAGCTCCACCTCCGGAGTTCACGCCATTCTCCTGTCTCAGCCTCCCGAGTAGCTGGGACTACAGATGCCTACCACCACACGCGGCTAATTTTTTTTTTTTTTTTTTTTTAGTAGAGATGGGGTTTCACCATGTTAGCCAGGATGGTCTTGATCTCCTGACCTCGTGATCTGCCCGCCTTGGCCTCCCAAAGTGCTGGGATTACAGGCATGACTCACCGTGCCTGGCCGACAAAACATTTTAAATGCCAGCATCTGCATGGGGCAGGTAACCAGCATTGAGGATGAATTTTGTACCCCAGGACGTGGGAAACCTGATGTTACTAGTAAAAGCTCGACAGGTGATGGATTCTGGGATATTGGCACAGGTTGTCTGGCATCTTGCCAGAGCTAAAGAGATGAGAATGTTCTCTTTTTTCACTCCATTAGGTTTAGTTTATTCTGTATTTCCCTTCTGAATCTCTGGATTAAATTAAGCCTCTGTCTTGGTGCAGGGCTAGAAAAAGTGCAGTACAGCGCTCTGGTGGTCACTTGCCTTCCTGGGATTTTTCTACATTTTCTGTGTTTTTAGCATGGACCTGTACTGTGGTGTGTCCATGTGCCTTGGATCTGGGGAAGAGGCACAGAAGTCTCTGTGAGAAGGGTCATGAGCCTCTGCTTCAAACCCTGATTCTTTAACAGACCAAACTGATAAGGTAAAAACAAAGCAAAATAAAACACTCACTGTTGAATTCCCCAATCGGCTTCACCCTTACATTCTCTTGTCTCCACTTCAACTAACTGTCTTAAAAGTGTGGCTCACGCTTGTAATCCCAGCACTTTGGGAGGCCGAGGCGGGCGGATCACGAGGTCAGGAGATCGAGACCACGGTGAAACCCCGTCTCTACTAAAAAATACAAAAAATTAGCCGGGCGTGGTGGCGGACGCCTGTAGTCCCAGCTACTCGGAGAGGCTGAGGCAGGAGAATGGCGTGAACCCAGGAGGCGGAGCTTGCAGTGAGCCGAGATTGCGCCACTGCACTCCAGCCTGGGCGACAGAGCGAGACTCCGTCTCAAAAAAAAAAAAAAAAAAAAAAGAAGAGTAAATAAGTAAAACAGAAAATAATACGACCTATGTCAGTGAGGGCTCTTCAGCTTCTCTTTTTTCCGGAGGAGCACAGCTCCTGGGTTTCTCCGATTGGTCACTCTGGTGAGGTGCAAGGAAGAACAGCAGAATATAAAACAGCAGCTGAGGCACAGGAGGCCTTCTCTGCATTTATCCAGACAAATCCACTCACTCTGAACATGTGGGGTGGGGGAAAGGAAGAGGATGGCAGTGAATACAAGTTTCACTAATATAGCACAATTCAAAGGCATGGCCACTGGGAGGATGACTCACTCCTTCCTGGATGGTCTTCCCATTGCTAAAGTAGCCTAACATTGGCAGAATCACACATTTCACAAAGTAGAATACACATGCTTTAAGTGGTTTGATAAATAATTTTGCAGATAGCTACAGAATTTCATAAGCAGCTGACTCTGGTATAAAGAGGGAATTATGACTGGGCGCGGTGGCTCATGCCTGTAATCCCAGCACTTTGGGAGGCCGAGGCGGGTGGATCACGAGGTCAGGAGATGGAGACCATCCTGGCTAACATGGTGAAACCCCACCTCTACTAAAAACGCACACAAAAAATTAGCCGGCGTGGTGGCGGGCACCTGTAGTCCCAGCTACTCGGGAGGCTGAGGCAGGAGAATGGCGTGAACCTGGGAGGCGGAGCTTGCAATGAGCCGAGATTGCGCCACTGCATTCCAGCCTGGGCGACACAGCGAGATTCTGTCTCAAGAACAAAAAAAGAGGGAATTATGGTTGCATTTTGAAATTCTGAAAGGAAACAGAGAGGGCCAGTACATGAAACCAAACCCTGAGCCAGCTACCTGGAGGCTTTCTCTTATGCTCCAGCATAAAAACGCAGCCCATTCTCTACAAAATCGGAAAAGATGAGGCCTATGAGAAACTTTAGGCTGGGTAACAATATAGAAGCGCTGACATACTCACAGTAGTGCTGGGGTAGGACGCCCAGGTTACACCTGCTGAAGAAAGGATCCAGACTCCCCTGTGTCCTGACAGGCTTCTCCTCTGGCTGAGAGTGATTGAATAGGAAGAAATGAGACAGAAAAGAGTTTTTGTTTTTGTATTTATTTTGGTGCGTAGGTTCCTCTGTGGGTATTGCAATTAAAATGGTTAAAGAATTACATGATTTAAACATTTTAGAGCTGTTCAGAAATAATGTGGCATTTTTAACTTGTTGCACATCATTTAGTATTCTTTCTGATTGACAAACATTAATTGCATTATTTCAAATGGAAAATAATGTAAAGGCATGGCATATATATGTATATATTTCTGATGTTTTTGTGCGTATGTGAGTATAGGAGAACAGTGTATGAAATCTTAACTTGTAGAAGACTTTAACAACTAAAGGGACATTCTATTTTTTTCCTCTAGAACACCCCTGTATTCCCACTGAGAAACAAAAGCCATATTAGCTGGCCAGGTCAAAAGCTCCTTTACCTCTGCATGAAATAGAGATTTTGGAAGATGTGGTCTGGGAGTACAGATTATTTTTCTGGCCCCACCCTTTTTTGGATAGGACTAATAGGTTGGATGAAAAGAGGATGGATTGATGGGAGTAGCAGGGCACCATCCTGACCTTCAAAGACAGGGTAAATTAATGTAAGAGTAGCTGATTATTTGCCTGTACTATCCAGATTTTTAATATAAAGTATCCCCAGGAATGGGTCACACATCAGTAGGTGAGACAGAGTGACACAAGGAGGCTGAAGAGCATGGTAAGAGAATGTCCATTGAATGGTTAGAGTGAGGGTGGAACAAGTGAGGGCAAGTCATGCAAGTGCAGGACAGATCCTTTTGTTAATTAAAATTGTGATATTTTGTTAATCATTTGTTTGCATTCATTCTGCTATTTTAAAAATATTGTGTTAGGATGTCATTTATCTTGATTTCTAAAATTGTTGGCACCTCATTAAGTTTTGTGCTCAAGGCAAGTGACTCACTGACCTCGCCCCAGCTGTGTCCCATTGGCTGCCTGGAACAGAGGCTGCACAAGATACCCAACCAAAGGCTGTACCAGGGACTGTGTGGGTGAGGGGTAGAAGCTGAGTGACAGACATCCAAGCCAGGGATTGGATGCACAGCATGACTCATCCTCAAGGGAATTTCCTTTCCCTGAAACCTGCTCAAGGGACCAGGTGTCTGCCCATGGGGACCTCACCTAATGTTCCAAAATACACTGGATCTGAAACCACAGTGGAGAAAAGAATAAAGACAAAAGGACACTTCTCAAATGAGAAATATAGGGCCAAGAAGCAAGTAAACCCTTCTACTTCCTAAAAGCAGCCAACGATTCAGGAACTGGTCCCTAGTTCTCTCCATATAGAAAGACAAAGGCCACACTGGACAGAAGAGAAAAAGTCTACATAGCATTTATGATTAAGGCTATGGATAAGAAATGTCCTATTTAATAAGAAATAAAAGATTTCACCTGATCATTTTGAAAGTCAACACGAATAGATGTCTTAGAGTTGACTCTGTGACTTACCAGTGTTATGCTAGCTTTTCTTTTTTTTTCTTTTTTTTTTTTTTTTAGCTGGCTCAGCAAACTATCGCAAGAACAAAAAAACCAAACACCCCATGTTCTCACTCATAGGTGGGAATTGAACTATGCTAGCTTTTCATTCTGAGCCCTTTGACCTCAGGTCACAAGCAGACTGTGACAGCTCAGGGCATTATATTCTCACATAGCCCCTCAAATGGCATAAACTAGGGTGTTTGTATTAGAGGGACTGGAGAGAATCATTGAGGAAAAGGTCTCATTGAACTCCCTGTCTTTCTCAGGGATGAAAAACCTTTCCAAGAAGCATCCAACTGACTTCCCCTTATGTCTCTTTGGTCAAATTGGATCACATGACCATGTCCTGCAAGTGGAGGTTCTGAGAAAATAAGATTCTGTTTTCTTCAGCCACTGTAGTAGTGAGAACCTGTCAAGGGTAAAGGGGATGGGAATGATTATTGGGGACCCAACTAACAGTGTTTGCCACAACATCCAAGTTCATGGTTATACAATGTGTCTGTTATCTATATTCACATAGAGATGAATATACACATACATCTACGCATACACAAATGAGATAACAACAACAAAACCCCTCAAAAGTTAGTATGTGCGATCATAAGCACACACTGGCTGGGCTTGGTGGAGTGGCTCTACTCATCTCAGCTGGGGGCCCTCCTGCACCTGGCTATTATGGGCTGAGCTACAGAGACTTGGCTCTGCATTCCTTATCTCCTGCTGTCTCCTGGGACCAATGGGCTAATGCAGGCATGTTTTTTCTTATGGCAAATCAGTGGTTCAAGAGAGAGCTCACTGCGCTAATACATTTCAAGCCCAAGCTTGTGCGATTCTGTGAACATCTTGTTTGTTAAAGCAAGTCACAAGGCTGAGCCCCAAATTAAGGGGTGTTGCAGAAATACCTCCCATGGAACTGAGGAGTAGAGTCCAATCTACCCTGCAAAGAAAATGGAAGGGAACAAAGGAAGGTGGCAAACATGCATTAAAAACAAAGAACCTAGAATAAAGTGACAGGAAACTAAATGTATTGGTTAAAACAATTCGTGAAAATGGGTTAATATCCTAATGCATCTCAAAGAGACACAGACTTAAAAAGAAGGTAAAAAGAAACTAAAGAAATATCCAAGCAAATTGGAAATAGTGATGATGGTGATGACAATAATAATAATAATAGTAATATTATAATAAAAGCTGAAGTGCCATCCAGCTGTTTCAGACGCAGATCTGTGGTGGCAGATTCCCTGATCTCTGTTGGTGATGTCCCTGATTTTCACTCCTACAGTTCTCCCAACTACTGTGTAAAGTCTACATCCTACATTAAACCCTTCATTCCTGGGGGAAAAAAAAAAGCTGCAATGTCATCCAGACATAGATAGAATTCAAGGTAAATATATTAGATGAATAAAGACTGATTTTATGCTATTAAAGTTATGAAGTTACATTGTTAATAAATGAATGTTTATCCACAGTAATATGTAAATATGAGCATTTATGCATAAAATTTAAAACATCATAAAAATATAAAGCAAACCCTGGAAAAATACAAATATAAATGGTCAAAAACTGTACTAGATTTTAACAAACTTTCAGCCTCAAACAGATGGAATAGATTAAAGTGACTAAGAATATAGAGTAGTTGGGTAATGTATATAATAAAGTTGATTTATAAGATAAATTATATATATCTTACAACTAAAAGTGTTTATTTTTCTCAAAATCTAATGGTATGTTTTACTGCATGTCATATAGTAGACCACAAGAAATTTCAATAAGATCAGAGGATGTGCAGGCCTGTTTTTAACTCCAGTGAAATAAAGTCAGGAATTAATTTAAAATAGGTCAAAAAAACATATAAATAAACACTTGGAGTTAAAATAACAACATAAAAATAAAATAAAACACACCATTACTTCAATAATTTCTGGGCAAAAGAGGAAAATAAACTCCAATTACAGATTGTTTAGAAAATAATAATGATACTACACATAAGATTTAGTTAATGGAAAATTTTATCTGTAAAAGCTCTATTTAAAAAGCAGAATAAGGGATAAGTAAATACAGCACCTTCAACTGAAATATCCAGGCTCTTGCACTGGGACTGACTAGGCAATCAATTTGACCCACAAAGAAATAAGAAAAGCAGGGTGGAGCGATGGCCCACCGGGGAGTGGCACAGAGACAAGGGAACCCTCCACCCCCAGCCAAGGGAAGCCGTGAGTAATTGTGCAAGCGTGCCTGGGAAACCACGCCTCTTTCATGGATCTTTGCAACCCCTGCATCAGGAGATCCCCTTGTGAGCACACACCACCAGGTCCTTGGGTCCGACACACAGAGCTGTGCAGAATCTCAGCAGGGCAGCTGCTCAGGCATGCACCGAGACCCAGGAACTTTACATATTCGGCCCTAGGATCCTCGGCAAGGCAGGAGGTCGGTACATACCCCTAGGAAGGAGGCTGAATCCAGGGAGCCAAGCAGCGTTGGTCTGTGGGCTTCGCTTCCAGAGCACTTCACAAGATAAGACCTACTGGCTTGGAATTCCAGTCAGCCAATGGCAACAGAGTGGAGTCTGCCTGAGATGGAGCTCCCAGGGGGAGGGGCAGCTGCTATCTCTGTGGTTTGGTCGACTCAGCCTTCTAGCCCACCGGCTTTGGAGAGTTCAAATGGTCCAGAAGAGGAAGGGTCCTCCAGTGCAGCACAGCTGCTTTGCCAGATCATGGCCAGACTGCTTCATTAAGCAGGACCCCAGTCCACTACTCCTCAATGGGCAGAACCTCCCTGCTGGGGCTACAGCACCCCCAGCAAGTTTTGTATGGACAGAGCTCTGATCTCTCCCTGGGATGGAGCTCCTGTGGGGAGGGGCGGCCACCATCTCTGTGATTTGATCGACTCAGCTGTTCCAGCTCACCGGCTTTGGAGACTCCAAATGGTCCAGATGAGAAACAGTCTCTGGAGTGCAGCACAGCTACTTTGCCAGATCGTGGCCAGATTGCTTCTTTAAGTGGGATCCCTGATCCACTCCTGCTCATGGGGAAGGTCCTCCCAGCTGGGACATCAACCCACTCCCCACTCATGTTCTAAGGCCAACAAAGCTCTAACTTCCTCCTGGGATGGAGTGCCTGGGGGGCAGGGCAGGCTGCCACCTTGGCTATTCGAGTTTCTCAGTCAATCCAGCCTGCCAGCCCTGAAGAGCCCACACCGATCTGGGACTGAAGGGATCCCCAACACACAGCACACCTGCTCTACCCAAAAGTGCTAGAGTGATTCTTTAAATGGTTCCCTGATCCTATTCCTCCTGACTATGTGAAACCTCCCAACAGGGGTCTCCAACCACCTGCTACAGGCACATCCAGGCCCGCAACAGGCTGATACCCATCTGAGACGGAGTTTCCAGAGGAAGGAGCAGGCTGCCATTTGACAGTATTAGACAGATCACTGAGACAGAAAATTAACAAAGATATTCAGGACCTGAACTCAGCTCTGGATCAAGTGGACCTGATAGATATCTACGGAACTCTGTGCCCCAAAACAACAGAATGTACATTCTTCTCATCACCACATGGCACTTACTCTAAAATTGATCACATAATCGGAAGTAAAACATTCCTCAGCAAATACAAAAGAATTGAAATCATAACAAACAATCTCTCAGACGATAATGCAATCAAATTAGAACTCAAGACCAAGAAATTCACTCAAAACCATACAACTACATGGAAATTGAGCAACTTGCTCCTGAATGACTATTGGGTAAATAATGAAATTAAGGCAGAAATCATTTGTGTCCACACCCAAATCTCATCTCAAAATGTAATCCCCAAGTGTTGAGGGAGGGACCTGGTGGGAGGTGATTAGATCATGGGGGTGGTTCCCCCGTAATGTTCTTGTGATAGTGAGCAAGTTCTCTTGAGATCTGATGGTTTTATAAGGGGCTCTTCACTTCCTACACACGCTCCCTCTCACCTGCCACCATGTAAGACATGCCTGCTTTCCCTTCCACCATGATTGTAAGTTTCCTGAGGCCTCCCCAGTCATGTAGAACTGTGAGTCAATTAAACCTCTTTTCTTTTGAAATTACCCAGTCTCAGATATGTCTTTGTGGCAGTGTGAAACTGACTAATACAGTACATTTGTACTGGTAGAGGGAGAACTGCTATAAAGATACCCAAAAATGTGGAGGCAACTTTACTTTGGAATTGGGTAATGGGCAGAGGTTGGGACAGTTTGGAGGGCTCAGAAGAAGACAGGAAGATGTGGGAACATTTAGAACTTCCTAGAGATTTGTTGAATGGTTTTGATCAAAGTGCTGATAATGATGTGGACAATGAAGTCCAGACTGAGGTGGTCTCAGATGGAGATGAGAAACTTCTTGGGAACTGGAGCAAAGGTCACTCTTGCTATGCTTTAGCAAAGTGACTGGCAGGCATTTTGCCCCTGCCCTAGAGATCTGTGGAACTTTAAACTTGAAAGAGATAATCTGAAATTGGAACTTATGTTTAAAAAGGAAACAGAGCATAAACGTTTGGAAAATTTGCAGCCTAATGATGTGATAGACAAGAAAAACCAATTTTCTGGGTATAAATTCAAGCTGGCTGCAGAAATTTGCATAAGTAATTAGGAGGCAAATGTTAATCACCAAGACACTGGTGAAGATGTCACCCAGGGCATACCAGAGATCTTGATGGCAGCCCCTCCCATCACAGACCCACAGGACTAGGAGGGAAATACGGTTTCATGGGCTGGGCCCAGGGTTCCCCCTGCTCTGTGCAGTCTAGGGACTTGGTACCCGGTGTCCCAGCTACTCCAGCTCCAGCCATGGCTAAAAGGGGCCAAGGTACAGCTCAGGCCATTGCTTCAGAGAGTGCAGGCCCTAAGCCTTGGTGGCTTCCACATGGTGTTGGGCCTATGGGTGCACAGAAGTCAAGAACTGAGGTTTGGGAACCTCTACCTAGATTTCAGAGGACATATGGAAATGTCTAGATGTCCAGACAGAAGTCTGCTGCAAAGGCAAAGCCCTCATGGAGAACCTCCACTAGGGCAGTGCAAAGGGGAAATGTGGGGTTGAAACACTCACACAGAGTCCCCACTGGAGCACTTCCTAGTGGAGCTATAAAAAGAGGGCCACCATCCTCCAGATCCCAGGATGCTAGATCTACTGACAGCTTACACCATGTGCCTGGAAATGCCACACACACTCAACGCCAGCAGTGAAAGCAGCTGGGGAAGGGGACTCTACCCTGAAAAGCCATAGGGCCAGGGCTGCCCAAGGCCATGGGAGCCCACCCTTTGCATCAGTGTGCCATGGATGTGAGACATGGAGTTAAAGGAGATTCTTTTGGAGCTTTAAGATTTAATAATTGCTCTGCTGGATTTCAGACTTGCATGGGGCCTGTAGCCCCTTTGTTTTGGCCAATTTCTCCCACTTGGAATGGGAGCATTTATCAAATGCCTGTATCCCCATTGTATCTGGAAGTAACTAACTTGCTATTTACAGGCTCCTAGGTGGAAGGGACTTGCCTGGTCTCAGATGAGACTTTGGAATTGGACTTGGACTTCTGGGTTAATGCTGGAATGAGTTGACTTTGGGAGAACTTTTGGGAAGACATGATTGGTTTTGAAATGTGTAGAGACATGGGTTTCTGAGGGGCAAGGAGCAGAATAATATGGTTTGGTTTTGTGTGCTCACCCAAATCTTATCTCAAAATGTAATCCCCAGGTGTTAAGGAAAAGACCTGGTTGCAGGTGATTGGATCATGGGGTTTGTTTCCCTCATGCTTTCCTCATGTTAGTGAGTGAGTTCTCATGAGATCTGATGGTTTTATAAGGGGCTCTTTCCCCTTCACTTCTTTCACATGCTCTCTCTCACCTGCCACCACATAAAACATGCCTGCTTCCCCTTCCACCATGATTGTAAATTTCCTGAGGACTCCCCAGTCATGTGGAACTGTGAGTCAATTAAATCTCTTTTCTTTATAAATTACCTAGTTTCTGGTATGTCTTTGTAGCAGTGTGAAAATGAATTAATATGACCATTGATGCAAAAATTTGCAATAAAATACCGGCAAACCAAATCCAGCAGCATATCAAAAAACTTATTCACCACAACCAACTTGGCTTCATCCCCAGGATGCAAAGCTGATTCAACATATACAAATCAATAAATGTGATTTATCACATAAACAGAACTAAAGACAAAAGCCATATGATTATCTCAATAGATACAGAAAAGACTTTTGATGAAATTCAACATTCCTTCATGTTAAAAACTCTCAATAAACTAGGTGTTGGAGGAATATACCTCAAAATAATAAGAACCATTTATGACAAATCCCAAACCAACATCATACTGAATAGGGAAAAGCTGGAAGCATTCTCCTTAAAAACTGGTGCAAGACAAGGATACCCTCTCTCACCATTCTTATTCCACATAGTATTGGAAGTCCCAGCCAGAGTAATCAGGCAAGAGAAAGAAATAGAGGGCATCCAAATAGGAACAGAGGAAATCAAATTATCACTGTTTTCAGATAACATGATTCTATTTCTAGAAAACCCTACAGTCTTGGCCTCAAACTCCTTCAGCTGATAAACAACTTCAGCAATGTTTCAGGATACAATGTCAACATACAAAAATCACTAGCATTTCTATACACCAACAATAGCCAAGCTGAGAGACAAATCAGGAACGCAATCTCATTCACAATTGCCACAAATAAAATAAAATAAAATAAAATACTTAGGAATATAGCTAACCAGGGAGGTGAAAGAGCTCTACAATGAGAATTATAAAACACTTCTCAAAGAAATCAGAGATGACACAAACAAATGGAAAAACATGCCATCCTCATAGATAGGGAAAATTAATGTCGTGAAAATTGCCATACTGCCTAAAACAATTTATAGATTCAATGCTATTCCCATTAAACTACCATTGACATTCTTCACAAAATTAGAAAAAAAAAAACTATTTTAAAATTCACGTGGAACCAAAAAAGAGCCGTAATAGCCAAGAAAATCCTAAGCAAAAAGAACAAAGCCGGAGGCATTACGCTACCCAACTTCAGACTATACTACAAGGCTACAGTAACCAAAAACAGCATGGTATTGGTACAGGAACAGACACATGGACCAATGGAACAGAATAGGGAACCTAGAAATAAGACTGCACACATACAGTCATCTGACCTTTGACAAATCTCACAAAAACAAGCAATGGGGAAAGGATTCCCTGTTTCTCAAATGGTGCTGGGAGAACAGGCTAGCCATATGCAGAAAATTGAAACTAGGCACCTTCGTTACACCATATACAAAAATCAACTCAAGATGGATTAATGTAACTCAAGACTTAAATGTAAACCCCAAACTATAAAAATCTTGGAAGAAAATCTAGGCAATATTATTCAGGACATAGGCATGGCAAAAATTTTGTGAAGAAAACACCAAAAGCGGTTGCAACAAGTGCAAAAAGTTACAAATGGGATCAAATAAAACTAAAGTGCTTCTGCACAGCAAAAGAAACTAATCATCAGAGTTAACAAAGAATGTGCAGAATGGGAGAAAAGTTTTGCAATCTATCCTTCTACAAAGGTCTAATATCCAGAGTCTATAAGGAACTTAAACAAATTTACAAGAAAAAAAAACCAGATAACCCCATTAAAAAGTAGGCAAAGGACATGAACAGACACTTCTCTAAAGAAGGCATACATGTGGCCAACAAATATTTGAAAAGAAGCTCATATCACTGATCATTGGAGAAATACAAATCAAAACCACAATGAGATACCATCTCAGCCTGTCAGAATGTCTACTATTAAGTAGTAAAAAAACAACAGATGTTGGCAAGGTTGTGGAGAAAAAGGAATGCTTATATGCTGTCGGTGGAAGTGTAAATTAGCTTAGCCATTGTGGGAGACAGTGTAGCAATTCCTTAAAGACCTAAAAACAGAAATACCATTGGACCCAGCAATCCCATTACTGGGTATATACCCAAAGGAACACAAATCATTCTGTTATAAAGATACTTACACACCTATGTTCATTGCAGCACTGCAATGGCAAAGGCATGGAATCAACCTAAATGCCCATCAATGATAGACTGAATAAAGAAAATGTGGTACATATACACCATGGAATACATGCTGCCACAAAAAGGAATGAGATCATGTCCTTTGCAGGAACATGGATGGAGCTGGAAGCCATTATCCTCAGCAAACTAATGTAGCAACAGAAAACCAAACACCCCATGTTCTCATTTATAAGTGGGAGCTGAACAATGAGAACACAGGGGCACATGTCAGGAAGCAACACACTCTGGGGCCTGTTGGAGGGTTGGGAGTGGGAGGAGGGAGAGCCTTAGGAAGAATAGCTAATAGGTGCTGGGCTTTATACCTAGCTGGTGGGATAATCTGTGCAGCAAACTATCATGGCACATGTTTACCTATGTAACAAACCACATCCTGCACATGTACCCTGGAACTTAAAATAAAAGTTAATTCAGAATAAATTGATTTAAGTCAAGGAACTACAAAAGACATTGTTCAGAATAAAAGCATAATTTAATGTATCAGAAAACAAGGAGTCTAAGCATTTGTTCTCTAAAAAGCATAACAATATAGATAAAATATTCACAGGTGCAATTAAGAAAAAAACAGTAAAATTACCAATACGCAATATTGGGAAGAAACTAACACCACAGATATGAAGGAAGATACAGTAAATCAAAGCACATGCTACTCAAATTTTCTGGTTAATACATTTTAAGATGTGTTAATTTAAGGACAATTTCCTACGAAAATATGAATTACTAAAACTTTCTTAAGAAGTACCGAACTTTAAATGAACAGATGACTTTTAAAGAGTAATTGAGGGCCAGATGCAGTGGCTCATGCCTGTAATCCCAACACTTTGGGAGATGGAGGCAGGAGGATCAGTTGAGTCCAGGAGTTCAAGACCAGCCTGGGCAACATAGTGAGACCCTTTCCCTATTTAAAAATAATAATAATAATAATTGAGGAACAAAATACAATTGTTATTCAAAACATAAAGTAATGAATCTAGTTCTGAGTAAAATGGAGTAAGCACACTCCACCCTGACTTAAATCCATTTATTCTGAATTAACTTTTATTTTAAGTTCCAAGGTACATGTGCAGGATGTGGAGGTTTGTTACATAGGTAAACGTGTGCCATGAAGGTTTGGTGCACAGATTATCTCATCAGCTAGGTATTAAGCCCAGCGCATCCCACTGAGTGCAGCTGAAACTGCCATTGCACAGTTGTAACTGAGACAGTGAAAGAGATCTGACTTAACCAACTCCAACTTTCTTCTAACCTCCAAGCTGTCCTTGTTCATTCCTGGGCATTAGGCTGAACTAACTTTGGAGAAACTTAGTTTATAGTTTAAAACAAATATGATAACAGCTCTTTCCCCAAAAACCTCCTTCTTGCCTGGAGACTAGACTGCTTTTGCAGGACTAACAAAGTAGCCACAAGATTAGAAATTAGGGTTTAGGAGTCATACACCTGGAGACTACAAGATTCTGACCCTCTCTAAACTGTTCCCAAGATCAGTGATTGAGATATTTTGCAGATCCTGTACTTGATCGATCAGCTGGTATCACCCAGATCAACAAACTGGCTCATCTGATCTTGTGGCTCCCACCGAGGAACTGACTCAGCACAAAAGGCGGCTTCAATTCTCTATGATTTCATCTCCGACCCAACCAATCGGCATTCCCGACTCACTGGCCTCCCCCCACCCACCAAATTGTCCCTGAAAACTCTGATCTCTGAATGCTTCAGGAGACTGATTTGAGTAATAATACAGCTCTGGTCGCCTGCACAGCCGGCTCTGCATGAATTACTCTTTCTGAGCTGCAAATCCCGTCTTGATGAATCTGCTCTGTCTAGGCAGTGGGAAAGGTGAACCCACTGAGCAGTTACACAACTATAAAATCTGCACAGAGTGCATGGAGCCAGAATTTGAGGGCACTGAAAAGTTAATAGTAGCAGGTGGTTTTGGGGAGGTTAGAATTTAAAGTGCCATGGAAGCAGTAGTGAGTTTTTTTTTACCAGTTTTATTCCCCTCTAGGAACCCCTGGTGTTAATTCAATACAGCCTGAAGCCCCAAGTAAGCATGGATCCAGACAGGGAGAGCTCCAGAAGTGGCATTCAAATTCTACCTTAGAGAGTGGGAAAAAGAGAGAGAGAAATTCCATTTGTCTTTCTTCTCTCTATTTTCTTACTTCCCCACCCTTAGACAATCTCTTGACAGTGGCAGCCATGGTAGAGGTTGTAATGCAACAGGAATCTGCAGGAGCCAAACCTTGGAGGAAAAAGAACCTTCTTCTCTTAATGGAGGACTTGTAAATCTGGGAGGATGAGGGCAAAACCTCTTTGTCCTCCTGTCATTTTGATGCCAGAAAAAGAGGTCCCAAATTCCAGATCCCAAGAGAGGGTTCTTGGATCTCACACAGGAAGGAATTCAAAATTCAAGACACGTCACAGAGTGCAGTGAGAAAAGATAGTTTATTGAGAGTTACTCAGATGCACAATAGGGTGTCTTCAGAAAGTAAGAGGAGGAATGTGCCATCTGTTTTAAACCCTTCTCATATAGGGGTCTTATTTATGAAAAAGCTGAGCTAATTATGTCTACATGCGGGTGTGTGGTGATGATAAAATTTAGTACTTTGTTGAGTTGATTGAAAGACAGTTATTCTTAGCATTTTAGTGCATAAGTACATCAAAGCATGACTATAACTATCTTAAAAGCATATATTGTTATGCAGTATCAGGACATCTGGACATTCTGCTGTTGTAAGAGTTTGTCCTTGCAGGGATTACTGAACTGGTTCCTTAATGTAAACATGACAAAATTTAGTACTTTGTTGAGTTGACTGAAAGAAAGTTGTTCTTAGCATTTTAGTGCATACGTGCATCAAAACATGGCTATAACTATCTTAAAAGCATATATTGTTATGCAATATCAAGACATCTGGACATTCTACTTTTGTAAGAATTTGCCCTTGCAGGCATTACTGAACTGCTTCCTTACTGTAAATATCTTACAACTACTGGTGATGACTGACAAGGAATGTCCTTGCTAGTTTTAAGATGGAATTGATTTTAAAATAGTTTCACCTTGACTTTCCTATGCTTCTGTTTTCCTAGTTGACCCAGATGCAAGGACACTCACAGAAGTGTATAGGAGAGCAGGATAATTCAAGTCCCAGCTTCAGGGGCAGAAGTCTGAAAAAGGGAGCCCCAGAAAACCAGAATGTAATGGGGGACATGTGGGGAGCAAAGGGCATAGGAACTTCTGGGCTCACTCCTGAGCTGCTCATCCATGAATCTGATCTTGATTAGTAAGGATATCTCAGATAGAATACTACCCATATCCCAGATTGACCAGTGAGGAGCTCACATACAGGAAAAACTGTAATAGTATTGCAGAAACTTTGAAACTTGAATTAACATTGGAATCAATACCCACAGAAGGTTGGTTACATCTTGTTATCTGAGCCTCCCCAAGTTAACTGTCAACAAAAACAAAATATCAGCACTTTCAATAGGATTTAAAGGAGATCCAGAATCTCCTAACATAATATTAAAATATTCAGGATATGATTAAATATTACTTGTCCTACCAAAAAAGGGGGGACAACTTGTATGGGAAAATATTGGGGAACCTGCCCCAATAGTCACATAGGTTCTTTTCTATTTTCCCTGAGCATCGGCTGGCTTGAGAAATAAAGGGACAGAATACAAAAGAGAGAAATTTTAAAGCTGGGCGTCTGGGGGAGACATCACATGTCGGTAGGTTCCGTGATGCCCCCCAAGCCACAAAACCAGCAAGTTTTTATTAGGGATTTTCAAAAGGGGAGGGAGTGTGTGAATAGGTGTGGGTCACAGACATCAAGTACTTTACAAGGTAATAGAATATCACAAGGCAAGTGGAGGCAGTGCGAGATCACAGGACCACAGGACTGGGGAGAAATTAAAATTGCTGATGAAGTTTCGGGCACTATTGTCATTGATAACATCTTATCAGGAGACAGGGTTTTGAGAGCAACTGGTCTGACCAAAAATTAATGAGGCGGGACTTTCATCTTCCTCATAAGCCTGGGAGCACTATGGGAGACTGGGGTCTATTTCACTCCTACAGTCTACAGACCATAAAAGACGGCCACACCTGGTAGGCCATTTATAGACCTATACCCCCAGGCACGTATTCTCTTTCCCAGGGATGATCCTTGATGAGAAAAAGAATTCAGCGATATTTCTCCCATTTGCTTTTGAAAGAAGAGAAATATGGCTCTGTTCCGCCCAGCTCACTGGCAGTCAGAGTTTAAGGTTCTCTCTCTTATTCCCTAAACAATTGCTGTTATCCTGTTCTTTTTTCAAGGTGCCCAGATTTCATATTGCTCAAACACACATGCTGTACAATTTGTGCAGTTAATGCAATTATTACAGAGTTCTGAGGCAACATACATCCTCCTCAGCTGACAGGATTAAGAGATTAAAGTAAAGACAGGCATAGGAAATCACAAGGGTATTGATTGGGGAAGTGATAAGTGTCCATGAAATCTTCATAATTTATGTTTAGAGATTGCAGTAAAGACAGGCATAAGAAATTATAAAAGTATTAATTTGGGGAACTAATAAATGTCCATGAAATCTTCACAATCCACGTTCTTCTGCCATGGCTTCAGTCGGTCCCTCCATCTGGGGTCCCTGACTTCCCGCAACGGGAAAAGATGGCCCCAGATGAAAGATCTTAGAATTATATCATAAAAACTTTAAAACAGCTATCATATGAAGACGCAACAAGAAATCATAAACACTCTTGAAACAAATGGAAAAATACAAAGTTTCATGCAAGAAATAGAAGCAATGAAGAAGGAAGTGAAAATTTTTAAACTGAAAAATAAAATAACTGAAAACAAAAACTTACTGAATGGGGTGAATAGTAGATTTGAGATAACAAAGAAAAGGGGAATATTATCAATCCAGAATTATATATCCAGCAAAAATATCCTTCAGGAACTTAAATGGAATAAATACATTTTCAGATGAAAGAAAACTAAGAGGATTTGTTGCTAGTAGATTTGCTCTACAAATATTTACTAAGCAAGTAGAGGGAAACTTGGAAATTCAAGAGTTAAAGGTTAATATCGAAGTCAATATCATTAGCCATTTGGGAAATGCAAATTAAAACCATGATGAGAGACCACTGCACACTTATTTGAATGGTTATATGTGTGTGTGTATATATATACATCTATGTATGTGTTTATATATATATATACCTATGTATATCTGTATATATGTATACACACACACACACACACACACAGAATACCAAATACTGAATGGAATGCAGAGCAACTAGAACTCTCATACATTCCTACTGTGAATGAGACATGGTGCATGCACCACTCAGGAAAACATTGTGGCAATTTCTTAGAATGAAACCATACTTTCAGCAAATAACCTAGTAATTTCACCTCTGGGTATTTACCCTAAGTAATTGAAAACGTAAGTTCACATAAAGGCCTGTACACAAACACTTAGATGAGGTTATTATGCTGAGTAGAAAACATCAGTCTCCAAAAATTACATACTGTTTAATTTCATTTACATGTCATTCTTGACAAGACAAAACTATAATGTTGAAGGAAAGATCAGTGGTTGCTAGGGACTCGAACTGAATGATAATGGTGACACAACCTATAAAAACCTCTGAGATATAGCAAAGGCAGTGTAAGAGGAAAGTTCATAGCCCTAAATGCGTATATCAAAAAGTCTGAAAGAGTAAAGACAATCTAAGGTCACACCTCAAGAAACCAGAGAAACAAGAACAAACCAAACCCAAACCCAGCAGAGGAAAGAAAATAGCCAAGATCAAAGCAGAACTAAATGAAATTGAAACAAACAAACAAAAAATACTAAAGATAAATGAAAGAAAAAGCTGTTTTTTTTAAAAGATAAATAAAATTGATATACCATTAGTAAGGCTAACCAAAAAAACAAGAGAGAAAATCCAAATATGCTCAATTAGAAATAGAATGGGAGATGTTACAACTGACACCACAGAAATACAAAAGATCATTCAAGGCTACTATGAACACCTTTACATGCATAAACTAGAAAACCTAGAGGAGATAGATAAATTCCTGGAAAGATACAACCCTCCCAGATTAAATCAGGAAGAATTAGATACCATGAAGAGACCAATAACAAGCAGCGAGATTGAAATGATAATAAAAAAATTACCAACAAAAAATGTCCAGGACCAGATGGATTCACAGTTAAATTCTACCAGACATTCAAAGAAGAATTGGTACCAATTGTATTGACTATTGACAGTATTCCACAAGATGTGGATACTGTCTCAGGTAGAGACAGAAGGAATCCTCCATAAATCATTCTATGAAGCCAGTATCACCCTAATACCAAAACCAGGAAAGTAAATAACAAAAAAGAAAACTACAGACCAATATCCCTGATGAACATAGATGCAAAAATCCTTAACAAAATACTGGTTAACTGAATCCAACAACATATCAAAAATATAATCCACCATGATCAAGTGGGTTTCATATCCGGGATATAGGGATGGTTTAACATACACAAGTCAATAAATGTGATACACCACAGAAACAGAACTAAAAATAAAAATCACATGATCATCTCAATAGATGCCGAAAAGTTATTTGACAAAATCCAGCATTGCCTTTGTGATTAAAACCCTCAGCAAAATCAGCGTACAAGGGATATACCTCAATGTAATAAAAGCCATCTGTGACAAACCCACAGCCAACATAATACTGAATGGGGAAAGGTTGAAAGCATTCCCTCTGAGAACTAGAACAAGACAAGGATGCCCACTCTCACCACTTCTATTCAACATATTACTGGATGTCCTAGCCAGAGCAATTAGACAAGAGAAAGAAATAAAAGGCATCCAAATCAGTAAAGAGGAAGTCAAAATGTTGCTGTTTGCTGATGATATGATCCTGTACCTAGAAAACCCTAAAGATTTCTCCAAAAAGCTCCTAGAACTGATAAATGAATTCAGCAAAGCTTCAGGATACAAAATTAATGTACACAAATGAGTAACTCTCCTATATGTCAACAGCAACCAAGATGAGAATCAAATCAAGAACTCAACTCCTTTTACAATAGCTGCAAAAACAAACAAACAAACAAAAAAACTTAGGAATATACCTAACCAAGTAGGTGAAAGACCCCTACAAGGAAATCTACAAAATACTGCTGAGAGAAATCATAGACAACACAAACAAATGGAAATGGAAATACATCCCTTGCTCATGGATGGGTAGAATCAATATTGTGAAAATGACCACACTGCCAAAAGCAATCTACAAATTCAGTGCAATTCCCATTAAATACCACCATCATCCTTCACAGAATTAGAAAAAAAAAATTCTAAAATTCATATGTAACCAAAAAAGAGCCTGCATAACCAAAGCAAGTCTAAGCAAAAAGAACAAATCTGTAGGCATCACATTACCTGATTTCAAACTATACTATAAGGCCATAGTCACCAAAACAGCATGGTGCTGGTATAAAAAATACACATAGACCAATGGAACAGAATAGTGAACCCCAAAATAAACCCAAATACTTACAGCCAACTGATCTTTGACAAAGCAAACAAAAACCTAAAGTGGGGAAAGGACACCCTATTCAACAAATGGTGCTGGGATAATTGGCTAGCCACATGTAGGAGAATGAAACTGGATCCTAATCTCTCACCTTATACAAAAATCAACTGAAGATGGATTAAGGACTTAAATCTAAGACCTAAAACCATAAAAATTCTAGAAGATAACATTGGGAAAACCCTTCTACACATTTGTTTAGGCAAGAATTTCATGACCAAGAGCCCAAAAACAAATACAACAAATGCAAATACAAATAAATATTAATACAAATAAATAGCTGGGACTTAATTGAACTAAAGAGCTGTTGCATGGCAAAATAAACAGCAGGGTAAACAGATAACCCATAGAGCAGGAGAAAATCTTCACAATCTATACATCTGACGGACTAATATCTACAATGACCTCAAACAAATTCACAAAAAAAAATCTCATAAAAAAGTGGTCTAAGGACATGAATAGACAATTCTCAAAAGAAGATATGCAAATGGCCAATGAACATATAAAAAAATGCTCAATATTACTAATGATCAGGGAAATGCAAATCAAAACCACCATGAGATACCACCTTACTCCCCCAAGAATAGTCATAATCAAAAAATAATAGATGTTGAGGTGGATGCAGTGAACAGGGAACACTTCTACGCTGCTAGTGGGATTGTAAACTAGTGCAACTACTATGGAAAACAGTGTGGAGATTCCATAAAGAACTAAAAGTAGAACTACCATTTGATCCAGCAATCCCACTACTAGGTATCTACCCAGAGAAAAAGAAAGAGATACCTGCACAGGCATGTTTATAGCAGCACAATTTGCAATTGCACAAATGTGGAACCAGCCCAAATGCCCATCAATCAATGAGTGGATAAGAAACTGTGAATGATGAAGTACTACTCAGACATAAAAAGGAATAAACTAATGGCATTTGCAGCAACCTGGATGGGATTGGAGACTATTATTCTAAGTGAAGTAACTCAGGAATGGAAAAACCAAACATCGTATGTTCTCACTCATAAGCGGGAGCTGAGCTTTGAGGATGCAAAGGCATAAGAATGACTTGATGGACTTTGGGGACTCAGAGGGAAAGGGTGGGAAGGGGGTGGGGGATTAAAGACTACAAATTGGGTTCAGTGTATACTGCTCAGATGATGGGTGCACCAAAATCTCACATATCTTCACTAAAGAACTTACTCATCTGTTTCCCAAAAAACCGATGGGAATTTTTTAAAAAAAGAAACATATAGAGTGGCAGATGTTCCCATCCTCTGTATGTGAGAGAATGTCTTTGTTAAATTCACAGCAGAAAGATATTCTTATAAATACAGTCATAATGCAGTCACAAGGTGGCATCTTCCTCCTATCTCCACTGCCTGCCGCTGTGATTCACTGACACTGTGTTACAGTTTTGTTTTTACAACAAAACATGACAACTAGCATGCGTGGAAACAGACATTTTTCCTGCCTCTGCTCCCATGACTGGACTTGATGCTTGGAATCTCAGAAGGATCTTTGCCAGCACCACTCTCTGCTCTCTTCCTCGGTCCCTCTTCCATCTTTCCCCATATGCACATTGCAACTTATCTGTTCACAGTATCAGCTTCAGTGTAGAAAGATGGGTGCTGTGAAGGGAGGGTGTAGTTGGTGTCCTCGACTCAAGCAGAGGTCCCAGTGGGTAGACAAGATTGAGGTTCCATTCCTGATTGAACAAAATGTGGGACTCTGAATCACAGTTTAGGTGGTGAGAAGAATATAATGCATGCCTCTTGCCCTAGCCCACCAACACACTTTTTTTTTTTCCCAGAAGTCTTTGTTTCATGAGATGAAGTCAGGAAGTCAGGGTAGGTTTTTTTTTGCACTTCAGCTCCATGTTGTCATTTCTATACCTTTAAGTTGCTTTTTCTTTTCTTCTTCTTTTTTTTTTTTTTTTTTTTTTTTGAGTCAGAGTTTCACTCTGTTGCCCAGGCTAGAGTGCAGTAGTGCGATCTAGGCTCACTGCAACCTCTGCCTCCTCGGTTCAAGGGATCATCCTGCCTCAGCCTCCTGAGTAGCTGGGACTTCAGGCATGTGTCACCATACCCGGCTATTTTTTTTTTTTTTTTTGTATTTTTAGTAGAGACAGGGTTTCACCATGTTGGTCAGGCTGGTGTCGAACTGCTGACCTCAAATAATCCACCCGCCTCGGCCTCCTGAAGTGCTGGGATTACAGGCATGAGCCACTGTGCCCAGCCTTTCTAATCTTAATGTTTAGTCTAATAAGTTTTTATCATCTTCTGCATCTATTACTGTGGTATAGGCCAGAGTTTCTCAACCTCACCACTATTGTCATTTGGGGCTAGATGATTGTTGTGGTGGCTGCCAGTGCATTGTAGGAGGTTTAGTTGCACCCCTTACTCCTATACACTAGATGCCAGTAGCACTGCCCCATCCCCCAAGTGTCTCCAGACATTGCCTAAGGTTCCTGGGAGTGAGACATGCAAATCTCTCCCGCTGGGAACCACTGCTTTAGATTAGAGAGTAGAAGGGACTACAGAGCTCTGGGGAGCGGTGGCAAGAGTTGGAGCAGCAGTCTTCACAACACTCAGGCAGGACTTCTCTGACTGATGTGTCCCCACTCTCTTACCATGAGGACAAGTAACATAGGCCGGACTGTTCATCCCGTTGGAGGTACACAATGCCAGAGTGCTGTTCTTAGGCGTTCACCCTTGGGGCATGTGTTAGAATTATCCAGAGAGCTTTGAATGTGCCTAGGCCTATGGCAGACATCTCAAAATATTAACTTGAGTTGGTGGGGTAAAAGTCTTTCTCAGGTTATAAATCCGAACAAGAGACTAAATGTGGCATCCAAAAAGAAGCCAATGTGAGAGAAAAATTAAAGACCTAAGTAGTTCTTAATTTCCTTTTCCAAGCCTTTTTGAGACCAGCTCTACCCTCTGCCCTTTCCCTAGTTTAGTTATACGAACAAAGAAATCCCTTTTTGTTTAAATGAGGAGACATTAGGTGCCACTTACTTGCAGCAAGAGTTCTAAAGCAACTGCGTACCTCCTTGGTATGTGTGGGGAACACAGGAGATGGCACACATTGCAGATGCCACGGTGCTTTGCACATAAAGGGCTTCATGAAGTGTTTTAAATAACACAGAGTAGATGATATTTGGAAAAACTTTCTTTCTTTTTTTTTTTTTTTTTAAAGTCCCAGCTCAAATGAAGTCTTACTCATTCCCCAGGAAGAACGAGATCTTTCTCCTCCTTGCTCTTTTTTCTCTGCTTTTGCAGTCATCCTACTGCTTTGTAATTGTTTGCAAATCTATGTTCTTTTCTAATGTTCTTTGAACTTCTGGAGGACTGGAACTCAGTCTTATTCACCTTTAAATCCTCAGTATCTAACATGCCAGCACATAGCAGGTGGTCAATAAATATTGTTAGGAAAAGAATTTGAAGAACATTCATGATTAAAGGTGGCAGTAAGAGCAACCAGCCAGCATTTATTGAGTACATGCTATGTTCCAAGCATTGTCCTAAGAATTTTACTTTTTTATGACTTAATCCTTACGACAACTTTTAATATGTTATCGTTATTACTCCATTTCACGAATGAACAAACCGAGTCAAGGCTGTACAACTAATAAATGGCAGAGTCATGATTTCGCCCAGGAAAACTGATGCCAGAGCCCTAACATGTTAACCAATACATTGTGATACTTGTCACTGAAAGTATTTTGTTAAGTACAGATGGAGTTAAATCATTCACTATTAGAAACAGAGGAAACTGAGATCACTGAATTCCATCATGAAATAGATACTGATGCTGAGCCAAGGATTGGAAGTGACTCAGTTCAGGTGGTTTACATAACTGTAGGCTTAGCTACACGGTGTTCCTGACTCCCAGCTGGAATCTTTTAACCAAAGGCCCCACCCTCATGCAAAGTGCACCTTTCGTTTACACGTGCGCTATCCCCTTCGGAGGTCTTGCTTTGGAAAAACCACCCCAGGTAGCAACTTGTTTCAAAGCAGATATATGCCAGGTACCATTTAAAGCCAGGTGGATCTTTTCTGTTGAAATAGATCAAGAGCACATGAAAGGGGACTGGGGACCCCTACTCATGCTTCAGACTTCAGCACAAACTTTCCGTCCTCAGAGAAGGCTTCTCTGGCCTCTCCAAGGTCGTCTGTCTATCTAAACTCTTCTTTAGTTAGCATGGTCAGTTGTAATTACATATATTTTGTATGTTAATATCTGGTTAATGGTCACCTCGCTTGTTACCCTTGAAGTTCCTTGAGGAAAGAATCCGTGTCAATTTTTGTTCCTTATATTTGTAGTCCCTCACATAGCTCCTGGCACACAACGGGCATTCAAAAAATGTGTGTTAAAATCAGGAAAGAATGAACAAACAGATGAATGAATAAATGCACGACTGAGGCACCATGACAAATCATTCCTTCGGAATGCATAAGGTTAGACGCAACTCCTTTATGGTGTGATCTGAGGGGGCCCTTAAGGACTTAATCTGCACGCTCACACACACCACTGATTAGAAATCCCCATCAGGAAGAGTGTACGATCATTTATTTGGTAAGGGCTTTGGGACACTGAATGGGGGAAAAGAAACACAAAAGGTGAGCAAGCAGTTTTCAAAGGATGCTTTCAACTCCCTGGCCAGTCGGCGTGTATGTTTTCGTCTACAAAGTGTTTCCAATTACTGTGGCACTCTCGGTATCTGGATCCATCTCCAGTGAATTCCTCTGCAGCTCCTGCCAGACATATGGGATCAATCAGGGCTTCCGCGCTGGTGCGCTTGCTGCGGGAATGTTGACAGCCTGACAGACGCGGGGTTCTGGTGTCATGGAATCTCCGAGCCTTTGGCTTTATCCCGGGAGGAGAATGAGAGGGGGAGGAGGGAGATAGAGTCAGAGATACAGAAAGGAGACAGGAGCGGGGAGAGGGAGAGAGGGAGAGAAGGAGGGAAGCGGGTGATTTTTCTTGACTGCCCCCTTTCCTTCAAACATTTTATAGGCTTCAGGGAGAGAGAGGAGGAGGAGAGAGGGAAGAAAAAAAGAGGAGAGCGAGAGGGGTAGAGAGCGCGCGCCGTTCCCTCCGGAGTTCCCGAGCTGCTGAGGAGTCTGGATTGTGTCTGTCCCCAGTGTCAGATGAAAGGGCGCTGAGGCTCTTGGCCGCTGCCCCGCGCCCAGCTCCGCGCACGCCCCTCTCTGCGAGTCCGGCCGCCGGGCGCCTCTTCCCGCCCGAGCCGCCGCCTGCGCTCCGGGGCAGCCACTGTGTCTCCAGCGCGATGTGGCCTCGCCTGGCCTTTTGTTGCTGGGGTCTGGCGCTCGTTTCGGGCTGGGCGACCTTTCAGCAGATGTCCCCGTCGCGCAATTTCAGCTTCCGCCTCTTCCCCGAGACCGCGCCCGGGGCCCCCGGGAGTATCCCCGCGCCGCCGGCTCCTGGCGACGAAGCGGCGGGGAGCAGAGTGGAGCGGCTGGGCCAGGCGTTCCGGCGACGCGTGCGGCGGCTGCGGGAGCTCAGCGAGCGCCTGGAGCTCGTCTTCCTGGTGGATGATTCGTCCAGCGTGGGCGAAGTCAACTTCCGCAGCGAGCTCATGTTCGTCCGCAAGCTGCTGTCCGACTTCCCCGTGGTGCCCACGGCCACGCGCGTGGCCATCGTGACCTTCTCGTCCAAGAACTACGTGGTGCCGCGCGTCGATTACATCTCCACTCGCCGCGCGCGCCAGCACAAGTGCGCGCTGCTTCTCCAAGAGATCCCTGCCATCTCCTACCGAGGTGGCGGCACCTACACCAAGGGCGCCTTCCAGCAAGCCGCGGTAAGGCGCCCGCCCCTCCCGGCCCCGGCCCTAGTCCCCGGGCCCTTCGACCCACCGCTGCCTGCCCGTCTGTATCCTGGGGTTCAGTCCTGGGCAAGGCATAACCTCCCCAAGTCAAGCGTCCCCATCCACAAAACCAGAGTCATCGCTACCCGCCTATTATTGTGGGGGTTCCAATGGGATAATGGATTTTAAAACGCTTAGGGAAGATATCAGGCTCCTTAAACAGTCGGCTTCGAGGACCCTGTTAGGAAGGGATCCTTGAAACGCTAATCACATTCACATTTGTAGGAACAGACGGTATCCAAGCTGAAACAGGTGAGTATGGTTTACAAAGTGTTTCTACAGGTAGGACATGGAGTGATACGAACGTAACCCCAATTCTTTTTAAAGTTATGCTTTCAATGTAAGATTCATGCCCTTCCTATTTTTGCTCCAATCCTTTATTAGATTTTTAATATCTGGAAGAGAAAGTCAGTTTGGGATGTCGGACTTTTATAAAATGTGTCTGTTTTTCTGATTACAAATTAATTCATATTCAGTGGGGAAAAAAGGAACATATGGAAATATCTAACACATAAAAGCAAGCCAGTGTTTGTAGAATGAATTAAACAAAAAGGAGGGAAAGGAAAAAAAAACCCTAAAATCTCATCACTTTAAAAAAGCCACTGTTTGCAGGTTGTTGAACAGTTGCCCAGTATGTACATCCATTCATACTTTTAACCCTTGGTATCTTGCTGTTTTGTGGCCTACATTTTTCATTTGTTATATTCTAATTAAAATGTTCTACATTAGCTGCATACTATTCCATTGCATGCAACAATCACCTATTGTTGGACACTTAGGATTTTTCCTAAGTTATCGTGAACATAAATATTTTTGGACTCCTCTGTTTACATCTTTAGGAAGAATTTCTATAAAAGTTCCTGAACTAAAGGTTATGAACATTTGTAACTTCTTGATACATATTGTCCATTTCTCCCTTGGAGGGTTGTATAAATTTATATTCTCATCAGCAGAGTATCTCAGCAGTAAATTTACCACGTATTCACCAATATCATATACTATTATTTTTAATATCTTTGTCAATTTAAGAGGTGATAGAGGCATCATTTTAGCAAATACACATTTTTCATTTGTGAGGATGAACATTTTCCAGTACATCTACTGGACATTTGTATTTTTTCCTTTGACAATTATCATAGTTTTTACCCATTTTGCCATTATAGTGCACACTGGCTTGTTTTTTTTCTTAATGATTTGCAAAAGCTCTTTATATAGTGAGGCCAGTAATTCTTTTGTGTATGTGCTACATATGTTTTTCCAGTTCACTGCCTTTTCTTTTTGTTTATGGAAATGTTGTTAGATGAATGGTTTACATTTTTATACACTCAAATCTATCAAACATTCTCTTTAAGATCCTATATTTGTTCATAGTTTTAGAATAGCTCTCTCATTTCCCAAATCAGAGAAATAGTTTTCCATGTAGCAGCTTAATCCATCTGGAATTTATTTTTGTGTATGGTATGACAAAGAGGTCTAACTTAATTTTAAAAAATAGTTAACCAGTTGTCCCAGCACTACTTGCTTAATAGCCATCTGTCCTTTTCCAATTTAATTGAATGTCACGTTTATCATGTGCTAAATGCTTATGGGTATTCGATCTCTTCCTGGCTTTCTATTTCATCCCATTCTCTATCTCATTTATCATTGTCAAAATGATTTAACTATCGTAACTTTACAATGTATTTAAATATCTGGTAGTGCAAATTCTCCTTTTAAAAAATCTATTCTTTTTCTAGTTAATTCTTATCCACTTATTATTTAATATGAATTTTAAATTCATTTTTACACATTACCAATGAAGTCAGTAAGGATTTTGATTTCAATATAGAAAATATTGAATTAACTTGGGGATTATATATATTTTATAGTAATAATTCTTCCATTTCAAAAGTGTAAGACCTTATATTTTCTCAAAGTCTTAGAATAACCTCATTTCCCAAATCAGAGAAATAGTTTTCTATTTAGCAGTTTAATCCATCTGGAACTTACTTTTGTGCATAGTATGACAAAGATGTCTAATTTTATTTTTTAAATAAGCAGTTGTCCCAGCACTATTTGGTTCATATAATTTGCTTAATAGCATTTATGCGTATTCTTTATACATATACATTTATACATCTTTAACAAAGTTGTAGATTTTTAGAAATTAAGTCCTGTATATTTTTTTCAAGTTTAGATCTAAATACTGTTCAATATTACTGTCATGAATAGCATCTTTTAAAATTAAATTTCAAACAACTTTTCTTGACGTATAGAAACATTGATTTTTAAAAATATGCCTTCTATATTTGGATTCTTGTTGAAGTCTCTTTCATTCTTTTTTCTCTTTTTATATATATTTTATTTTACTGATAATAAATATTTATTGCAGAAAATAAAATAATCAGGAAAACTATTTCCTGGAAATATACTGTCATAGTTTGGTATATAGCTTCCTTGACTTCATTCAGTTGTCTAGGTAACAGACATGTTTTCATACATATATTATGCCTAAATTATGTTTACCCAGGAGAAAGGATTCAATTGTACATCCTCTTGTAATTTGACTTTGTATTCCCACCATATATTTCAGTCTTCTTTCCAAAATAAGGAACATATTTCTACTATCATTATTTTTCAGGGTCACAGTTTTCCACTGTAGAATGTGCTTTTGTGTGTGAGTGTGTGTGTGTGTGTGTGTGAGAGAGAGACTACCTATTATTATATATTTAGGCTGTTACAAACATTGTGTGAGTAATCTTTGCCCATATCTCTAATCATTTCCTTAAGGCAAATTCTTGAAGTGCCATTATTGCATCAAAGAATATTCATGTTTTTTTAAGGCATTTAATACATGTGTCAAGTTGCTCTGCAGAAAATGGTGCCAACCTGCCCTCCACATGCAGTCCCAGTGTCAGGACCTGGGGTGCAGACCAGCCAGTGCAGGCTAATATCATTTGAAGATTCCACCCCCTACCCCCCAAATTTCTAAGTGAGAAATGGAGTCCCATTTTAAATTGCATTTCCCTATTAGTGAGGCTGAATATTCTAAAAACATGTTATTGTCCATATATAGCTCCTTTTTTTGAATACTCATGAAGATATTTGAGGATTATTATCCAGTTTTTAACTGGGGATGGCTCTCTTTTTTATTGATTCACAAATGCTTTTTAAATCTTAATGATATTAACCCTCAGCTGTCAGTGACCCAAGTATGTGGCAAATATTTTTTCTCAGCACTTTAATTTTGTTTAAGGTGGTAGCAACAAATGTTTTGTTAGTCTGTTGGATCTATTTTTTTTTTCATTTGTGCTGTTTTCATTGCTTATGAAGGTTTAAAGGCTTTTGCCTTTAAGAGATAAATAGCTACTCTAAAAATGCTCTCTGTGTGTTGAAGCAGTCGCACTAGGCAGGGTATAGTTTTGCAGCTGTAGTTCCCTGTTGGACCTGATCTCGGCTGTAAATACTCATGAGGCCCTAATGGCTGGCCTTATTCCTAATGCCATGGTCTGCTCCATCAAGGAAGAACCCTGCTGCATCAGGGAAAAACCTGCCCTGTACCAGTTTCTCTGTTTGGCTTGGCCAGACTTGCCCGGGGCCTCTGAGAATGTTGATCCAAAACAGTAAAATGGGTAATGAGTCGAGTACACAGTGCTCCCCTCAAGACCTCCTCTGTCTTCAGCTTTCCCCTTCCAACTACTACATCCTGTCTTGAAAAGGGGAATTGCCAACAAGGTTCCCAGTGCTGCTCTTCAGCCTGGATCCATTTGTAATCTAACAAGCAGGGATTTCTCAAAAGTTTGTATTAGCTGATCTACCCTTTGACTTTTTTTATTTTTATTTTTTCTCATTTTGGTTGGGCTATGAGAAGGTACAAAAGAAGGTCAGCTGCACTCGGCCAGGCGCGGTGGCTCACGCCTGTAATCCCAGCACTTTGGGAGGTCGAGGCGGGTGGATCACGAGGTCAGGAGATCGAGACCGTCCTGGCTAACATGGTGAAACCCCGTCTCTACTAAAAATACAAAAAATTAGCCAGGCGTGGTGGCGGGTGCCTGTAGTCCCAGCTACTTGGGAGGCTGAGGCAGGAGAATGGCGTGAACCCGGGAGGCGGAGCTTGCAGTGACCTGAGACTATGCCACTGCATTCCAGCCTGGGTGACAGAGTGAGACTCCGTATCAAAAAACAAAAAAAAAAGGTCAGCTGGACTCAGTCCCTGTCTAAACTGGAAGCCTACATTCTTCATTGTAACTTTTTCAAAGCCTCTGATGAGCATTCTTAGGTGTTACTAAAATATAAGATTTAGAGAAAATTGGTAGAAGACGACCAACATTTAGAAATGGTGTTGGTTGAGGCTTGAATTTTTGCACAGGGATCAGGCAGAAGCATTTAGCTGCCGAGTTAGTTTGAAAATGGTAAGCTATCTTCTGTGGGTTTTGACCTGAAACTTTGTATATTTCATCATGGAAATGAGATCGTTTGTCAGATTCCCACATGTGCAGAATGGTAATAACTGATTGTGACCTAGCCTTTGGGTGAAATTGAAAATCACAGGGACATTTTTGAGATTATTAATTACTCCCTGGAAAAATCAGTTTTTCAAACCTTTTCTGTTTGAAACTGAATGCTCACACAACTGTTCACAGACACAATCACAGGCAAACACATAAACATGTATGGTGCATAGGCACACCGTGCAAGCACACAGTTACCCCTCAGTCAGACATCTTATTCCTCTTACATAAAAACTGCCAGACGTAGAATTTTCTTTAACAACATGAAATTTGCTGTTATTTCTCAGCAGATGGGACTGAGCAAACAAAAAGGATAACAGTGTTGCTTCACTTTTTAAATGATTATTATTTGGTGTCAGAATTGGACAACTCGAGGGGTAGTATATGAATGGGTGCTCACCATTATCACACCTGATTTGAATGGATAAAGTGCAGTGTAGACATAGTCTCTTCAAAGAGCACAAGGACTAAAGCAGTGAATTCTGTAATTAGTACACAATCAATAGCCTAGGGGAAAGTTTAGCACCTTGAACTTAATTACATGAAATCCTTTTACAGAATTAATAAAAAGCTCTTCAGCTGTTTGTTCCAGGGGAGTAATTATCTCATAACAACCTTTCTTCTTGGTTTTTCTTCCTGCCATGTGTTTGTAAGTTACCTTTCCTAAAGTGAATGTGTTTGAATTGGTCCCACTGTGAATGCCAGGCTCTTCTCAATCCTACGTATCTCACGTCAAAATAAAACCAGAGCCCCTCATTTCCATTTCACTTTTGCTAAATATCAGTTAAACAAACATCGCATGAAGCTTCCTTTGAAAAAAAAAAAAAAATCTGCTTTCCTCATTGTTCCAGAATTGCAGAAATGTGATCCTCTGGTGGGGGATGCGCTGCCTTGCCAAACATCCAAGCTTTAGATGGTCAGAGGACTGGGAATGTATGGGCGGAAGTGCTTCCTAGCTCAGGGAAAGAGCGTCTTCCATGATGTGTCCACACTAGCAGATATTCACACCTTTACCTGGAGAGTAATCTCTCCCAGGCTTATGGGAAGAAAGTGTCTCCTTTTATGTTTTCTAACAAACCCTGAAGATCTGTGAGATGCCACTAGGATTTGTTCATACAATAGGCTGATAATAGCCTTTGTATGTTTTGCAGTGGTCTCTCTGATGGCCCCAGTGCTGAAGTAATAAGGAAAGTTTGGGTTCTTTTTTTTCTATGAGAAGGGGTGGGGGTACTTACGTAATCTGCAGTGGACTCAGTTGTTCCACACTCAGAGGATAGTTTTTATTTTATTTTATTTTATTTTTATTATACTTTAAGTTTTAGGGTACATGTGCACAATGTGCAGGTTTGTTACATATGTATACATGTGTCATGTTGGTGTGCTGCACCCATTAACTCGTCATTTAGCATTAGGTATATCTCCTAATGCTATCCCTCCCCCATCCCCCCACCCCACAACAGTCCCCGGAGTGTGATGTTCCCCTTCCTGTGTCCATGTGTTCTCATTGTTCAATTCCCACCTATGAGTGAGAACATGCCGTGTTTGGTTTTTTGTCCTTGCGATAGTTTACTGAGAATGATGATTTCCAGTCTCATCCATATCCCTACAAAGGACAAGAACTCATCATTTTTCATGGCTGCATAGTATTCCATGGTGTACATGTGCCACAATTTCTTAATCCAGTCTATCGTTGTTGGACATTTGGGTTGGTTCCAAGTCTTTGCTATTGTGAATAGTGCTGCAATAAACATACGTGTACATGTGTCTTTATAGCAGCATGATTTATAGTCCTTTGGGTATATACCCAGTAATGGGATGCTGGGTCAAATGGTATTTCTAGTTCTAGATCCCTGAGGAATCGCCACACTGACTTCCACAATGATTGAACCAGTTTACAGTCCCACCAACAGTGTAAAAGTGTTCCTATTTCTCCACATCCTCTCCAGCACCTGTTGTTTCCTGACTTTTTAATGATGGCCATTCTAACTGGTGTGAGATGGTACCTCATTGTGGTTTTGATTTGCATTTCTCTGATGGCCAGTGATGATGAGCATTTTTTCATGTGTTTTTTGGCTGCATAAATGTCTTCTTTTGAGAAATGTCTGTTCATGTCCTTCACTCACTTTTTGATGGGGTTGTTTGTTTTTTTCTTGTAAATTTGTTTGAGTTCATTGTAGATTCTGGATATTAGCCCTTTGTCAGATGAGAAGGTTGCAAAAATTTTCTCCCATTCTGTAGGTTGCCTGTTCACTCTGATGGTAGTTTCTTTTGCTGTGCAGAAGCTCTTTAGTTTAATTAGATCCCATTTGTCAATTTTGGCTTTTGTTGCCATTGCTTTTGGTGTTTTAGACATGAAGTCCTTGCCCATGCCTATGTCCTGAATGGTAATGCCTAGGTTTTCTTCTAGGGTTTTTATGGTTTTAGGTCTAACATATAAGTCTTTAATCCATCTTGAATTAATTTTTGTATAAGGTGTAAGGAAGGGATCCAGTTTCAGCTTTCTACATATGGCTAGCCAGTTTTCCCAGCACCATTTATTAAATAGAGAATCCTTTCCCCATTGCTTGTTTTTGTCAGGTTTGTCAAAGATCAGATGGTTGTAGATATGTGGCATTATTTCTGAGGGATCTGTTCTGTTCCATTGATCTATATCTCTGTTTTGGTACCAGTACCATGCTGTTTTGGTTACTGTAGCCTTGTAGTATAGTTTGAAGTCAGGTAGGGTGATGCCTCCAGCTTTGTCCTTTTGGCTTAGGATTGACATGGCGATGTGGGCTCTTTTTTGGTTCCATATGAGCTTTAAAGTAGTTTTTCCAATTCTGTGAAGAAAGTCATTGGTAGCTTGATGGGGATGGCATTGAATCTATAAATTATCTTGGGCAATATGGTCATTTTCACGATATTGAGTCTTCTACCCATGAGCATGGAATGTTCTTCCATTTATTTGTATCCTCTTTTATGTCATTGAGCAGTGGTTTGTAGTTCTCCTTGAAGAGGTCCTTCACGTCCCTTTTAAGTTGGATTCCTAGATATTTTATTCTCTTTGAAGCAATTGTGAATGGGATTTCACTCATGATTTGGCTCTCTGTCTGTTATTGGTGTATAAGAATGCTTGTGATTTTTGCACATTGATCGTGTATCCTGAGACTTTGCTGAAGTTGCTTATCAGCTTAAGGAGATTTTGGGCTGAGACAATGGGGTTTTCTAGATATACAATCATGTCATCTGCAAACAGGGACAATTTGACTTCCTCTTTTCCTAATTGAATACCCTTTATTTCCTTCTCCTGCCTGATTGCCCTGGCCAGAACTTCCAACACTATGTTGAATAGGAGTGGTGAGAGAGGGCATCCCTGTCTTGTGCCAGTTTTCAAAGGGAATGCTTCCAGTTTTTGCCCATTCAGTATGATATTGGCTGTGGGTTTGTCGTAGATAGCTCTTATTATTTTGAGATACGTCCCATCAATACCTAATTTATTTAGAGTTTTTAGCATGAAGGGTTGTTGAATTTTGTCAAAGGCCTTTTCTGCATCTATTGAGATAATCATGTGGTTTTTGTCTTTGGTTCTGTTTATATGCTGGATTACATTTATTGACTGGTGTATGTTGAACCAGCCTTGCATCCCAGGGATGAAGCCCACTTGATCATGGTGGATAAGCTTTTTGATGTGCTGCTGGATTCGGTTTGCCAGTATTTTATTGATGATTTTTGCATCAATGTTCATCAAGGATATTGGTCTGAAATTCTCTTTTTTGGTTGTGTCTCTGCCAGGCTTTGGTATCAGGATGATGCTGGCCTCATAAAATGTGTTAGGGAGGATTCCCTCAGAGGATAGTTTTAATGTCAAGAATCGCTCACTGTTGCAGAAGCTAAGTTCTTTATGGTGAAAAGATATATTTCCAAATTTACATCTGGAAATGTTCTCTCTTTTGTGCTTCTTAAGCTTTTGAAGAATTCTCAAATCATCCCTAGTATTATATAGGAATCTCTTTTTCAACCTTATCAGAACTTTAGAAGTATAAGTGGAATGGAATAGAATGGAATGGAATGAATGAATAATGAAAAAATAAATCCTCAGTATGTACAATTCCAGACCTCGCATATATTTTCCAGGCAAAAAAGTAGTACTAATTTTTTTTTTTTTTGAGAGAGTGAGAGAGGGTCTTCCTCTGTCACCCAGGCTGGAGTGCAGTGGTGCCATCTCGGCGTCACACCTGACTAAATTTTGTATTTTTAGTAGAGACAAGGTTTCACCATGTTGGCCCAGCTGGTCTCGAACTCCTGGGCTGAAGTGATCTGCCCACCTCGACCTCCCAAAGTGCTGGGATTACAGGTGTGCGTCACTGTGCCTGGCCTAAAATTTTTAATTTGAAGATAGATTGAATAATTCTTAAATGTTGAATTCAGATTTCTTCTTAATCTAGCATTACATGTATTTTATTTATTAGTTTTGTTATTTCCTGCATATAGGACACTGGTATGTAATAAGAATATGTACCTGCTGCTACTGTTAAAGGCACTTATTATTATTGGCTGCCAGTGTTATATTCTGTTTGGTTGAAATACATGATGAAAATGCTTGGTCAAAGACTGTGAATGCTTAGACACATGGAGAGGGCCAACTGCTTTGTCCTCCCTCACAGCTGTGGCCAAAGGGTAGGAAAATTCTCCACCAATGACCTAATGATACAAATGTGCATAGAGAGGATTTATCTTAACAATGACCATAATTACACACAAATCACATAGCTAAGTAAATGCCAAAGACAGTCTATCCAGTCTTCTGATTTGTCACCTGATCTTTTTACGCCCCCTCTTTCCCTATATCTTACTATATTACCTCTGGAGATGGGTATCAAAAGCTAGGGAGAAGTAGGGGATTCCATGTCCAGGGTTGCTAAACTGTTACACAAGATGTAAAGCCGAACAGTGTAACCCAGAGAACGTAAACCATGGCTGTAAAATATTCATTCCAAGAGTGCATTTCACTTGGCGCATGTGTGTATAATTTAATCACACATTTTAAAATCAGGAGATAGCATGTTTTCAAAAATCTGGCTTTTTGGCTTGCTCTTAGCAAATTGTAGCAATTGTGGGTGTGTATTCTTTCAGCTCATTGGAGTCCCCACCTGGCACTTGGAATTTCATTTTGTGGTCCTTGATTGCTATTTCCTGGCCTGACGTGGAACAATCAATGGCAGAGGTTGAGATGGTGTTAACCCCCTAGATCGTATAAACTAGAATGAATGAAGTAGCTAGGAGTAGCTTAGCTGGATCTAATAGAAAATCTGAGGTACCACTAGCTAAAATATGATGGACATTTCTTTCTTTCTCAAATTAAGCCTTGAGTAGAAAATTCAGAGGGAAAATGACAGGTCTGAAATGTCTTCTGGGATCCAGTTCCCTCTTTTCAGCTCTGCTCCATCATCTTCAGGTCACCTCATGGTCTCAGTTGGCTACTAGACCTCCTACCATAAGGGATTCATTCCAGATGCCAAGAAGGAGAAAAGGACAGAGATAGTCACACTCTTACGGAGACTCTGTGGCAGTCCACGCAGTACTTTCACATAGATCTCATTGGGGAACAGTTGGTTTCATGCTTACCCTTAGTTTTATGGAGCTTTATTGCTGAAAAAGAAGGAAAATGTGGATGCTAAGCTTGGCTAGGCATGGTGGCTCACGCCTGTAATCCCAGCACTTTGGGAGGCTGAGGCGGGTGGATCACCTGAGGTCAAAACCAGCCTGGCCAACATGGTAAAACCCCGTCTCTACTAAAAATACAAACATTAGCCAGCTGTGGTGGCACATGCCTGTAATCCCAGCTACTCAGCAGGCTGACGCAGGAGAATCGCTTGAACCTGGGAGGCGGAGGTTGCAGTGAGTTGAGATCGCATCATTGAACTCCAGCCCAGGCAACATTGCAAGACCTGTCTCAAAAAAAAAAAAAAAAAAAAAAAAAAAAAGAGCCGTCTGGAAGAGTGTATGTCTAAGCAGGGAGAGGATGTCGAGAAATCCCATTCCATTTCTTCCTCAAATGCCACTGGCCTGGCCAGGATCAAGATAGAAGAGTCTGGCCTTGACTGAAAATACCTTAGTCCTTAGGGCAGATGATGCTTCGTTTAGTAAAAATTATCGAAGTTCCTAAGGAACTCATTTAAATATTGGTGTGGCCGGGCTTGGTGGTTCATGCCTGCAATCCCAGCACTTTGGGAGGCCAAGGCAGGCAGATCACCTGAAGTCAGGAGTTCAAGACCAGCCTGGCCAACATAGTGAAACCCCGTCTCTACCAAAACTACAAAAATTAGCCAGGAGTGGTGGTGCACACCTATAATCCCAGCTACTTGGGAGGCGGACGCAGGAGAATCGCTTGAATCCAGGAGGCAGAGGTTGCAGTGAGCTGAGATTGCGCCACTGCACTCCAGCCTGCATGACAGAGCAAGACTGTCTACACACACACACACACACACACACACACACACGCAACAGAAACTTTTTATCGTAGTTTCCCAGAAGTCAGAAGCTTCTAAATAATATGAAATTCACTCACAAATAAAAGATGATACTGATAGAGACAGGGAAAATTGTATACTACAAAATAAAATTAATACTTTAGTGTTAATTTGATAAATACAGATGAACATTTCTCAGGAAGACATGGTTCTTCATCTTTTCTCTAGTAAGCTGCCAGGTGAAGACATGTCTACATTGAAAAGAATTTCCTGTTATGTATTCTCTGCATTTCCCATAGATTTTAAAGACTGTTCTGTAAATCTCTCCGGACCATATAAAGACTGGATTTCCGGCATAGAGTCAGAGTCCGCTTCCATACAGTAACCTGCTCTGGTTTAGAGGTCAGCTATGGATAGGAAAAACTCTGTGACAGTTGTTGTTTAGCACGAATGTTGTTACAATGCTTTGCTTGAAATGAAAGATAGCACTCAGAAAATGCAATATGTGAACCATCGGTAGATGGATTTTCCCTTATCCATCTTTATGAAAAGATTTTTAAAGTATTCATCTTCTCTGCTATATGTCTTTCTCATGGGGTCATTCAAGAAATTAATAGTTTATTCTGTAAAGGGTGAAGCAATAAAGATTTTTCAAGCTCAGAGCATATAGTTATTTCATAGATGCACTAAATGTATAAGCTGTAAGCTTGAAGATAGATTCTAATTACTATATTGAAATAGTGACAGCTACCTTGTTTTATGTGAATAAATGTAATTTGAAGTTAATTAAGGAAAAATTTAATTCCTACAAGATAAATAGAGAAAAAAAATTTCAGGGAAGTTCTTAGTAGGACTTATTACATGATTGAGTCATTTACTAAGAAAAAGTAAAAACACCAAGTTAAATATTTTTCCAGTTGTAAGCTACTGCCAGAGTATATAAAGTATATTTTGAGGACATGACTTTGATGAACTATTTTCTTAATTTCTCTGAAACAGTCCCAATAGCCTCAATTTTTTTTTTTTTTTTTTTGAGTCTGAGTTTCACTCTTGTTGCCCAGGCTGGAATGCAATGGCACGATCTTGGCTCACCACAACCTCTACCTCCTGGGTTCAAGAGATCCTTCTGCCTCAGCCTCCCAAGTAGCTGGGATTACAGGCATGCAGCACCACGCTCGGCTAATTTTGTATTTTTAGTAGAGGTGGGGTTTCTCCTTGTTGGTCAGGCTGGTCTGAAACTCCCGACCTCAGGTGATCTGCCCACCTCGGCCACCCAAAGCCCCAATTTTTTAAATTGCCCATCCTATAGCACTAGCAGATAGGATGTACCAGTTGCTAATGCCAAGTATGTTTGTTTGTTTTCTAGTTTAATTTAATTTTTATTTATTTTATTTTTTTTGAGACAGGGTCTCACTCTGTCTCCCAGGCTGGAGTGCAATGGCATGATCATGGCTCACTGCAGCCTCAACCTCCTGGGGTATCCTCCCACCTCAGCCTCCCAAGTAGCTGGGACTACAGGGTCACAAATTATACCTGGCTAATTTTTGTATTTTTTGTAGTGACAGGGTTTTGCCATGTTGCCCAGGCTGGTCTTGAACTCCTGGACTCAAGCAATCCTCCCACCTCGGCCTCCCAAAGTGCTGGGATTATAGGCATGAGCCATCACTCCTGGCCTGTCTTTCTAATTTCAAAGATGGTGTTTAAAATGTATATTTGTGTATGTACATGGTTAAAATACCAACACTTCTAATTTTATTAGATATAAACTCTTAAATTTTCACTAGTTCAACCCATAAACTTCTGCATTTGTAATCATCCTTATTTTCTTACATTTGTCAGAGTAAGGGTCCCTTCCCTCAGCAAGGTAGAACTTTCATCATGTTTTCCCGTCTTTCTTGTGCATTCGAGATCTTCGTCTTCACAGGCCTTTTTCTCTGAACATAGAGCATTCACAATTTATCTACATATTTAAGAAATTGGCATCAAATTTCCAGAGCAATATGGTAAATTGTCAATATGTTTGCAGTAAAAGTATAAATCCTAAAACTAAATATTTACCAATCAAGGAATTTCCCATGAGAAAATAATCTGAGATAAAGTTCCCTATAAAAGAATGGTCATCGCACACTCTGTGCATGTTTACCATGAGTATATAAAACTCTCTATATAATGTAAGTTCAATTTCATTAACTATGTGCACTCTTAGAACTTGACCGGGAGCCTTGATTTGCCCCTGTGCCTACTTATGGAAGAAGAAGTGAGCTGGAGACACATCTGATGTCTCCATCTAGGCTCTGCCAGAAGCACAACCTAAGATGAGGATTCTAGTGTAAGTAGCTTATTTGGGAGTTGGTCCTAGTAAATATTGATGTGAGAGTGGGGAAATGAGACAAGGAAAGGAAGCCAGCCAACAGCACCATAAAACAGTAGTTGTTCTTAATTCCACTAGGGAACACTGGGAGCCAGTGTAGAATTCAGGCCTTAGAAGTATCACAACTTAAGGGTGATAGGTCTCAGGTATTTAGAGACTACCTCATGTCAGTCACTGCCGAGGTTTGCTCCCTGGAGGGCAATAATTCTCTGTCACTTTTCTGTCCCCTGCAAGTAGGCAGAGTCATCTCCAGGAACCCAAGAAAGCCCTCAGGCAGAGATGCAGATGCTGGCAGGGGATGTCTAGGAAGTCTGAGTGGGCCATTAGCAGGGCCCTCTGTGGCAGCTCGAAATGGAGGCTGAGAGGACCAGCCTGCACTATCAACTTTTGGCAAAGCAAGGGTACGTGACATTTCCACAGGTGAAGAACTATGGAAAATAGCTCAACTGAAATCACTTTATTGCCCACTAAGCAGACAACTCCAGCAGTAAGAAATTACTAGGTGCAGTACTGGAAGTGGGATCTGAGAAAATGTGGAGTGTTCTTCAAAGAACTCACACATGGGCCAGCATTTGAGAATCCACAAACACAGAAAGCACCAATGCCTTTTTCTTTATTTCCTTTCACTTTTTCTCTTTCAGTATTTCCTCTTTCTCCTATTGTTTCATGGGATGAGACCGAGTATCAACATTTAGTAGGCAAAGGTGGCTGAAGTCACAGCAGCGTGGTTCTTGTGGGAATTTTTCAGAGTAATTTGTATTCACCAATTTGGTATTTTCCCAAAATGTGGGGAAATACCGTAGGGAGATATTAGATAAGGAAATTACGGAGACGTATATACATGGTTTGTAACTCTCTTGTGGCGTTTGTTGTCTTCCCGCTGCTTGCTTAGGACAAAGATCACATCTTAGTTGACTTTGTACCTCCTACAAGACCTGGAAAATGATATTCATTAAAACTTTAGAATTCTTGAAAAGATATAGCTTTAGTGCATTTCATTTTGGTATATCAAGCATTATATTGTGTTTTCCTGAATTGGTTTCTGTTGCAAATAACTGAAACAAAATAGTTGTAACATCTCAAAGGACTATTCAGTGGATGCTTGACTTTGGAAATGATAGGATAATTTTAGCAAATTCATCCTTCAGATCACTTTCCCGAGAGAGCAATATAAAGTGTTTAGAAGGATCTCAGACAGATGTGGACTCCTACTTGTTTTTCCACAAAATGTGAACAAGGAGGTAAACTTTACAGCACCTCTGGAGAGAGAAGCTCATCCAGTGAGTTCTGAAGGAACCTGCAGGCTCTGGGCTTTTAAATTCATGTCCCCTCTCCATATCACTGTCACAACTGCCCTTTAACCACTCCTGTAATGTTCTTCTCAATATCACACAGATTCAAATAGTTATTTTTCTGCTCTTCTGCCAAAAGCATTACCACCTACTTTTTGGCTCAGGTGGAGTTGTGTGGTTATTGGTTATATAGTCACAATTTTCCCTAATCCTGTGTCCTACCAGTAATAAGCATGATTACTGGTTTTCATTCACTGTTCTACATAAAATGTTGGTTGCATTGTAACTGATTTATCTACTTGGCAGATGTATCCTAGCAACATGTTACAAGTTCCTTGGATGAATCATGGTATATGATAATGAATGATTACTACTTGTCAGGCACCACTTTAAGTACTTTACTCATATGAATTTATTAAATCTTCACAATAGCAAGCTTTCTTACTTAGGTTATCATTTATTTATTATTATTATTATTATTATTATTATTATGGAGACAGGGTCTTGCTCAGTTGCCCAGGCTGGCGTGCAGTGGCACTATCATGGCTCACTGTAGCCTCAACTTCCCAGGTTCAAGTGATTCTTTCCCATCAGCCTCCAGAATATCTGGGACTACAGGTGTGAGCCACCACACCTGGCTAATTCTTTTTGTATTTTTTGTAGAGACGTGGTTTTGCCATGTTGCCCAGGCTGGTCTCAAACTCCTGGTTCAAGCAATCTACCTGTCTCAGCCTCCCAAAGTGCTAGGATTACAAGTGTCAGCCACCGGACCTGGCCAGTTAGTTTATTATTATTATTATTATTACCAAAATGCAGATGAAGAAACTGAACCATAGAGAATGTAAGTAACTTGACCAGGTGATACTACTGGTTAGGTTGAGGAACTAGGACTCAAATCCAGGCAGTCTGGGCCAAAGTCTAAATTCTTAACCACCATGCAAAACTACCTCTATGTTACGTTGTCAGATCTAGTAGATGCAAGACACACTGATACATACTCATCAGTGAAGTTCATTGCAAAGTCAGGAGGCAGAAACAGCAGCCGTGAAAGGGACTTGGGTATGCCCATGACCAAGCGGAAGGGAGGTTGGAGCAGATACAGGACTAAGAGAAGGGGATGTTTGGAGATTGTCATTTGAATGGGCACTCTCTAAGTTGCCTGATAATCCCAGCTGACCACCCTTATCTCACACCCACTTCACCCTCTCTCAGATGCCATTTTTACATGATATAATCCTATCAGCTAGCATCTCCTGCCTCATATACTTTAACAGATATTTCTACCAGTCCTTGCAGAGACCAAGCCACTGAGGCAGTAGGAGATCATATCTTTTAGCTGCAAGATATCTGCCTCTGTCCTTTTTATTTATCTAGCTTTCTGAAGTCTTGGGTTCCTTTAATCCAAGGTCAGCACCCACCTCACACCCTTTATTGAAATAAAATGTAACCCAAGCAAAAATAAAATTTTCTTTTAGTCCTAAGTGACCTTAAGTATTACTCTCAAACAATCATTCAGCCTACACTTAAGTTTGTAAATGTATATGCCAAACCTCAGTACAAGACTTGGTCTTCCAGCTAAATTCAGTTTATCCTAATCTGAGATACGCAGTGTTCTCCTGCATCATAACATTCCTATTCTTTTCATACACTACCCATTTCACAAAAGAAAAAAAAACCCAATTCCTTTTGACTATTTTAGTACTTTCTTCAGGTAAAAAACAAAATAAAACAAAACCCCAAAACCTTGCTGTAGCAATTAGCTCCATGATCATCAGTGCTTACTAAAATCTTTCTTCAAGTATGGTAGGTAATAAACTAGATTCATTTATATGTCCAGTGCATATTTAAAGAACACCGCCCCCATTGTAAGAGGAAGCATGTAACTGAATTGTAGGGATTGTTTAATCCACCAGAGACTACATTTTATTCAAAATAATTTTAAAAGTCAACACATTTGAAAGATAATATATTTAAATATGACTACTGTCATTGATTGATAATTTAAATACAGGTAATTAATCTTCTAATCTATGAATCAAAGTCAACCCTGAATCATTTGGGGTTTAATTTCAGTTTTTTAAAGATAAGAAACAATATTTTGCTCCATCCTGGTTTATTTATGTGGTCATGTGGTCAATCATACAAACAAAAAAAAATGTAACAAACTTCCAAATGTCGTTTATTTGGAATGCTAATAAATGTCACAAATTAAATGTGGTTTTTTAATGAATTTAAGATAACTATAACAAAGAAAGTACACAGTAAGTTCATGAACTTAAAAAATCTCCCTTCAACCTCCACTCCTTTGCATCCCCCTTGTGTCAGATTTGATTTGAAATATATTTGGCTTTTTGAAGCATTCCAGAGTTGGCTTGTTGCTGAAGCATAAGTATTTGCAAGGTAATGGTTAGATTTTCCATGTCTTTCATGTGTTCTAAATTCCTGCTAAACTTTTTCTTTATGGTAAGTATTAAAATACCTGGTAAGAAGACATTATTTCTTTTCTAACAGCTTTGAATCATAAATCACATTTTTCTTCTTTCTCAGTAATATTTTTACACTTGAATTCTCCCAATCTCTATGCATGCTTCCTGGCATTTGGTGCTCTTTTGGAAGAACAGTTTGACCTGACACATTTCCAAAATAATTGTTCTACTGGCTAAGCCTAAGCATAGCATTAAATTATTTCTCCTCTTCGTAGCTCATATTTTTTGCAGTCCAGTCAATCAACAGCCACTTTCGCTGAGGACCATGCCCCCCGCCTTCAGTCCACTGCCTACCCATGAGGTTTGTCCCTTTCTGTTTGGATTGCAGGTGGCAATCCAGAGATTGAGGTAGTTCATTTATATTCTTTTTCCTGGGAATTTGAATTAGGGCACAAAGAACCCTGAGAGAGTAGGTGTTTTTTGGTTTTGTTACTGGTAGACAGGTACTACAGTGTTAAGTCTGCCCAGAGAACCATAGAAATCTCATCAACCTAAGGAAGAGAGAATGAAGAAGATATATAAAGAGAAGTGGAGACAACATACTGTGTAACTCCAGAGGAAATAAATGTAAGGTTGGAGGAAGTAGCCACCACGGCTTCTACTGGCTTGCTTGTACCTGGTTTCAATCCCTCTTGAGAACCAGCTCTTCTCCCTACTTTCGGGTTAGAAAAAAATATTCCTATATGCATCCAGTAAATCTTTGTTTAAGCTAATTAAGTGATTATCCAAACACACAACAGAGTGTGGTTGCCTTCATTCTTTGTGAATTTGGCAAATAAATTTGCAAAGGCCCTATAAATTGCAAAATTTATTTACACACTTGTGAATAAATTTAATTCAAGGGTAACCACTAAAAGTCTTTACTAACTTTCTTCTTCTATTTGCATGTTTCTCTAAAATAATTTTTGCTTATTTTCCTTATTATGGAAATAATATACAAATTAATAGCTTAGATAAAGCAGGAAAACATAATAATAATTACAGTTTTTGTCTCTCACTCTTTATATATGTATGGGCATACGTAATTATATGTCATATGTAGTAAAAGCACATGCCGTAATTTTTGTTTTTAAAGTTGTATAATGAAATTTTTCCATATAATAGATTCCTCTAAAGTTACCTTTCAAGTATATTTTTTCATGTAGATATACCACAGTTGAATTTTAGAAATCTCCTATTGCGGGTCAGTTACTGCAAAATTTTGCAGTTGAAATAGTTATTCTTGTATATAAATCTTTCTCAATACCTCTCAATATTATCTTTCAATTTATTCTCTTTCATCTGAAACATGATTAAGTTCTTTTACACTTATTTATATTTCTTGCCTTGTTACAACAGCTAAACTTCTCACATAATAGTGATGAGGCACTTTCGGAGGCTGAGGCAGTTGGATCACCTGATGTCAGGAGTTCAAGACCAGCCTGGCCAACATGATGAAACCCCATCTCTACTAAAAATACAAAAAATTGGCCGGGTGTGGTGGCAGGCACCTGTAATCCCAACTACTCAGGAGGCTGAGTTAGTGAGAATCATTTGAACATGGGACACGGAGGATGCAGTGAGCCAAGATTGCGCCACTGTGCTCCAGCCTAGGCAACAAGAGCAAAACTCCATCTCAATAATAGTAATAATAATAATAATAATAAAAAGTGATGAGGCATTCTTGCCTTGTTCTTGAATTTAATAATGCTTCAGGCATGATTTTGATCATTGGTTTATGATAGCTCTCTTGGTCATATTAAGTAAGTACCTCTCTGTTCTTTCCCTAATTTGTTTGTAGAATCATACACTGATGTCCAAATACCATATGTAATACTTGGGCCGTTTGAGATTATCTCACTTTCTCCTTTGACCTCTTGACATTAGCATGTGAATAATTTCTCTAATATCTTTGATTTTTTGGGCTATGTGCTACTTGATCATATTGCACAGGAATTTAACATCTCAACTGAAATGATAGAGTTACTCATAACAATATTGATAATAAAATTAAATTTGATTTTTTATCCTGTAATAAATTAGCATTTGTTTAAGAATAATAGGTCATTTAGCCTCCAATTCTCATTTGGATTCTGATGACTTTCTTTTGCTATTCAGATTTTCTTTATTCCCTATGTGCTTTTATTCCAAATGGTGGAATTTGTCATTGTTAGAAATTTGTTTGGTCTTCTGTATGTTTTTTTTAAACCATTTTAATTAAGTCTGCTACTCATCAACTCCTGTGCATACCATTTCCCAATTTGATGTACTGTCCCTATGGGTCCATTTCAAAATGATTTGTATCCATGTTTAATAACTAAAATATGTATGTGGGTGGAAAACCTCGTGACCATAAATTTGAGACTTAGTTCTTCCTTGACCCTCTGGTTCTTCTGTGATTTGGCTAGACTATAATAAATAGCCTAGATGTTATAGGGCCAACCAACTTTTTTCTTTCTTTCTAGACTCTCAGTCTATGAAGCCCAAGTAAATACTTAAAATAAATGAAGCATACTAAAAGTGATTGACTTAAAATTACAGTATAAATAGGAAAGCTCAATTACTGCAGAATACTGTTTCCAGTTTATACTTTTGTCATTGCTTTATCTATTTATTTACTTATTTTGTTTGTTTTTAGTTAATGGTTGTGTCATCAAATAATACAATTGGTAAATCCCTAGCACAGTGCCTGGTATATGATAGATGCTCAATATGGATCTGGTAAAATAAGTTTACATATAATATTTATATGAGTTTTCATTTCGTGATTGCAGGATAGAATTTACTAAAAACGTTTTGGCCTAGAATGTATTAGTTTATTCTGCATGGTGGACATATAGCTAGCACAAATTAAGGCAATTGCTTTCATTCTCTTACTTGATAGTTAATCTTTGTTATCAATAGAGTGAGAATATAACATTCAATTCCTGCCATAGAGTATCTTGCCATCTGGCTTGGGATGTAGTCAGACCTACAAGAATTTATTACAATGGGGTTAATATAATGGAATGTGAGTGGGGGCACTGATTTTATGCATAGCAGAAGAATTTGGGAAAGTTTAAAAAGAGGAAACTTTCATGTAAAGTTTGAAGAGCTAGTAAAAATCAGAGGTGGACGTATTGGGAGATGGAAAGAGTTGTTAAGAATTTCCAAGCACAGCAAACATCAAGAATGCGTGGTATATTTCAGAACCTCCAAATAGATTGGTGTAGCTAAAATAGAGTGCAAAAGTGGGGTTGGGGAGAGGGTAGACAGGAGGCAAGGGTGTGGTAAAGGTTGCGGTTGGAAGCATTATTTAGCACTAGATAGTAAAAGGACATGTAAAGAAGTTTAGACTTTATTTCGTGGACGGAGGGAAAACATTGGAAGTTTAAAGACACAATCAGATCAGTATTTCAGAAAGATAACTTTGATGGCAGGTCAGAAAATGGATTTGAAAGAAGAACAGCTTCAGCTACAGATGTTTAAAACAACACTTAATTTTCAAAAAGCCAGACTGAAATTCCTGAACCATGGCTGGGGCGATTAGATTGTGAGTTAGATAGATAACTTGGAAATGTACACATCTGGATGGTTACTAAATGTGAGATAGGTCAGAAAGAAGGCACCGTAGATTACTCCCAGATTTCAGACTTGAAAGATATTTGATATCTGTTGAAAACAGGAGGACGGAACCCCTATTTGTGTGTGGAGAGGGTATGTTGAGTTTGAGGAGCCTCATGGTGCATTCAGACAGAAGTGTATACTGGGCCACTGGAACTTCACACTGGAAGTTGAAGAGTTTGACACTGATTTAGGAGCCATTAGACTGTAAGTGAGACTCAAAGTTCTCAGTTCACATGATACTGTCCAAAGGAAGCATAAAAGAGAAAATTTGGAAATGGCAAACAACAACAAACTATAATGTAGAAGTAAATGAAAAACCCTAAAGACACTACTAGGAGACAGCAGTCAACATTTTGATGTACAGTCATGCATCGCTTAACAATGGGGATACCTTCTGAGAAAAGCATCATTAGACAATTTTGTTATTGTGTGAACATCACAGACTGTATTTACACAAACCTGGGTGGTATAGCCTACTATACACCTAGGCTATATGGAATAGCCTATTGCTTCTAGGCTATAAGCCCTTACAGTATGTTACAGTACCGAATACTGTGGACAATTGTAACAGTATGTTAAATATTTGTGTATTTAAACATAGCTGTAGAAAAGGCGGAGTAAAAATATGGCATTATAATCTTATGAGATCACGGTTGTATATGTGGTCTGTCATTGACCAAAACATCATTATGTGGTACATGAGTGTATACATGACTATATATTGTATGAGTCAGTCACACTTATGCAGACATAAACAGACATACAGTACATTTCCATATACATGCACACTAATATAATGTCCATATAGGTAATGAAATCATTGTGTTTGGTTGCCTACTTCTTAAATTTAATAGTGTTCAATAATATCATTGTAATAATATGTGATTACCCTATAATTTATTTAACTAGTGTACTTGTCCTATTGTTGGAACTTTGTATTGTTTCTAATTTTTTATCATTGCAAATTATTCCGGGATACACATACATCCTTTTGATCATTTTGTGTGTGTATCCATTGTTATTTCCTTAAGATATTCTTAGCTGTAGATTTTAAGTTCAAATCATGTGAAAATTTTAAGGCTTTGATCCCTTTGTCAAACCATCCTCCAAATATTACCAGGACAGGTGGCATTCCCAACAAAAATATCTGTCTTCCTATGTATTTTGCAATTTTGAAATTTAAAGAAAACCTTGGCCATTTGAGAAGTTAAAAAAAACAGTGTTACTATTTTTAAACTTATGCTATTTTGGTATTAGTGAAGTTAAACATTTTTCATATTTTCTGAAAAATACAATTTCTTTTTTGGTCTTTGTTTTGTTTGGTCAAAAATGCTCAACTGTATTTCTGTTGTTTTTTCTCTTTTCTCCTCCTTAGAGATCTATAAAAATTATTTATATTTTAAAGACATTAATACTATATTTGATAAGCATAATACATATATTTTCCAGTTTGTTGTTTTCTTTCTAATTCTGATTTTTTTAGAGGGAGCAGAAGCTTTAAGAAGTATAACACTTTCTATGGTTTTGTGCCTTATTATGTTAGCTAGGAAGTTCAAAAAGATTTTAAATAATAATGAAAATACTTAATACTGATTTATTTCTTATCTACTTGGGAAATCTGCTGTTTTTTTAATAGTTGAACATGGTTTCCATTATTGTTTTGAGATAGATAATCTATCATACTAATGAGGTATATTTTTATTCCTAATTTTTATTGATAAGCAAAGTAAAAATTAATTTTATTGAATGTCTTTTCAGCATATTGGATTATTATTTCCTTTTAATTGGGATAATAATTGTGTTGCATTGAAGCAAAAGACTTTCCAATTTTAATATATATTTATATTTGAGGAATAAGCCTTATCACATAAACGAGAAAGTTTCTTTTAATATTATTTGAATTCAGTTTTGTAGTATTTATATAAAATTTTGTGGCTACGTGAGATTAGTCAGCAGCTTTCTACACTAAAATTTGTACTAGACTTTATCAATTTGAATTTCTGGCATTTTTATCTCACTATGAGCAATGTGGATCTCTGTCTTTGATTATTTCGAGTTTTCATGCATTAGTTTCTTATCAAATTCCTCTCTTACACATCTCTCTTTTCATTTTAGCCTATTCTCTTTCTATGGCTTTCAGTTCTTGTTTTTATAGAGGTTTTGACTTTCTAAATCCTAGTAATACAAGCACCATTTTCTTATGCTTTTTTTTTTTTTTTTTTTTTTTTTTGAGACACGGTCTCATTCTGTCACCCAGGCTGGAGTGCAGTGGCACCATCTTGACTTACTGCAACATTCACCTCCTGGGCCCAAGTAGTTCTCTCACCTCAGCCACCCAAGTAGCTGGGACTATAGGTGTGCACCACCATACCCAGCCTATTTTTGCATTTTTTTTTTTTTGTAGAGACAGGGTTTCTCCATGTTGCCCAGCCTGGTCTTGAACTCCTGGGCTCAATCAATCCGCCTGCCTCGGACTCCCAAAGTGCTGGGATTACAGGTGTGAGCCACAGCACCAGGCCAATTATGCTTATTTTCTTATTTTAGTATTAAATTACATACTCTTCCGAATGCTCCAGTTGATTTTGTATATCTTGGATTTACAGAATATTTTCATAGGCCTTCTCTAGATGTTTTGTGTTTTTTCATCCTGGGATGAGGATATATCTATCTTGGTTTACACTGTCCCGTATTATAGCCACTAGCCACATGTGTCTACTTAAATTTAAGTTAATTAAAATTAAACAAAGTTACCAATTCAATTTCTCCGTTGCAATAGCCTCATTTCAAGTGCTCAATAGCCATATGTGGCTACTGTATGAAACAGAACAAATGATAATGTCAAGCATCACGGAAAGTTCTACTGGGGCTTGGTGATCTAGGCCATCCATTTTCAGACATAGGCTGTGGCTTCTTTGTTACAAATAAGAGGGTTAACCTCTTCACTGATCATTTGGGTAGGTTATCAGCTTGCTTTAGTAATATTAATAATAATAGATAGCAAAATTTACAGCCGTAAATTCCAACACTCATTTTACTTTTACCCAGTTAGTTGTTTATTGTTTGTTGCAAACACTATGACTAAATATATGTCTTCATTCATGGATGGTGAAAAAGCAGAATAAAAATCCACAACTCTATCTGGCTTCTTTGAAAATTTTCTGCTAAATAAAATAAAGGTAGAATGTAAGATATAAAATATAAGAATTCCCTATGAAAGAAAGAAAGAAAGAAAGAAAGAAAGAAAGAAAAGAAAGAAAGAGAAAGGGAGAGAGAGAGAGAGGGAGAGAGGGAGGCAGGGAGGGAGGGAAGGGGTTACATGTGCATAACATGAATTAATAAAACTTTGAAATAGAGATGAGAAAAGAGAAGATAAACAACAGATTAAAATTCAAACAAAACTGGCCGAGAAGCTGAAAAGAATAAAGTGAGAACTGTATAAAAGACAGAAATATTGTAATTAGGAAAATAAATGCAATGCCGGGATTCAATCTCAATTAGAAGTAGAGAAGAGAACGACACTGCATACACCCAAAACAGTAATATAGAAGAAAAGCTTGGAAGCAGGATGAGATAAAAATGAAAACATACTAGAATATATGAAGTCCAGAAAACAATGAACAGAATAGATTCTTTTCCCATAAATAATGTTAAATATAAAACCATTAACATCTTTGAACTGAAGAACACCTGAGATTCAAATTAGAAATATTAACTAAATAACAGAAAGAGCGTGGTGAAATTTTAGAATTTGAAGGGCGAAGTATTACCAGTAGCTTACGGTGTGTTGTTTGGACTAAATGTTTCTTAACACAGAAACAACATATGTGGAAAACAGATTGAAACACTGACATAATTTACTAATTTTCTGCCCCTTGGAGAATAGCTGTCATGTAGTCATTGTAGGTATTAGTTCATTGTATTTATTTATATATATATTTATTTATTTATATTTCTTTCTATTGGCTCATCAAGATTGATCAAGTTCTTTAAAAGATAACGTTATGGCCGAGTGTGGTAGCTCACACTTGTAATCCCAGCACTTTGGGAGGCTGAGCTGGGTGGATCACCTGAGGTCAGGAGTTCAAGACCAGCCTGACCAACATGGCAAAACCCCAACTCAATACAAAAAATTAGCTGGGCTTGGTGGCACATGCCTGTAATCCCAGCTATTCGGGAGGCTGAGGCAGGAGAATTGCTTGAATCCGGGAGGCGGAGGTTGCAGTGAGCCAAGATCACAGCACTGCACTCCAGCCTGGGTGACAGAGTGAGACTTTGTCTCAAAAACAAAACAAAACAAAACAAAACAACAAAAAAAGGCTTTATTAGCGTCTCTAGTTAGTGTTTTCAGTGAAGGCTGGTCACAATGGGTAACTGCAGCTAAGGTTGTGTTGCAGTTGGTATGATATCGGCACGTAGTTTAATTAATGCAGCCCAAGAGCAAACACTATCCCCACGCCAGATCTGCTGTGACCTCTCTTTTTCTTTCAAGACCATTTTTCGAAACAGTTCTCTTGCAGCCTGACATGGCGTGGGGGTGCAGTCTTGTGTAATGCTGATGGATCTCGGGTGTTAGAACAATATTACACAACCCTGCATTTTTGTCATTCTAATGACTATTGCTGGACAAGGGAAGCTTACTTTCCTGCCAGATATTTATACAAGCTAATCGGAGGCTTGATACAATACAGATGGTGATAACCTTTTGCCATACAAAGTCCATGTTGAGTTTTTCTTTGGCAGCAGAGGGTTTGTCTCATTCAGTATTCTGGACCAAAATATTCTGTTTCTTAAATGTCTCACAAAGGCTAGCAGATGATGTAAACGATTTCAGGAACATTGAAAAGAGAATCAAGTGCTGGGCTTCTAATACATTCCACAGACATTACCACAGATCTATTTACTTCTTAAATCTGGGGTATAAAAATGTTTTGATTGAATTAATGTTTTTATTCAAGTATGATGAAGCACAAAGATTGGGGCGAGGGGTAAATTATTTTCAGTAAATCCCCCACCCCTCCTCTATCCTTAAAGTGCATTCCAAACCCAGATCTTGTGTAATTCTTTGCTTGGACTACTAGTCCTGCTGTTCTTCTTGCTATTTTAAGCTTAATATATTGTCTTGCCAACAGATGTGATGGTTCCTGTAAATATTCACCCGTTCTCTGTAAAAACAGAAGAAAAATAGAATCATGGCTTGAAGTGTTTTGTGTGTAATGAGTAGTACAGCAAGAAATCACTGCTAAATCCTAATGTGGATGTTAAAGAATGTTATTGACAGGAGCTAGATTAATATTAAAAATAGCATTCATTTGTTTCAGAAGGACAATAAAGGCGCACATAATTTTATCTTTGGTGTACAAAACTATCCAAAACATATACACGTGCGTACCCAGACACACTAACTACTCACTCAAGACCAACTTACTCAAGTAACTCTGCTCCAGATTATCCTGTAGTTTATCCACTGCACTCATTCCTTCATTCATTCATTGAAGAAATAGTTATGAACGTGTACTCTGTGCCCAGCACTATTGAGAATATCATGCTGAAGAGACAATTTCCTTTTTTTTTTTTTCCACTTCTCCTCCTTTCTAGGAAAATTCTCACGTTTTTAGTGTCTTGCTTACAGCTAACTGCTGTGACCTTGTAGAAGAAGCAGTGATCAAAATGAACACAGGCTTAGGATGGGTGTCTGTGGAGGTGAGACTATGACTTCAGAGGGGAACAACTCAGACAGAAAGCGAGTTTATTACTTGATAAAGAGCAAGGACGGTGTAAACACGACTTGCCACCTCTTGGCATACTAGAACTAGGAGTTACCCTTTGAATATGGAAAAGTATAATTTTAAAGACAAATAATGTCTCATTTAATCTCATTCATAACAGATAATTGGACTTTTCCTCAAAGGTGGTTCTGAACAACAACTACAGAAATGTGTGTGTATTTGTGTGTGCATATTTCACTTTGTTCCAATTATTATTTATGTCAATAACACTTTTCCCCTGGAATGTGTACTAACTGAAAATGTAAATACATACATACACACACACACACACACACACACTCAACCTATACATACACATAAATGTCTATATTATACTTGATACATTTAAATCCATTTCAATTATTATTTTTATTGATACTCAAATTGACCTTTATTTGGCCAGAAGGAGCCTCTTCAGGCTGGCTCCTGATTCTTCTGGGCATGCTTTTAGGGATCTTGAGCACCATCTTTGTTTTCTGACATAAGAGGATGTTGTAAGCTCATTTTGAACATTCCCTGCTATAGACCTGAAATCAACCATTTCTTCACCAATTCCTGGTTCCTCTTAGTGGATAACAGTATTTGGAGACCACAGTGGGGGCTTTAGAGATGCCCATTTCTACTGGGGCTGGTCCTTGGTTCTGTCCATTTTTATCTGCCAGTGTATCTTTGGGATAGATTCCTAGAAGTGGGATTACTGGATCAAATGATTAGATAGAAACATTTTAATGAAGAATTTCATAAGCAGACTCTCAAGCTCTACTGGAAAAGAAAAATTTAAGGTTAACCACAAACATTTTAATAGAGAGAAAAAAGGTGGTAGACTTTCCTTACCAGATACAAAAAAAAAAAAAAAAATAGTATAAAGTTATAGCAGCCAAGACAGGGTGGTGTAGGCCAAGAATAAGCAAGTAGAGCAATAAACCTGGATGCAGAGATTATACCCAGGGAAAGAACAGTTTAATCAGTAAATGATTTGCAGGAAAATTGCTTATCCTGTTTAATAAAAGTAAAAGTAGTCTCTATGTCACAGCAAAGACAAAATATATCTATCTGGACTTAAGAAATACTTTAAAAATATAAGCATTAAGGAAAAGTATGTGAGAATATTTAATAGGCTTGGGGTGGGGAAACATTTTAAAGCAAGATATAGGAAGACACAGGAGATAAGGATGACTCCAAGGTTTTTGCTTGAGCAACTGGAAGAATTGCTGCACGATGGGCCACTCCTTATTGACAAATATTTATTGAGTGCGTATCATTTGTCAAGCAGTGTTCTAGTCTCTGGGTTTTGATGACTTTAAAAAATACACAAAAATACGTGCCTTCAAGGAAGTTACATTTAGGGAGAAGACTAGGCTTCTGTTTGAAGCCATCCTTGGCCTTGAAATACCTGGACCTGTCTCCCCTGGATATCTTTGAACTGTGTTGCAGGGGGGTTAAAGTGACCTCCTTCTCTTCCAGCCTTGGCCTTCATCTCTAGCCCTTGCCTCTCCTTCTAAATAGATGGTGATGGTAGGATTCCAGAAAGTTTTCTCTATTTACTTTCCAAGATATCACAAGGTTTCATCAGGAAGAGAAACTGTGTATATAAAAGATAAACAAATTCACTATCTGCTGATTAAAATTTTTTAATCTCTATTTCCCCAATACTAAATTTAATTTACATTTTGTGACCCCAGTTCTCCTGATGACAGAAACCTCATGTAGGCACATCTAAGCAAACTCAAAATCAGAAGGCTCTCAAGCACGGCACTTTTGAAAACAAAGTCACGTTGAGAAATATTACCTCTTCCCTTCCTCCCTGTAGTTGACTTGAAGCTCTGGGGCTTGGGCAAACTTACAGCAAAGGAAGAGATATTCATCTCTCAGCTCTGACATGTCCTGTGCTCCCATCCTCTGAGATGCCAAGTTGTCTCATCAATAGTCATGATGGTCTTTGTTGGTCATCTGCATGTTTATTGGTTAGTTTTGTCACCTTTGATGTAGCTATCTCCTGGGGCTTCCAGGGTCTCTTCCCATGGATATTGCCCAAGAGACACACATCTCTTATTGGCTCACAAGGTCTGTGGTGTCATCTACTGCCATACCTTTATTATTGCAAGACTCCTTCAGGAGTCTTAAAATTGCATTGATTCTTTCTCTGCTACACCTCTCTGGAATACATAAGCTTCATCAGGTGCCCTCTCCTTTACCACCCAATGGAGTAGTTTTACTCTATTGCAGGGGGCGTCAATACCCAGGCCATGGACTGATGCTGATCCATGGCCTTTTAGGAACTGGGCCACACAACAGGAAGTGAGCAGTGGGCAAGCAAGCATTACCACCTGAGCTCTGCCTCCGGTCAGATCAGCGGCAGCATTAGATTCTCATAGGAGTGTGAACACTATTGTGAACTGTATGCGAGGGATCTAAGTTGTGCACTCTGTCCCTGTCTCCCATCACTCCCAGATGCGACCATCTAGTTGCAGGAAAACAAGTTGAGTGCTCCCTCTGATTCTACATTATAGTGAGTTGTATGATTATTTTATTCTATATTATAATGTAAAAATAATAGAAATAAAGTGCGCAATAAATATAATGTGCTTGAATCATCCTGAAACTGTCCTCCAGCCCCATTCCAGTCCGTGGAAAAATTGTCTTCCAGAAAACTGGTCCCACGTGCCAAAAAGGTTGGAGACTGGCCGGACGTGGTGGCTCATGCGGCAGGGCATGGTGGCTCACGCCTGTAATCCCAGCACTTTGGGAGGCTGAGGCAGGTGGATCACAAGGTCAGGAGATCAAGACCATCCTGGCCAACATGGCGAAACCCTGTTTCTACTAAAAATCCAAAAATTAGCCGGGCGTGCTGGTATGTGCCTGTAGTCCCAGCTACTCGGGAGGCTGAGGCAGGAGAATCGCTTGAACCTGGGAGGCGGAGGTTGCAGTGAGCCAAGATCGCACCACTGCATTCCAGCCTGGTCGACAGAGTGAGACTCTGACTCAAAAAAAAAAAAAAAAAAAAAAAAAAAAAAAAAAGGTTGGGGAATCACTGCTCTATTGTCCGCTGTCATTATGACCAAGGGCACTTCTTTGGGATGTACCACCATCCCAGATATCCAGATGGAAAGAGGACCTGGGGACCTCTATGCCTGAAGGGAGGCTTGTCAATCATCTCTTCTTCTGTGACAGAGTTAGGGGTGTGGAGAGTTCAGGGTCTCACAGCAACATCTCACATTTCTCATTCTCCCCTAACTCTTTCCCTCTTCCTCTCCTCAGAGGTTTTTTCTTCTCTAGAGTGTGGAAAAATTTCACACTTACCAAGCATTCATTCCAAATCTTCCTGTCATTCATCAAGAGGGCAGCTTTTTAAACTTTAAGAGCCAAGAATTTTGAGAGTGTTGATTGGGCCTCTTGGTGTGTGTGTTTGGGGAATGTCTCCGGTAACGTCCCGAATGCTACTCCGTCACAGAAGCCACCCTCTGTGCCTGTCTTTGGTGTGATCCCATCTGTACGATTTTCCTTGATCTTATTTGGTTTTTGAGAAAGAGTGTGGTGAAGTGTTTGAATACTTCTTCTCAAACTGCTGGCTTTCCAGATATTTCTGGAGGCATTGTTAGTTTCATTTAATTTTCCTTAAATTCAGGTTTAGCAGCTTTAGCTTGGCCTCAGAAACACTAATTAAATTTAGGTAAGAATTATTGAATTGTAATGAATACCCACTGATTATATACTAATAAAGATTGCTTTCTACAGACATGAATCTCATAGTCTGAGAGAATCTGGATCTTATAGTGAGTCTGCACCCTAAAGTGACTTGTATCAAACATTTTAAAAATCACAGTATCTCCTTTTCACTTTAACACAATGTAGGATGCAGTTATCACTCTTCCTGCCTCCCTTCTGAAAAACATGTAGTGTTTCTTGAATTCTTGCTGAATAAACATGAAGTTCTTTTTTAAAAACTAATTTATTTTTTAACAGGAATTTCTTCTAAGAACTTACCAGAAAATATACCCTGGTGCTTCTTTATCTTTTTTTTTTTTTTGAGACGGAGTCTCGCTTTTTCACCCAGGCTGGAGTGCAGTGACTCTATCTCGGCTCACTGCAAGCTCCGCCTCCCGGGTTCACGCCATTCTCCTGCCTCAGCGCTTGTTTATCTTTTCTACTCATCTGTAGTGAAAAGCAACAACAGCAAATTGAATTAAATGCCACATTCACCACTGGAGTTCTTGTGCCTTCATAGTCTGGTGTTACAAAGCATCAGTGGCAATATATAAATGTCTTTTTAAAAGGTTTCATTTTTTAAAATTCTATCTGTAGAGAAAGAAGAGCATAGATCATTGTAAAACAGAATTCACTTGTCCTAAAATAATAAAGTCCCAGTGTCAGATTTAGTGAATCAGTATTTCTGGATACCACCAAAACTAGCTGTTTTTATGCTAGTACTGGGTGGTCCAAAAAGATGAAGTATTGAATCAATTCTACGTTTTTTGGAGGAGCAAGTGGAAAAACAAATATAGGAAGCAGGTCAGCCATTATTGACTGTGGAAAAGACATGTTCTGTTAAATTTCCTTCTCATTAGGATTTTGGTGTATGATCATGCAGTGGTTTGGATAGAGATGATAGACAGATATGTAGGTAGGTAGGTAGGTAGATGGATAGATAGATAGATAGATATAGATAGATAATTTGTGGAATTTGGATTCAGATTTTGTTCATATTTTGAGAGCCTGAGAATCAATAAAAATAATGTAATAATAAGTGATAATATTGATTAAAAGTTCTATAAGTGTTTGTTGTGCTTCATTAGCAAGCTCCATCAGCAATGTTGATGATGATGATGATGATGATGATGATAGTTTTTAAATGCTTTTGGGGTTTATTGTGGCTCTGTGAGAAGACCATTGTAGGCTCTCATCTGTGCCTATTTCTGTTTTACTCTCTGACTAGGGCTTCCATCCCTCATGCCTGTGAAATACTAATGATCTTTGCAAGTACTGCCTTACGTAAGAAGAGAAGCACACAGTAGGCAAGACAGTACAAACTCATACTAACTTTTCCCATTTCATTACAGCAAATTCTTCTTCATGCTAGAGAAAACTCAACAAAAGTTGTATTTCTCATCACTGATGGATATTCCAATGGGGGAGACCCTAGACCAATTGCAGCGTCACTGCGAGATTCAGGAGTGGAGATCTTCACTTTTGGCATATGGCAAGGGAACATTCGAGAGCTGAATGACATGGCTTCCACCCCAAAGGAGGAGCACTGTTACCTGCTACACAGTTTTGAAGAATTTGAGGCTTTAGCTCGCCGGGCATTGCATGAAGGTAATGGAAACCTAATGGCATCACAAAGGTACTTTTAAATGAGGCTTCCTTCCCTCTCACTGCTTGAAACCCACAGGAGGGTAATATCAAACCCTCACAAGGTCTTTGCTGAATATGATGCCCGTGTGTCCTTTGGGCATTGTGAAATGTGCTAAACTTCACAGAGATGACATTCTGACCTTGCAGCAAGGGTTCCTTTTGTTTTTTTTTTCTTAGCAGCTGTTATGTGTTTTCACTAAAATATCCATATGCCTCCCACCTTAGAATCAGTGGAATGAATTTAGGTGTGTTTTGAGGCCACACACAGAGTGGGAAGCCTTGACTTAGATCTCTTTACAGTTATCTGGACAGAGGAAGTAAACATTCAGAGACATGCTCAGTGAAACTCACCAGAATGTTTCCAGAAATACACACGAAGATATAGGAACAATAAATACTTAACACATACTTCTTGCCCTGACCATTTGAAGATAAATATGCTTATGTAAAAGCTTAAGAGCATTAACCCTAAAAGGGAAGGAAATCAGCAAATGCATCATGATTAGAGCTTTCTGTGCATCACTTATAATTTCATTATAAATTATAATTTAAAAATTAAATCATAATTATACATTATAATAAGTTAGCTATGTAATTTAAATTAAACCTCCTATCAGAATATAGGTTTATGTCTTAGTGAGCTAGGAGAAGAAAACACAGACTAGGAAGAGATCACAGGAAATCTAGCCTCAGATTAAAGTGATGTGGCACATTAGGCTTGATCCTTGCAGGTATCCATGTGAAAGATTCCGTTTGAGTGGGAAACCATGGCAACATGAGTTCTAAGAAATTAGTGATGTTCATAATAAGTGGGTTAGCTCTACTGGGGTTTCTTTTTTTAAAAAAAAAAATAAAGATGTTGTCTCACTATGTTGCTCAGGCTGGTCTCAAACTCCTGGGCTCAAGCAGTTCTCCCACTTGGGCCTCCCAAAGTGCTAGAATTATAGACATGAGTCACCATGTATAGAGCAAAAAAGATTGATCTCTCTGAGGGATGATGCTGGCCAAAGTTTTTGGAGGCTAGGATTTTAGTGAAGTGAACAAGGACTTAGGACAGGGCTTAGAAGCAGCAAGAAACTGAGTATGGGAAATAAAGTATGGATTTGGGTTTAAACAAGTTTGGATTTAAGTTCCGGGCCTGCAACTTAATGAAATCTAATTTTTAAGAGCTAAGCCTTAAAAATCCAGAATGTCTGGATTTAAATCCCAATTTTGTTACCTACTAGCTGAGGTTTTTTGTTTTTTTGTTTGTTTGTTTTGTTTTTACATATCATTTATCTTTTATATTCTTAGGTTTCTTGTAAATAGAATAGGAAATGAGAATAGTACCTACTTCATAAAATTGTTACAAGGATTAAATGGGTTAATACATATAAAGTGATGAGAAAGTTCCTGATGGCTTATTATACTCAGCACTCAATAACTGTCTACTATTACTGATATTATTTATTAACAAATTATTATTATTAATTCCCCTAGGCAATTTATTTAACAACTATGAACTTCAGTTTTCTCTCCTTTAAAAATGGAAACTATTATTATATGTGTCACAGAGGTTTTCAGGAGGATTAAATAAGACATTTAAAACATCACCAATATAGTATCTAGCATATGGAAGAAGTTTGGTAACTGACTACCTTTGTTTCTCCTTTTCTCCAAGGAAAGTGATATGTTAAGAGGGAAAACAGGGTGGTTGCAGTTGGAGATACTGGGGGTTGCCAGATGGGATTATGAAATTATGAGTGCTATCAACAAATTTCAGCTCCTATCATCCCTCTATCTTCTAGGAGTGGGGACTTCTGTCCTGATGGAAGTTGACCGAGAAACTAGAGTCAACAAGGAAAGGGTTTTGGTTACCATAATGCAATAGGGTTTTAGAAGACACCACATTTATTACACTAAACTAATATCTAAAATGTGTAATACTTTAGTTGAGTTTCTAGGTTTAGTAAGTAAAACCCTGTTTTTACTGGAAAGACATGATCAGATCAAAGGAAATGAGCCTCATTTCCCCTGCCTCTGTGTTCTCTGCAGCTACTTTCAATTTAGATGGATCCACTTTGGGTTTCCCTACTGTTCATGTTTCTGGCCATTCTCAATAGACATAGGTTACAGAATAATAGCTTTCCCCATTTGTACCTCCTCCACTTATCTCTCTTCCAGACCTGAATGCTAGTACACTAGTCTTGACAGCTATGTTTTTCTTTTATTTTCTTCTCACCCTTTTTGATACAGGGTCTCATTCTGTCACACAGGCTATAGTGTAGTGGTGTGATCACACCTCGCTGCAGCCGCCACCTCCCAGGCTCAAGTGATCCTCCCACCTCAGTCTTCCAAGTATCTGGGGCAACAGGTGTGTACCACCTTGCCCAGCTAATTTTTTAAAAAATTGTTATTGTTTTTGTAGAGACAGGATCTCACTATGTTACCCAGGCTGGACAACTAGGTTTTCCTTGCTCCCTAACTTGCTTTACTGCCAAATAAACCTGTGGTCCAGTGTCTCAGAGCTAAGTCCTAGGGGCCTGTGTTACAGATCTTTTACCCACACCACAGTCTATTGGAAGGAGCTTACCAGGGTACCTGGTTGCACTAGTTTCTTTCCCTTGGGGATGGAGTCTTCCCTTTGCTTTGCCCCTATCTAGATTCATGGAGATGGATGTTCTATATTTGAGTCTACCATCAATCTCCTTCCCAGGTGTCCAGCTGCAGCCCATGTGTCTTGCTGGAACTCACCCACTTGAATTCCTACTATGAGCCCATCACGATATCTGGGCTTAGAGCCCCATGGACCTAGTATTGGAATTTAGTCTAAAACTTTCAAACTTCTTGAAAAGAGTAAAGGACTTACTGTTTGTGTGATTCTAGGCCATCCATTCTGGGTCAATCATATTCAACCTTACGCATGCTGTCAAGTCACTTTCTAAACAGATCTGCCTGAGTTATTGCATTCCCAGCATGCCTCACTTCAGAGCATGGCTCAAGTAATAAGAATGGTCTTCATTTACCTACTCAAATACCATAGAAGTGATGGTGTTTATTCCGAAGTTGGTGGCTCACAATTAATGTCTTTGCGCAGTGATCAGGATAGTGGCTTTGTTTCTCACTGGAACAAGGATTTGGGGAATCTGGTTGCTGGGGCCTGACCTCACCCAGAGGCAGTGGAATGCTGCTGCTTTGGAAGCCAGGGGAATGACCTGCAGAACCGACTGCACTGCTTCCTGCAGCATCTGGAGATTCCTCACTAAAGTACTTAATTTCTGCCTGACCCTGCATGGCCTTGAGAACTTATGATGAGGTCCCAGACTGGAATAACTTAACTGGCTGCAAAGAATTCCCAGAGTGCGCTAGTACAAATAACACACATTCGTATTTGGGTGGGAGTAGGAAGCAGTTGGGAATTAGACGGATAGGGAAAGATATTTTCTCCAGCTTGCACTTAAATTTTAATGACTAGAGAATGTAACATTGAACTGCGACTCAGTTTTTTATCGCCCTCTGTCTTATGTTATTTGTAGATCTACCTTCTGGGAGTTTTATTCAAGACGATATGGTCCACTGCTCATATCTTTGTGATGAAGGCAAGGACTGCTGTGACCGAATGGCAAGCTGCAAATGTGGGACACACACAGGCCATTTTGAGTGCATCTGTGAAAAGGGGTATTACGGGAAAGGTCTGCAGTATGAATGCACAGGTGAGTCTCCAATCTATGTATATCAGTTGTCTGTTGCTGTGTAACAAATGATTCTAAAATGCAATGGCTATAAGGAATACAAGCTTGTTATTGCTCATTAGTGTGTGGGGTCAGTGGGGCAGCTCTTTGGGGCTTCAGCTGTGCTGACTCATTTATTTGCCATCAGCGGTGAGTTGAGTAGGCTGCTGGCTGATCTCAGCTGGATTCTCTTATGTGTTTGGGTGTCTGACAATAGTCTGACCTAAAATGGCTTTGTCTAGGACAACAAGGCTGTCCTTTATGTGGCCTCTCATACTCCATCAGGCTAGCCCAGGCTTGTTCAGGTGGGGACGGCAGGGTTCCAAGAAGAAGAATGGAACTTGTAAGGCCCCTTAAAGCCTAGGTTCAGAACTGGGAGGAGAAAGATTTGGGGTCTTTGTAATTAGTCTAATAAAACAGCCAAATCTGTCCTCTAGGCATGTAAACCAAAATATGCCTCAGTCTCTCTATGAGATTGAAGCCAGTGGAATTCTTGTCCCCAGGCCACATGTAACTGGTAAGATTAACACACAAAAAAATGCATCGTTCACTTGATGGCTTTTTAAACTCTTCAGGAGCCTCCACAAAAGTGCATCGAAAAGTTCTAAAACTGCCATCACTTCAAAATGGAATTGGAATGGCTATTATCAAAAAGACAAAAAATTACAAATGATGGCAAGGATGGAGAGAAAGAGGAACTCTTAAACACTGTTGGTTGGAATGTGAATTAGCATAGCCATTATGGAAAACAGTATGCAGGTTCCTCAAAAATCTAAAAAGAGAACTACCATATGATCCAGCAATCCCACTACTGGGCAGATATTCAAAGGAAAGGAAATCAGTATGTCAAAGAGACATTTGCACATCCATGTTTCTTGTACCACCATTCACAATAGCCAAGATATGGAATCAACCTCAGGGTCTATTCAATGGAAGAATAGATAAAGAAAATGTGGTCTATATACACAATGGAAGACTACTCAGCCATAAAAAATAGAATGAAATCCTATCATTCATGGCAACATGGGTGAGCCTGGAGTTGTTAAGTGGAATAAGTCAGGCACAGAAAGACAAACACCGCATGTTCTCAGTCACATGTGGAAATTTTTAAGAGTTGATCTCGTAGGAGTGGAAAGGAGAAGAGTGCTTACTAGAGGCTGGGAAGGGTAGAAGGTATGGGGGATGGAGAGAAGTTGGGTAACAGATATAAATTACTACTAGATAGGAGGAATAAGTTATAATGTTCTGTAACACTGTAGGGTGACTATAGTTAACAATAATTTATTGTACATCTTCAGATAGCTAGAAGAGAGGATTTCGAACGTTCCCAACACAAAGAAATGATAATTGAGGTGACAGATATGGTAATTGTCATAATATGATCATTACACATTATGTACATGTTTTTAAAATATCATACTGTGCCCCATGCGTATGGATAGTTGTTATACGTCAATTACAAAATAATAATGAATGGGATTTAATTCATTGACATTTGTAATTTTTCCCTCTCTAGGTTTTCTTATAAGAAGATCTTTATATTTTTATATCTTATTAGGCAAGAAGGGAAACTTAGGAATCTTGTGCTCTACATTATATTTTAAGAAAATCTAATATTTTGAAGTAGTACATAATTTTTGTGTTGGATAGTATTTGTTGGATCTGTTTTTTACCTAAAGAGCAACTTTTTTTTATAGCTTGCAGCTCTTTCATGATTTGCTGTTTTGGAAAACTGTATTCCCATGGAAATTAACACCCACAAGGAAAATTTAGGAGCACTGGGTTCGCTTTATTTTGTACCATGTGGTCATTCATTGCTTGTTTCATGTGAATATTATTTTATTCTGGCATTTTGTAGATGGGTCTGCTCTCCACACGGAAATGTGGTTCTCTCTTCTTTTCTCCTTTCTTTTTTCCTTCTTCTTTCCTTCTTCTCTTGGGACATTTCCTCTTGCGTCTTTCTTTTACTCTCTTTTATTCTTGTTGCCTCTCATCTCCTTTCCCTTAATTTTTCCTGCTTCCTCTGGCCTTGATCCCAGCTGGCAGAAACCTCCTTCCTGGGTCCAACCATCTATGCTCACCCAGCAGAATCACTCCTTTCTTGGCCCTGCTCCCACCCCACCCAGCAGGATTTCTCACTTAAGCAGAAAAAGGATGGGGGGTTGGGAGGGGATCAGCTCAACTGCCTCTGAGTTGGCAGAGTGCCTCCCCTTGTTTTTCCTTCCCTTTGAATCTTCCCACACTCTCATCAACAGCCCAGCTTGGCACTCTCTCCAACCCCCATTCCTTACTCCCCCATCCTCGCCCACCAAACCCAGGCAGAAGAGCTCATTTTCTTTGCTGGATGCTGTAGTCAGCATGTCTGCTTTCCGTGTGGTCCTAGACTGAACTGCTCCCTGCCAAACAGCCAGTGGCCTGTGGCTGCCTACAGCTTTAGCCACTCTGTGCTGCGACTCTTGCTGTTCCACGGCACTAGAATTTCTCATCCCAGGGGACAAGCAGCGGGAAGAAAGAGGGGGCAGTTCACAAAACCACTGGCCCCAGTTACCCAAGTAGCCTTGTCTACTACCAATAACACATTCCAGGATGAAAGGTGCAGCAGTCTGTGAAATATATGTAGTTGGGTGGGCCTGTCATTAGTGCATCAGTAGAGGGGACTGGAGCACTTCTGCTGTTGGTTCTAGCCAAGAACACCAGGCACATAAGGATTGGTTTATCCATCCCTGCCCTTAAATTAGTAAGCCTCAGCTTACTGATACTCAGTGATGCTTTCTTACATACAAGATTTAAATTATATAGAGTTGCATCAACACAAATTTTCATATGGTCATCTTCAATATTTGTTTCTAAGAGATTAGGAAATGTGGAACTGGAACTCCAAGAGGTGCCTCTGTCTTTGTGTAGCTGTAGGAGGCAGTACTGATCACTGGCTTCTCTGGAATAGTAGGAGCTAAGAGAAAAGAAATTATATCCTTCCTATGGCACGAAGGACTCATGACCAGACTCTCCTTTCAGAAAGGCAGAAAGAAATCTTAGCTCTAAGTCATCCAGGACCAAAAACGTGGAAGCAGTGAGCCCCTTTATTTATATATATATATATTTTTTTAAATTATACTTTAAGTTCTAGGGTACATGTGCACAACGTGCAGGTTTGTTACATGTGTATACGTGTGCCACGTTGGTGTGCTGCACCCATTAACTCATCATTTACATTAGGTATATCTCCTAATGCTACCCCTCCCCCCTCCCCAAAAGAAGACATTTATGCAGCCAACAGACACATGAAAAAATGCTCATCATCAGTGAGCCCCTTTAAAATCCATTTGGTAAATAAATGTTGAGGATGTTCTCCACACCAAGCCCACTGCTAGGTATGAGGTAGGTATTCAATAGTGAGCAGACAGATATGGTCACTACCTTCTTGGGACTTACAGTCTAACTGCAAAAATCACTTTGTAATTACCAACAATGTTGTGTGTTATTAAATTTTATTTTTAAATGTCCATAGTATGAAGAACAGACGACACAGAAGTTTCAAGTTAGACAGCTGAGATCTGAAGGATGACTAGACGATAGCTGTTTTATTACTTAAGGAAAGGATGTTAAATTTCATTCTGAATAATTGGAATTCTGAGTATTTATCCTCACTACAGAAACTATGCCTTTCAGAAGGAAATCATTCCCTTTTAGATCCAGAAGTAACCCTAGAGATTATCTGCTCTAAATCCCTCATTCTACAAGAGGAAATTGAGGCCTCAGGAAAGATGAGTATGTTGCTCAAGATAACATATCCAACCATCAGCAGAACCCCGGGAAGAACCCCAGACACTTTTCTCTAAGTCCTATATTATTTCCAAGATACCACACTGCTGTCTTCCCCCATGTTTGAAAATAACGTCTTATATACATTGCTTCTCAGAGACAACAGACACTGAACTGTGTTCAAAATGTTTCACAACTCAGAAAGAGCTGGCTTAAATTCAGCCTCTGCCAATTACAAACTGCATGGCCATGAGCAACTAATTTCTTCTGTTCTGAGTTTTTTCTGTAAAATGGGCTTAAATTATAGTATAACTCTATACGTATCTACATGCATATATGTGCATGTCTATGTACATAGATATGTATAAATGCGATATGTAGATATCTATGTATATAGATGTATGTAGATATGTATATAGATTGCATGTGTGTATGTGTATGCAAACTAGTTGGGTTAATAGAGAATATACTTAGAATACATAAGATGGTATGTGGCACATCAATTCTCAACCAGGGGTGGATTTTATTATTAACGATTATTTTGAGATAATATAAATGTCATGAGAAAGCTAATGAATGAGCATTAAGATAATTACTTCAAGTATGAAGTGACAACCATATATTTTATGAATTCTACTGTTCTAGGCTAGACTGGGGTATTATTCTGTGCATTCACCAGTGCATGCTGGTGCACAGGACTTGCACCTAGTAAAGAGCCCTGGCACCTACTAAAGGTGGAATACACTTTTAATCTGATGAGTATCCAGTGAAAAGCAAGAATATTAGATGGGAGAAAGCAGACGAATAATGTGCCATTGAATGTTGAAGAAAGCAGATGTTATTAAGCTTCAAGTCAATGACAAGTTTAAAAAATAATAAAACAGACAAAAAGTAGAGGTTGTTTACCTTGATTAGGATAAGGACAGATGCTGAGAGAGTTATATTTGTTAGTTCCATAGACAAGTAGAATATTAGAAATGCCCATAAGGGTTTTTCCTCATCATTCGTTCAGAAGATGAGGAAATCCCATCCCATCATCATATAGTAAATTTGTGGCAGAGCTGAAGTAGAATTAAGGTATCCCAATTTCCAGGCCAAGGCTATCTCACAGGGTACCCTTGAGACCAAAGATAGCTGACCATCACGATATTACTGTGGTCTTCTCTTTCTTCCTCGTTGTTATTGGAGATTGGTGATCTGGGTTAACTTAGTGTTCAAACAATGACCTCTCAAATCTGTGGCCAAGGCGGTGGCTTCCCTTGAAATGAACGCCACTGTCACAGTAAGCTAGCTACTTCATGGACAAGATCCTGATGCACAAAAATATTGTAATAATTGTAGATCTGTTCCATGTCATGAAAATCTTAGCTTGAATACAAGTCTTTGTTAGAGGTATTTGTTAGAAATCATTGACAAGTAATAGTCCGTCAAAGAGTTCAGTTTTATAATACATGATATGTTTGAAATGATTTATAATTTCCTTTGACTCAAAACTTCAATGAATCAGTTTCTAGTGAATCATGTGCTTTTAGCTGGTGGTCTTGTCGTTCTTGTTCTTTTCTCTTGATGTTACATTACTCCTTAAGAAACCAGAAATGGAGAAAAACAGGAATACCCAGATATCAGTACTTTTCTTGTGGTAAATCAATCAATGTTTGACAAAAGCATGGGTATTTTGCTGGTTTTTTTTAAAAAAAAAAAACCCTCCATAACTCAGTTTCATTTACTGCAAATATTTTGGATGATTCAGGAATGTAGGTCTGGTATTTTAACACCACATAATTCGATTTAGAGGATGGGGAAAATATTATTCTGGGTTTAGTTATTAAACTTCAGCTCAGGGAACAGTATTGCAAAACTGTGGATCTAATGAAAAGAAGGTGTTACTTACGTTTCTACCTCTGTTACTAGTATGACTGTCTTCATCCTTTACCTTTCACCTAGGCATTTGGATAGTGAGAATGATGATGATTATGATGATAGCAATAACTGATAATAATAATAATAGTAGCTAATATTAAATAGTGCTTACTATATGCCAGACAGTTTTCTAAGCATTATTTATATTAACTCATAATCTTTACAATAACTCTCTGGAGTATTTTTTCATTTTGTAGATAAGGAAACTAAAAGTCCGAGAACTTAAGCAATTTGTCCAGGGTCACACAGCTAATAGAGCTTGGATATGAGCTCAAGTTTTCTGGCTGCACAGTCTATAGTCTAACCATAGGGATAGAAATTTAACAAACAGACTCACAATTAAGAATATAATTTTTGTGCTTGCATTGGCAGCAGATATACTAAAATTGGAGTGATACAGGGAAAATTTCACAGAGGGGTCTGTGCAAGGGTGACTAGCAAATTCATGAAGCATTTTTTATTTAAATATGCATATATATATGTAATGTACATATATACATATATACGTAACACATACGTATATATGTGTATATACATATACTTTCAAAATCTGTTAAGTATTAGTTTGTCCCTTATAATATCATCAATATTTATTATCAATATTTGATCATTTTAAACTTACAAAGTAGCATCTTCATATTGTTCAACCTAATACTCAGAAGGAAAAGAACAGAATGAGTTATATAAAATTCAAATCTGGTCATACTGTACTCTGTTTAAGTTTTCGAATTATGACCCACTCATACAGTAAAGTTCAGGCTCCTTCACATGGTACAAAGGCTTAGCATGACTTGACCTCTCCTTTATTCTTTGAGCTGAGAGCTCGAACTAGTTCTAGTTTTCTGCAGTTCACATGCTATTTCATTCCTTGGATCTTTCTTCATGCTTTTTCTGGCTCCCTTTCCCATCACACCTAACTATTGTCTTTGTTCCTACTTTGAAGTGTTGCTAACAGGCGGTGACTTTCTAATTCATTCGGTATCCCCACTGCTTGTCTTCAGAGCCTATAGTAAGTAAGTGCTCAAGAAAAGGGATGTCAGTAAGAAGTAAACTTTAATACCAGAATTTTAAGTGGAACAGAACTCATTACTGAAATCTTAGGCAATTGCAAGATTTTCATGTTTGCCTTGAGCACCACAGGATTCCTAGCACAAAGGTACTAGGTAAGAAATTTTTAAAATGCTTTTAATTTATTTAAAACCAAATATTTACATTTGATTAACCTTTGCCAACAACAAATCAAATAAACCATGTGGTTGCTTTCCTAGATTAGTCATTTTAAGATGGATAGATCATCAAATCACATTGAGAGTAGTCGGTGAACTCTTGTCGTAAATCCAAGCAGTTGCAGCTGTTCTGAATTTCCCCTGGAGGGATTTGAGAGACACAAAGTATAGAGACAACAGCCATCTTGAGGACAGTGTTCTTTTGCAGAGATTGACTATATTTCAATGAGTTAGGCATGATTAGCAGATTGAGCATTATAGCTGGATAGAGGCCAAGGCTAAGGGCCAGATAACTTGAGCCAAAGCTCCAGTATATTATTTTCATAAAAGGAGGAAACACTATCAAAATAGAAACACTGGAATATTTATTTGGGAGAATCTTATTATACATGTAAATATATGCACACAAATCCCCACCCCTACCCTGCACACATACACACACTTTCCTGTCTAAATACTATATCATTTCTTTGGAAAGAGAGAGGACAAAGAGCTCTAGAAATTCTTGAATGAAAACCAAAACATTTGGAAATCTTGTTCTGTAAGCAGAGCTTGGCTGATTTTTTTTTCCCCAAAAATATCCTCAGTGGTAGGTAATAATGGATTTGTAAGGTATAAGGAATTTGTACAATGTATTCCCATTTGCTTTTTATGAAGGAATATTGCTAGCATGTTGACACTGGTTCCATCAGCTTAAGCTGGAGAATTTGTAACTGTTGCCTAAATTAGGCTAGTTTGTTCCATTTTCTATTGAATGAGGTAGATATTCAGCCCTGATAGTGCATTTTCCAGTCTATCATGATTGTAACACATATAAAATTAGACTATTGGTGTGAAGCGTCACAAACCCCCAAAGTCAGTGTGTTGTGTTCCTTAGAAATACTCAAAAAATATATACAGTAGCCAAGAATTCTCAAGATAAGGATTGTGATCAATATCTGCTTATTGTTATAAGATCTTATCTTTCTCTTCTTCCTTTCCCTAGCCCCATTATAAGAGACTCTCTCCAATAAAAATGATACGTGAACAAAGGGAAAACGTTTAACATCTACTAACTGAATCATGATCTTCAAACACTGTTGCTCATGTAACCCCTGAAAAAAAAAAATGGAAAATTTACAAATCCCTCGTTGATTTTTAAATGGCCATCTAAATTTTTTTGGCAGGACTTTAAAAGATGGTAATTCATAATACTATATTGACAGTTTAAAATAAAATTATTGTATCAGTTTCAAATATACCCACTAAAATCTAAATATTATAGCAAATGTTTTTAGTATCTATTTGTTAACAAGCACCTTTTTCATTACAGAAATTTTGCTGGCTTCTTATTTTCTTAGTCCTATTCTACTTCCACTACATAATTCTATTCTAATGTAATATTTTTTTTCCAAAGCCTTCTATTAATCACAGAATTGTACTTCTCCACTACAAAAATTGTGGATAAAAATTGAAATTAATTTTTAAATGTTCTGTGACCAAAGTTGCTACTAGACTGAGTTATTATCACAATTGCTATTTGTATATAATTTGTCATACATGTTATACATTTTGATACTTTCACACACATAAAAATACTATTGAAAATTCACTTCTTAATAAGACGCATTGTTAATTAGTTCATGTATCCATGGATTTTTATTATTCATTGTTAGGTTAAGAGAGCATACAACATCAATTTTATTTCCTATTTTCACTTTTATGGATTTTAGTGCTGAAAACCTTCTTCATATAAATATGTATGTGGGGTGTGAAAAAGTTGTGTTAAATTGATGTCACTCAATTCTTGGAGTTCCTCCTGAGTTGCATGCCAAAAATAACATCGGTTATCTATCATCAAAAAAGTTTCATAAATGATTTCTTAGCTTACAAGTCCCTTAGGACCTTTACATCTTTATTGAAATTGAAGAATTCGAAACATTTTGACGTGCAAAAGGAGTTGTTACACAATCATTGCAATCATTCACTTTCTCAATTTCTGGGATGCCCTCCAAAAAGACTTTACTAGAACTGTTAAATGACTATCTGTTAGTTTTAGTTATGCAAGATGAATAAGTTATGGAGATATGCTGTAAAACAGTGCCTGTACTTAAGAAAAATTTCTTATAAAATGAGTTAGGGAGGATACCTAATGTAAATGACGAGTTAATGGGTGCAGCACACCAACATGGCACATGTATACATATGTAACAAACCTACACATTGTGCACATGTACCCTAGAACTTAAAGTATAATAAAAAAAAGAAAAGCTTCTAAAAGACCCTGCTTATTTGTTGATTAAAGAAGGGTTTCCAAATGTCAAGATCTTGAATCATGCTGAAAATTTTTCACCTCAGGGCAATGTACCCTAGTAAAATTTGAAGGGGTGAGAAGTTCACATTTCTTTTGAAAAATGAAAGGCAATTGTGAAAAGGTGCCATAGATACTTTCCCCAGCGTAATAATTTAGTTATATATGTATGTTGAGGTTCTGGAAATTGGTTCTTTTAAAATGATGCATGTAACATTCACATGCCACTTGCAAAGCCTTTGCCTTACATAAATTTCTCATTTGCAGAAGAGGAAACAGTTTTGAATAATTTGAGTAGTTTTTCTAATGTCATTCAACTATAAAGATGTAGAGTTCACTGTGACCAAGTGGCCTTCATCCCTGGGATGCAAGGTTGGTTCAACATAAGCAAATCAATAAATGTGACGCATCACATAAGCAGAATTAAAGACAAAAACCACATGATTATCTCAATAGATGCAGAAATGGCTTTTGATGAAATTCAACATTTCTTTATGTTAAAAACTCTTAATAAACTTGATATTGAAGAAGCATGCCTCAAACTAATAAGAGCCATCTATGACAGATCCACAGCCAGCATCATACTGAATGAGGAAAATACTTGAAAACTGGCTTAAGACAAGGATGCTTTCTCTTACCACTCCTGTTAAACATAGTATTGGAAGTCCTGGCCAGGACATTCAGGCAACAGAAAGAAATAAAGGACATCCAAATAGGAAGAGAGGAAGTCAAACTATCTCAATTTGCAGACAACATGATTCCATATCTAGAAAACCCTATAGTCTCTGCCCAAAAATCATTCAGCTGATAAACAACTCCAGCAAAGTTTCAGAATATAAAATCAATGTACAAAAAAATCAGGAATGTAATTTCATTCACAATTGCCACAAAAAGAATAAAATACCTAGGACTACAGCTAACCAGAGAGGTGAAAGATCTCTACAATGAGAATGATAACACACTGCTCAAAGAAATCAGAGATGACACAAACAAATGGCAAAACAATTCCATGCTTATGGGTAGGAAGAATCAGTATTACTATGGCCATACCTCCCAAAGCAATTTACAGATTCAATGCTATTCCTATCAAACTACCAATAACATTCATGACAGAACTAGAAAATACAATTTTAAGTTCAAACCAAAAAAGACCCAGAATAGCCAAGACAATCTTAAGAAAAAAGAAAAAAGGTGCATGCATCATGTTACCCAACTTCAGACTATACTATGGGGCTACAGTAACCAAAATAGCATGGTACTGGTACAAAAACAGACACATGGACCAATGGAACAGAATAGAGAGCCTAGAAATAAGGTCACACATCTACAACCATCTGATCTTTGACAAAATGAACAAAAACAAGATATGGGGAAAGGACTCCCTTTTCAATAAACTGCTAGGATAACTGGCTAGCCATTTGCAGAAGACTGAAACAGAATCCCTTTCTTACACCATATAAAAATCAACTCAAGAAGGATTAAAGACTCAAATGTAAAACCCCAAACTGTAAAAACCCTGGAAGACAACCTAGGCAATACCATTCTGGACATAGGAATGGGCAAAAGTTTCATGACAAAGACACCAAAAGCAATTTCAACAAAAGCAAAAACTGTCAAATGGAATCTAAGAAAACTTCAGAGCTTCTACACAGCAAAGGAAACTATCAACAGAGTAAACAGACAGCCTACAGAATGAGAGAAAATATTTGCAAATGCTGCATCTGACAAAGGCCTGATATCCAGCACCTATAAGGACCTTAAACAAATTTACAAGAAAAAAAGCAACCCCATTAAAACTTGGGCAAAGGACAGGAACAGACCCTTTTCAAAGGCGTACATCCAGCCAATGAGCATATGAAAAAATGCTTGATACCACTGATCATTAGAGAAATGCAAATCAGAACCACAGTGAGATACTACCTCATACTAGTCAGAATAGATATTATTAAAAAGTCAAAAACAACAGATACTGATGAGATTGCTGAGAAAAGGGGATACTTACACACTGGGGGTGGAAATGTAAATTAGTTCAACCATTGTGGAAAGCAGTATGATGATTCCTCAAAGAGCTAAAAATAGAACTACCACTGGACCCAGCAATCCTGTTACTGTGTACATACCCAACGAACGGAATATAAATCAGTCTACCGTAAAGACACATGCATGCAAATGTTTATTGCAGCACTATTTATAATAACAACATAGGAACAGCTCCGCTCTACAGCTCCCAGCGTGAGCGACGCAGAAGACGGGTGATTTCCCCATTTCCATCTGAGATACCGGGTTCATCTCACTAGGGAGTGCCAAACGGTGCAGGACAGTCGGTGCAGCCCACTGTGCGCAAGCCGAGCTGAAGCACGGCGAGGCATTGCCTCACTCGGAAAGCTCAAGGGGTCAGGGAGTTCCCTTTCCTAGTCAAAGAAAGGGGTGACGGACGGCACCTGGAAAATCGGGTCACTCCCACCCTAATACTGCACTTTTCCAATGGGCTTGGAAAACGGCACACCAGGAGATTGTGTCCCGCACCTGGCTCAGAGGGTCCTATGCCCACGGAGTCTTGCTGATTACTAGCACAGCAGTCTGAGATCAAACTGCAAGGTGGCAGCGAGGCTGGGTGAGGGGCGCCCGACATTGCCCAGGCTTGCTTGGATAAACAAAGCAGCCAGGAAGCTCCAACTGGGTGGAGCCCACCACAGCTCAAGGAGGACTGCCTGCCTCTGTAGGCTCCACCTCTGGGGGCAGGGCACAGACAAACAAAAAGACAGCAGGAACCTCTGCAGACTTAAATGTCCCTGTCTGACAGCTTTGAAAAGAGTAGTGGTTCTCCCAGCACGCAGCTGGAGATCTGAGAACAGGCAGACTGCCTCCTAAAGTGGGTCCCTGAGCCCCGAGCAGCCTAACTGGGAGGCACCCCCCAGTAGGGACAGATTGACACCTCACTCGGCCAGGTACTCCTCTGAGACAAAACTTCCAGAGGAATGCTCAGACAGCTGAATTTGCGGTCTCACGAAAATCCGCTGTTCAGCAGCCACCGCTGCTGACACCCAGCCAAACAGGGTCTGGAGTGTTCCTCTAGCAGACTCCAACAGACCTGCAGCTGAGGGTCCTGTCTGGTAGAAGGAAAACTAACAAACAGAAAGGACACCCACACCAAAAACCCATCTGTACATCACCATCATCAAAGACCAAAAGTAGAAAAACCTACAAAGATGGGATGAAAACAGAGCAGAAAAACTGGAAACTCTAAAAAGCAGAGCGTCTCTCCTCCTCCAAAGGAATGCAGTTCCTCACCAGCAACGGAACAAAGCTGGACGGAGAATGACTTTGACGAGTTGAGAGAAGAAGGCTTCAATCAAATTACTCCGAGCTACGGGAGGAAATTCAAACCAATGGCAAAGAAGTTAAAAACTTTGAAAAAAAAAATAGATGAATGTATAACTAAGATAACCAATGCAGAGAAGGGCTTAAAGGAGCTGAAGGAGCTGAAAGCCAAGTTTTGAGAACTATGTGAAGATTGCAGAAGCCTCGTAACCGATGCGATCAACTGGAAGAAAGGTTATCAGTGACGGAAGATGAAATGAATGAAATGAAGCAAGAAGGGAAGTTTAGAGAAAAAAGAATAAAAAGAAACAAACAAAGCCTCCAAGAAATATGGGACTATGTGAAAAGACCAAACCTACATCTGATTGGTGTACCTGAAAGTGACGGGGAGAATGGAACCAAGATGGAAAACACTCTGCAAGATATTATCCAGGAGAACTTCCCCAATCTAGCAAGGCAAGCCAACATTCAGATTCAGGAAATACAGAGAACGCCACAAAGATACCCCTCGAGAAGAGCAACTCCAAGACACATAATTGTCAGATTCACCAAAGTTGAAATGAAGGAAAGAATGTTAAGGGCAGCCAGAGAGAAAGGTCAGGTTAACCACAAAGGGAAGCCCATCAGACTAACAGCTGATCTCTCCGCAGAAACTCTACAAGCCAGAAGAGAGTGGGGGCCAATATTCAACATTCTTAAAGAAAAGAATTTTCAACCCAGAATTTCATGTCCAGCCAAACTAAGCTTCATAAGTGAAGGAGAAATAAAATACTTTACAGAGAAGCAAATGCTGAGTGATTTTGTCACCACCAAGCCTGCCCTAAAAGAGCTCCTGAAGGAAGCGCTAAACATGGAAAGGAGCAACCGGTACCAGCCACTGCAAAAACATGCCAAATTGTAAAGACCATCGAGGCTAGGAAGAAACTGCATCAACTAACAAGCAAAATAACCAACTAACATCATAATGACAGGATCAAATTCACACATAACAATATTAACTTTAAATGTAAATGGGCTAAATGCTCCAATTAAAAGACACAGACTGGCAAATTGGATAAGGAGTCAAGACCCATCAGTGTGCTGTATTCAGGAAACCCATCTCACACATAGACTCAAAATAAAGGGATGGAGGAAGATCTACCAAGCAAATGGAAAACAAAAAAAGGCAGGGGTTGCAATCCTAGTCTCTGATAAAACAGATTTTAAAGCATCAAAGATCAAAAGAGACAAAGAAGGCCATTACATAATGGTAAAGGGATGAATTCAACCAGAAGAGCTAACTATCTTAAATATATATGCACCCAACACAGGAGCACCCAGATTCATAAAGCAAGTCCTGAGTGACCTACAAAGAGACTTAAACTCCCACACAATAATAATGGGAGATTTTAACACCCCACTGTCAACATTAGACAGATCAACGAGACAGAAAGTTAACAAGGATACCCAGGAATTGAACTCAGCTCTGCACCAAGTGGACCTAATAGACATCTACAGAACTCTCCACCCCAAATCAACAGAATATACATTTTTTTCAGCACCACACCACACCTATTCCAAAATTGACCACATAGTTGGAAGTAAAGCTCTCCTCAGCAAATGTAAAAGAACAGAAATTATAACAAACTGTCTCTCAGACCACAGTGCAATCAAACTAGAACTCAGGATTAAGAAACTCACTCAAAACCTCTCAACTACATGGAAACTGAACAACCTGCTCCTGAATGACTACTGGGTACATAACGAAATGAAGGCAGAAATAAAGATGTTCTTTGAAACCAATGAGAACAAAGACACAACATACCAGAATCTCTGGGACACGTTCAAAGCAGTGTGTAGAGGGAAATTTATAGCACTAAATGCCTGCAAAAGAAAGCAGGAAAGATCCAAAATTGATACCCTAACATCACAATTAAAAGAACTAGAAAAGCAAGAGCAAACACATTCAAAAGCTAGCAGAAGGCAAGAAATAACTAAAATCAGAGCAGAACTGAAGGAAATAGAGACACAAAAAACCCTTCAAAAAATCAATGAATCCAGGAGCTGGTTTTTTGAAAAGATCAACAAAATTGGTAGACTGCTAGCAAGACTAATAAAGAAGAAAAGAGAGAAGAATCAAATAGACGCAATAAAAAATAAAAAAGGGGGTATCACCACCGATCCCGCAGAAATACAATCTACCATCAGAGAATACTACAAACACCTCTATGCAAATAAACTAGAAAATCTAGAAGAAATGGATAAATTCCTTGACAAATACACCCTCCCAAGACTTAACCAGGAAGAAGTTGAATCTCTGAATAGACCAATAAAAGGCTCTGAAATTGTGGCAATAATCAATAGCTTACCAACCAAAAAGAGTCCAGGACCTGATGGATTCACAGCCGAATTCTACCAGAGGTACAAGGAGGAACTGGTACCATTCCTTCTGAAACTATTCCAATTGATAGAAAAAGAGGGAATCCTCCCTAACACATTTTATGAGGCCAGCATCATCCTGATACCAAAAGCCTGGCAGAGACACTACCAAAAAAGATAATTTCAGACCAATATCCTTGATGAACATTAATGCAAAAATCCTCAATAAAATACTGGCAAACTGAATCCAGCAGCACATCAAAAAGCTTATCCACCATGATCAAGTGGGCTTCATCCCTGGGATCCAAGGCTGGTTCAACATACGCAAATCAGTAAATGTAATCCAGCATATAAACAGAACCAAAGACAAAAACCACATGATTATCTCAATAGATGCAGAAAAGGCCTTTGACAAAATTCAACAACCCTTCATGCTAAAAACTCTCAATAAATTAGGTATTGATGGGACGTATCTTAAAATAATAAGAGCTATCTATGACAAACTCACAGACAATATCATACTGAATGGGCAAAAACTGGAAGCATTCCCTTTGAAAACTGGCACAAGACAGGGATGCCCTCTCTCACCACTCCTATTCAACATAGTGTTGGAAGTTCTGGCCAGGGCAATCAGGCAGGAGAAGGAAATAAAGGGTATTCAATTAGGAAAAGAGGAAGTCAAATTGTCCCTGTTTGCAGATGACATGATTGTATACCTAGAAAACCCCATGGTCTCAGCCCAAAATCTCCTTAAGCTGATAAGCAACTTCAGCAAAGTCTCAGGATACAAAAACAATGTACAAAAATCACAAGCATTCTTATACACCAATAACAGACAGAGAGCCAAATCATGAGAGAACTCCCATTCACAATTGCTTCAAAGAGAATAAAATACCTAGGAATCCAACTTACAAGGGATGTGAAGGACCTCTTGAAGGAGAACTACAAACCACTGCTCAATGAAATAAAAGAGGATACAAACAAATGGAAGAACATTCCATGCTCATGGGTTGAAAGAATCAATATCGTGAAAATGGCCATACTGCCCCAGGTAATTTATAGATTCAATGCCATCCCCATCAAGCTACCAATGACTTTCTTCACAGAATTGGAAAAAAACTACTTTAAAGTTCACATGGAACCAAAAAAGAGCCCACATTGCCAAGTCAATCCTAAGCCAAAAGAACAAAGCTGGTGGCATCATGCTACCTGACTTCAAACTATACTACAAGGCTACAGTAACCAAAACAGCATGGTACTGGTACCACAACAGAGACATAGATCAATGGAACAGAACAGAGCCCTCAGAAATAACACCGCATATCTACAACTATCTGATCTTTGACAAACCTGACAAAAACAAGCAATGGGGAAAGGATTCCCTATTTAATAAATGGTGCTGGGAAAACTGGCTAGCCACACGTAGAAAGCTGAAACTGGATCCCTTCCTTACACCTTATACACAAATTAATTCAAGATGGATTGAAGACTTACACGTTAGACCTAAAACCATAAAAACCCTAGAAAAAAACCTAGGCAATACCATTCAGGACATAGGCATGGGCAAGGACTTCATGTCTAAAACACCAAAAGCAATGGTAACAAAAGCCAAAATGGACAAATGGGATCTAATTAAACTAAAGAGCTTCTGCACAGCAAAAGAAACTACCATCAGAGTGAACAGGCAACCTACAAAATGGGAGAAAATTTTCACAACCTACTCATCTGACAAAGGGCTAATATCCAGAATCTACAATGAACTCAAACAAATTTACAAGAAAAAAACAACCCTATCAAAAAGTGGGTGAAGGACATGAACAGACACTTCTCAAAAGAAGACATTTATGCAGCCAAAAAACACATGTGCACACACACACACACACAGATAGTAACCCCGGGTATCCACAATAGATTGGTTTGAGGATACTAAAATTCAAGGATGCTCAATTCCCTTACATGTGGTTTGTGAATGATTCTGTCATTATGCAACTGTGTGCTCATATCATATATAGTTATTGATACCAGTTAGTGGCATGAATCCTGATTCTGTCACCTACTGTGTTTTTCTGGGCAGTTTTTGATCTCTATGACATGAGTTTCCTAGTCTATGAAATGTGGTTAATAATAGTAGGCTCATGAGAAACATTAAATAAGATGTGAATAAAAGCTTGCTAAAGTGCCAGGCATGTAGTAAGTGCTGATTGGCATAAATTACTGTGCTCCATCAGTGGTAATTCTCTACAGCAGGAGTTCCCAACCTCTGGGCCATGGACTGGTACTGATCTGTGGCCTGTTAGGAACAGGGCTGCATGGCAGGAGGTGAGTGGCAGGTGAGCAAGCCTTACCGCCTGAGCTCTGCCTCCTGTCAGATCAGCGGCAGCATTACATTCTCATAGGAGAGTGAACCCTATTGTGAACTGCACATGTGAGGCATCTAGTTTGCATACTTCTTATGAGAATCTAATGCCAAATGATCTGAAGTGGAACAGTTTCATCCTGAAACCATCCCGTACCCTAGTCAGTGGAAAAATTATCTTCCATGAAACCAGTCCCTGGTACCAAAAAGGCTGGGGACTGTTGCTCTACAGGAAGCAATTTTGCCCCCACCCTAGGGGACATTTGGCAATGTCTGGAGGAAACTGTGGGTGTCATAGCTGGAAAGAGCTACTATTATCTAGCGGAGAGCAGTCAGGGATGCTGCTAGCCATCCTACAATGCCCTACACAGCCCCTGAGAGGCTATAAACATCAATAAGACTGACGTTAAGAAACCCTGTTCTGTATTAACAGATTGGATTAGTGCATTAAAATGATTCAAAAAACACTACTGTAATTCTTTTTAAAAACTTTTAGAAGAAATATCAAATTCTGTGATTCTACTAGGGTTGAATGATCTCTTGGGTATGATCATTGCAGCATCTTATGCTCCAGATACCCCAAGCTGCTAGTGGCTCCTCAGTCACTTCAAGCCTTTTCATGAATCCATGCTTGTGCAGTTTTGTTCCCTTTGCCTAGAATACCCCCACGCCTTGTGTGTCTGTTCATTTCTTACTAGTCCTTCATGACTTACAACAAACTAACTTCTATGACACCTTTCCTCTCATCCCTTCTCCACTAGATTTCTAGCTCTGACATAGCTAGACCTGAAATTTGAGGGTCATAAGTATCTTCTCTCTGTTCACACTTACCATATGGTTTTATAATGTTTGGTAGGTTTTCTTTTCTCTAATATTCTATGAATTCCTTTGGGGCAAGATTATGCCTCCTTTATTTTTTATAGCCTCTGCTAAAAAACATATGGACTTGGAGTAAGCATTAATAAATTTCTGGTGAATGAATGAAGGAGTAAATAAATAAAGTGAGATGCATGTTTAGATACTAGAACACAGCATATGGGAACTCTGCTTGGTTCCCAACTTCCTGGGAATTTTCCATTCCTTTTTTGGAGAAGTGAAGGTGAACAAGTCTACTGACCCTGGGAAGCACTGGCTTAGTATCGAAGTAAGCCATCTGGAAGGCTGAGTTCAACATTAGGAAGTGGCTAATCACACATTTATCTGTTTTATGTTATCTGGTTACTAAGATTGTTTCCAAATTTATTCCTAAAACCACAGTAGTGCACATGTGTGTGTCGAAAGCTATTTGCATATATTGATGGTTTGGGGTAGTGTTTTAATTCATGCAGCAGTGCAAGACATAGCATTCAGGGTACTGTGAATTTTTACTAAACAAGCTATTTAACAAATCCATAAATCAAACTATTTCTATCATAGGTGGCTGTGTTAGTCTGTTCTCACACTGCTAATGATGATATACCTGAGACTGGGTAATTTACAATGGAAAGAGGTTTAATTGACTCACAGTTCTGCAGGGCTGGGGAGGCCTCAGGAAACTTACAATCATGGCAGAAGGGGAAGTAAACATATCCTTCTTTATGTAGTGGCAGCAAGGAGAAGTGCTGAGCAAATGCAGGGACATCCTCTTATAAAACCATCAGATCTCATGAGAACTCAATCACTGTCACAAGAACAGCATGAGGGTAACTGCCCCCAGGATTAAATTACCTTCCACCGGGTCCCTCCCATGACATGTGGGTATTATGGGAACTACAATTCAAGATGAGATTTGGGTGGGAGCACAGCCAAACCATACCAGTGGCATAATGTTTTCCAATAAAACTTGAGTTTTACAAATGTTGTCAAAATATGGAAGCAGTTAAATGAAAGTAAATCATGAACTATAGAACAAGTTATAAAAAAATCACTATATATGAAATATTTAAGACAAAATCATAAATGCTAATAAAGCAAGGTTACTCTGTGCTTTAATTTAATATTCAAAGAAAGTTGCCTTACTATTTGCATGCCAGATCATCGTTCACTTGGAAAATCCAAAGGAATCAACTGAAAAATGCTAATATTAATAGAATAGATTTGCAAGGTGGCAAGGTAGTTTAAAATCAATAAAATTTGTTATGGAGAAACATCACACTTTTTAAAATGTGATAAAATTCCATTTATACTAACAAGAAAAAAATACATTTTCTAAGAATAATTTGAAAGAAAATTGTGTGACCATCATGAGAAGTTGTAAAAAGCTGTAAAATTTTATTGATTCTGATATATGAATAAAGGCTGGGTATGGTGGCTCACACCTGTAATCTCAGCTGTTTGGGAGGCTGAGGTGTGAGAATTGCTTGAGCCTAGGAGTTTGAGACCAGCCTAGGCAACATGGTGAGACCCCATCTCTATAAAAAATACAAAAATTAGCTGGTCACGGTGGTGTGCATCTGTGGTCCCAGCTGCATGGGTGGCTGAGGCAGGAGAATCACTTGAACCCAGGAGGTGGAGGTTGTAGCCAGCCAGGACCATATCACTGCACTCCAACCTGGGCAGCAGAGCAAGACCCTGTCTCAAAACAAAACAAAATAGAAACAAAAAAAACTGGTGTATGAATAAGAATACCAATTTATGAATTTATGCAGAAGGAATTGCCTTTTCCAGTTATTATAATACTTATGTATACTTTTCATCATATTCTATTCCATGTATCAAAGTGTCCATAAAACAATGGGTAGTCATGAAGACATGTCCCTAACGTCCACCCAAGCATGTCTCTGTAGTGACCAGGATATACCAATTTCCAAAATGTAGTTTCTTACAGACCAATATCTCTGATGAACATAGATGCAAAAATCCTTACCAAAATACCAGCAAATCAAATCCAACTGCAGATCAAAAAGACAATTCAATTTAATCAAGTGGGTTTCATCCCAGGGATGCAAGGATGGTTCAACATACATAATTCAATAAATGTGATTCAGTATATATACAAAATTAAAAACAAAAACCATGTGATCATCTCAACAGATGGAGAAAAAGCATTTGATAAAAATCCAGCATCTCTTTATAATAATAACCCTCAGCAAACAAGGCATAAAAGGAACATACCTCAAAATATAAAAGCCATATGTGATAAACCTACAGCCTGCGTACTAAGTGGGAAAAAGTTTAAAACCTTCCCCTTAAGAACTGGAGCAGGACAAAGATGCCCACTTTCAACACTTTATTCAGCATAGTACTGGAAGTCCTCACCAGAGCCATCAGAAAGAAGAACTAAAGAGCATCCAAATTGAAAAAGTGAAAGTCAAACTAACTCTGCTGACGATATGATTTTATACATAAAAGACACTAAAGACTCCTCCAAAAGAATCCTAGATTTGATCAATGAATTTAGTAAAGTCTCAGATTACAAAAATCAGTATAGACAAATCAATAGCACTGCTTTACACCACCAACAACAATCGAGCTGAAAATCAAATAAATAATCTCTTTTATAATAGTAACAACAACAACAAAATCTTCCTAGGAATATACTTAACCAAGGAGGTAAACCATCTCTACAAGGAGAACTACAAAACACTGATAAAAGAAACCATAGATGACACAAACAAATGGAAAAACATCCAATGCTTATTAATTGGAAGAATCAATATAAGGAAAATGACCATATTGCTCAATGTAATGTTCAGATTCAATGCCATTCCTATCAAAATAACAATGTCATTTTTCACAGAATAAAAAAAAACCTTAAAATTCATACAGAGCCAAATAAGAGCCCAAAGAGCCAAAGCAAAAAGAACAAATATAGAGGCATCACATTACTCAACTTCAAATTATACTACAAAGCTATAGTAACCAAAACAGCATGGTACTGATATAAAAGTAGACATATAGACCAATGTAGCAGAATAGAGAACCGAGGAATAAAGCTAAATACTTACAACCAACTGATGTTCAACAAAGCAGACAAAAGCATACACACTGGGGAAAGGACACCCTATTCAATAACTGGTGCTGGGAAAATTGGATAGCCACATGTAGAAGAATGAAACTGGATCCCTGTCTCTCACCATATAAAAAAATTAACTCAAAATGGATTAAAGACTTAAATCTAAGATCTAAAACCCTGAAAATTCTGCAATTAAACCTAGGAAAAACTCTCCTGGGCATTGACCTAGGCAAAGAATTCGTGACTAAGACTCTAAAAGCAAATGCAACAAAAATGAAAATTAATAAATTAAAAATTAAAATTCATTTTTAAAATTAGTAAATGTAATTTAAATTTTAATTTAAAAATCAATATATTTTAATAAATTGATTTTTAAAGCTTCTGTATAGCCATAATAATAACAATAATCAACAGTAAGCAACCTACAGAATAGGAGAAAATATTTGCAAACTATGGACCTGACAAAGGACTAATAGCCAGAATGCACAAGGAACTCAAACAATTCAGCAAGGAAAACAAACAAATAAATAATCTCATTAAAAAGTAGGCAATCAACTTAAACAGACATTTCTCAAGGAAGATATATAAATGGCTAAGAAACATATGAAAAATGCTCAAAATCACTAATTATCAAGGAAATACAGATTAAAACCACAGTGAGATACCAGTTTACTCCAGCCAGAATGGCCATTATTAAAAAGTCAAAACACAAAATATGTTGGCATGGATATGGTGAAAAGGAACACTTATATACTGCTAGTGGAATTGTAAAGTAGTAAAACTTCTATGGAAAACAGTGTGGAGATTTCTCAAAAAGCTAAAAGTGGATCTACCATTCATTCTAGCAATCCCACTACTGGGTATCTATACAAAGGAAAAGAAGCCATTACATAAAGAAGATAAACATGTGTGTTTATCATAGCACAATTCACAATTGCAAAGATACAGAATCAACCTAAGTGCCCATCAATTGATGAGTGGCTAAAGAAAATGTGGCGCATATGTATATATATGTATATGTATATATACATACACACACACACGTGCATATGTATGTATATACATATGTGTGTGTGTGTGTATATATGTGTATATATATGTGTATATATATATGTGTGTGTGTGTATATATATATATATATATATATATATATATATATACACCATGGAATACTATTCAGCCATAAAATGAATGAAATAATGCCTTTTGCACCAATTTAGATGGAACTGGAGACGATTATCCTAAGTGAAGTAACTCAGGAATGGAAAACCAAATACTGCATGTTCTCACTTATAAGCGGGAGCTAAGCTGTGGGTATGCCAAAGCATACAGTGTGGTATAATGGACATTGGAGACTCAGAAGTGGGGAGAGTGGGAGGGGAGTGAGGGATAAAAAAACCTACCTAGTAGTTTTTTATAATCATGTATGATATACACCATTTACGTGATGCATACACTAAAACCCTAGACTTTATCACTATACAATTCATCCATGGAACATAAACCACTTGTACCCCTAAAGCTATTGAAAAAAATTTTTTATGAAATTCACTTAAGAAAATTACACATAGGCAATAAACATAAGTAAATATGCACAATCTGACTAATAATGGACAAATACAAATTAAAATGAAAACATTTCTGATCCATAATATTGGCAAACATTAATTGATACTTTCCTCTAATTAAGGATGTAGGTACATAGGAAGTTTCATACAATGATGATGGAAGTATAACTTAGTGAATCCTTTATGGAGCACAGTTTTTACATTTTTATCAAAATATACTATTCACCTCATTAATTTTTAGGAATCAATCATTAAAGAAAAAATAAAAATCCTTTAAAAATGCAGTTTCTCTGCTTTGAATATTTCTGGATGTAACTTGAAATTTTCCTTCCCTGTCTTCTGCTTTTAAAAAAAATTTTTTATTACATTTTTTCTTTTGAAATAATGGTAGAGTCACATGCAATTTTAAGAAGTAATATACAGAGATCCTCTGTATCCTTTCCTGCTTTAAAGGATATCCTCTATATCCTTTTCCCCAATGGTAACATCTTGAGATACTATAGTACAGTATCTCAAACAGGATATTGACATTGATATGGTTACAATACAGAACATTTCTACCACCACAATAATCCTTTTGTTGCTCTTTTAGAGCCAGTCACTTCCAGCCAACCCATAGCTTTAACGTATTGCAACCACTAATGTATTCTCTATTTCTATAATTTTGTCATTTCATGAGTGTTATATAAATGGAGCCATGCAGAATGTGACATTTTGAGCCTGGCTTTTTTCACATGGCATAATTCTCTAGAGATTTTTCCAGATGGTTGTTTGTACCAATAATTCATTTCTTTTTATTGCTGAGTAGTATTTCATAGTATAAATGTACCACAGTTTAACCGTTTGCCTGTTGAAGGACATCTGGGTTGTTTCCAGGTTTTGGCTTTTATGAATAAAGCTGCTATACACATTTGTGTATAGGTTTTAATGTGAACATAAGTCTTTAATTCACTGGGCTAAATGCCCAGGAATGTAATTGTGGGATTGCACAGTAGTTGCATATTTTTGTTTAAGAACCTGCCAAAATGTTTTTCAGAGTGGCTGAACTACTTTACATTTCCATCAGAAACGTATGAGTGATCCAGTTTCTCTGCCTCCTTGACAGCACTTGGTATTGTCACTATTTTTTGTTTTAGCTATTCTGATAGGTGTGTTGTGATGACACATTTTGGCTTTAATTTGCATGTCCCCAGTGACTAATGATGTTAAACATCTTTTCATATGTTTATTTGCCATCTATATTTTTTCTTCAGTGAACTGTCTCTTCATGTCTTTTGTTCATTGTCTAATTGTTGTTTTTGTTTTTCTACTTTTAAGTTATGAGAGTTCTTTATATAGTCTACATACTAGTCCTATGTCAGATATGTAGGTTGAAAATATTGTCTTCCATTCTGTGGGTTGACTTTTTAGTTCTTCTATGAGAGGCTTTTATAGTGCAAAAATTTTTAAGTTTGAAGTCCAGTTATCAATTTTATTTCTATGAATTCTGCTTTTGGTGTCAAGTCTAAGAACTCTTTGGCTAATACTGGTTCCTGAAGATTTTCTCCTATGTTTGTTTCTAAAAGTTTTATAGTTTTATATTTTATACTTAAATCCATGACATTTTGACTTAATTTTTGTATAAGGTTTGAGACTTAGATCAAGGTTAATTATTGTACTTATGGATATCTGACTGTTTCAAAACCATTTCTTGAAAAGACTATCTTTCCTCTATTAAATTGTTTTTGCACTTTGGTTAAAAATCAGCCAGGTGTAGATGACAGGTTGATGGATGCAGCAAACCACCATGGTGCATGCATAGCTGTGTAACAAACCTGCACATTCTGCACATGTATCCCGGAACTTAAAGTATAATTTTTTTTAAAAAGTAAAAAAAAAAAATCAGCCAGGCACATTAGTGTAGCTCTATTTCTGGATTGCTCTTCTGTTCTGTTGATCTATCAATACTGTATAGTCTTGATTATTATAGCTGTATAATAAGTCTTGAAAGCAAGTAGACTAATTCCTTCTACTGTATTCTTCTTTATAATTGTCTTAGCTAATTTTAATTTCTTTGCCTTCCCATACAAATTTTAGAATAATATTGTCTACATTTAAAAAAATCTTCTTGGGATTTTCCTAGGAGTTGTATTATATCTGCATATTAATTATGGAAGAATTAACATTTTTACATGTTGAACTTTCCAATCCACAAACATGATACATTAATTTAGATATTTGATTTCCTTTTCAGCATTGTATAGTATATAAGTTTTGTACATGCTTGCTTTATTATTTTTGTGCAATTGTAAATAATTATAAACATATTTTTAATTTCATTGTCCACATGTTCACTGCTAGTACATAGAAACAATTGATTTGTGTTTGTTTCCCTTGTATCCTGCAACCTTGCTTAACTTACCTGTTCTAGGAGTGTTTTGTTTTTTTGCTTTTGGTAGAGTACTTGAAATTTCTTATAAGGAGAATCACATCACTTATAAATAGGTATAGTTTTATTTCTTCCTTTCTAATCCGAATATGTTTTATTTCATTTTCTTCCCTTACTGTTCTGGTTAGAACTTCCACTACTGTTTTAAAAAAGAACTGCTTTAGTTCCAATCATAAGGGAAAAGCATTTGGACTTTCATTATTAAGAAAAATATTATTTGTGGCTCACACCTGAAGTCCCAGCACTTTGGGAAGCTGAGGCAGGCAGATTGCCTGAGTCCAGGAGTTTGAGACCAGGCTGAGCAATGTGGTAAAACCCCATCTCTACAAAAAGTACAAAAATTAGTCAAGCATGGTGGTGCACACTGGTAGTCCCAGCTACATGGGCAGTGAAGGTGAGAGGGTCACTTGAGCCTGGGAGGTCAAGGTTGCAGTGAGCCGTGATTGTGCCACTGCACTCCAGCATGGGTGACAGAGTGAGACCCTGCCTAAAAATAATAATAATGATAATAATATTTGTATGATTTTGAGGCTTCTCTTCATTGAGTTGAGTAAATTCTCTTCTGTTACTACTTTTCTGAGAGTTTTTATCATAAATTCGTGACAATTTTGTTTGCAGAAATTTTTCTTCATCAATTGACATGACCTTGTGCATTTTCTTCTTTAGCCTGTTAATATTGTTAATGTGATTACATTGATTGATTTCCAAATATTGAACCAACCTTGCCTCCCTACAATAAACCTGACTTAATCATGATGTATAATTCTTTTTACATATTGCTGAATACCATTTGCTAACATTTTGTTAAGATTTTTTGTGTCTGTATTTCTAAGATGTTCTGCAGTTTTTTGTTTATACTCTGCATCTCACTTAGGTATCAGGGTAACACTAGCTTGATAAAATGAATTTGGACATGTTCCCTTCTTTGTTATTTTTTGGAAGAAATTATGTAGAAGTGGTGCTGATTTTTTTTGGTAGATATTTGGCAAATGTTTGGTAGAATTCTCCACTGAAATCATCTGGACCTGGATATTTTTGGGACATTTCAAAATTATGAATTCAATTGTCTTAACCATAGCGCTATTCAAATTATTTTTAATACTGTATGAATTATCATAGTTTATAATTTTTGATGAATTGGTCTGTTTCATTTGAGTTGTCAGATATGTAAGTACAGCTGTGCATAGTATATAGTATCTTTTCCATGTCCATGGAGTCTGCTTACCTGATATTGGTAATTTGTGCCTTCTCTCTTTTTCTCTATTAGTGTTCCTAAATCATTTTTTTATCTTTTCAAAATCTTTATTCTATTAATTTTCTCTTTTGTTTTTCTGTTTTTAATTTTATTGATTTCTGCTCTTATATTTACTGTTTCCTTCCCTCTGTTTAATTTGGGTTTATTTTGCTCTTCCTTTTCAAGGTTCTTCAGGTGGGAACTTAGATTATCGATTTGAGATTTCTTTTCTAATGCACGCATTTAGCACTATAAATTTCCCCTTCAACTTGCTTCATCTGATATAACATACATTCCTTCTTTCCTTTCATTAATGTTTGCACAATGTACCTTTTTCTATAATTTTACTTTGAACTTGCCTATACTATGTTTAAGTGAGTTTCTAAGTGAGCATGTAGCTGGATCATGTTTTTAATCCCTATCACTTAAATGGTATAGTTAGACTACTTATATTTGATGTAATTATTGATATGGAAGGGCTTAAGTCTGCCAGTTTATTTTTTGTTTTCTGTTTATTCTCTCTGATTTTTGTTTCTCTGTTTATTTTTTTCTGTCTTCCTGTGAGTAAATTGAATGTTTTTTAGAATTTTATGATTGAATGAAAATAAAAGTAATGTGACATAAAACATACACAAAATGCTATAGGCATTCAAAAATGTTTCCCATTAGTTGTGGGGGTGACAGGATTTCCACCTGGTTTGAATGATAGGATTTGGACAGTTAGAAATGAAGAAGACTTGCAGAGAATGAAAACTATAAGCCTGTGATGGGGAGTGGAGGTAGCTTGCATGGATGGGAAGGTAGGAAAAATCTATGGATATAGTGGAATTCAAGGCAAGACAAGTAAGAGTAAGGACTATATTCTAAATTGTACTGGGACTTGAATTTCAGGCTGAAGACATGGCCTTTGGTTAACTGGCAATAGTGAGCTATTGAAGATCTTGGGGCAGAAAAGTGGCATGATAAAAGCAGTGTTATAGGAATATTAATTTGGCACCTGTGGCTGAAAGTCACTGAGTGTGAAGTAAAGTAGAAAAGGCAACGTATGTGTGGAGGTTAGAGACAATCAAGGCCTAAAATAAAAAGGGTTTTAAATTAGTGTACCAGTAATGGAAATGGATAACAACTGATATAATCTGTATTTCCAAACTACTACAGGCTAATTTCTTATTGAATGTGAGGTAGAGGAGTGAAGAAAGAAAAATATCAAAGCCAACTACAGCCTGAATATTACCCATAAGTTACCACTCTTTATAGGACCCAAAGGGAAACACATTTGACAATAAATACCAAAGTACACTCAGAATCTTTTCTCCTTCCTAGCTGCTAAAATCAAGGGTCATTAGGGCCAACATATGCCGATTCTCTCTTTCCTTAGGACAGGCTAACATTCAACAAGTATGCAACAATACAGTTGTAAAAGTTGTTAAAATCCTGAAATACTTATGTTCTGGTTGGTAAATTGCTATTGTTCAAGTGCCTTGAGTGCCTCTTTGCTGATCTGACCCCCTTTGCTGGCCCACTGGCCTATCCCACAATCCAGCATCTATAAAGGTAACATCTGGCAGATAAGTTGGTATGCAGAACCTTGCTTTGCTGCTACAGTGGATGTCTGATCTAAGTGATCAACAATCATGCCATTCTAAATTGTAATTTTTTTAATGTTATCCCTGCCATGGATGGAGTTTTCTCCCAGAAGGCTCTCAAATTCTTCACGCAAATCAACTTCTGTTGGACCTACACAAGTCTGAATCCCAGGGATGGATCTACTCTAGGTTCAAGTTGAAACCCTGTTGCACTGAAGTTCACATACTTTCATATTTAAATAATTATCCATTAAATTATTATCCATTTAAATAATTATCCAAGTAATTTTTAAAACTGTTAATACCCAGTGAAAATGAAGAGTACAGTAAGTCATGTACTTTCAATCCTGATAATGTGAATATAAAATAGTTTAAGAGACTTGTGAGTTTAATAGTTTAATATTCCTTTGCCTAAGAAAATTTTTTAAAAATGAATCAAATATTTAAGGGAACGAAATGTTTAGAGAAAAGCTGTTCAAGTTTGTAAAACAGTTAGAATCAACCTAAGTGTCAAACAGTAAAAGAATAGTTAAACCAAACTTGTTTAGTAATTTTTTTCTTTCTTACATGATTCTGAGTTATTAGCTATTTTAGAAAAGAAAAATGAGGTTAAAAATAATTCTAAAAAATCTCCACAGGGCCTCTCCTAAAAGTGCTTGCCAATGAAATTTTAATTATAAAAATCAGGATGATGTCACCTTTCTCATCCAGATGGTAAACACTTTAAGACAATAAAGAATACAGAGTTTTCAACAACAAAGGATTCATTTAAATGTTCTCTACACAGCTGGTTGTATTGATGTGTGAATATATGTGTGTATTTTTGAGTGTGTATGTGTGCATACACATATATTGATCCCCAACATATAAAAATTACTTTGCTGATGCAATCTCTTTTGTACACAGTCCTTTGAGGGTTTTGTTTTTTGATAGACTTGTCCTGATCCATCACTAATCTGGCAAGTCTGAGCATGTGCTTACATTTGCAATATGGCATCCTGTAGTTAGGGTGCCATTTCCTGCCATGGCACCACACCAGGGTCCAAATTCACAACTTTGTCCAAATAGTCTGTACTCCGGCCAAATGAGCTAACCAGTCACAGGGAGAATGACAGGCTGTTAATGCATTTTACACAGGTACAGATGTATAGAATTCAGGGCAATTGAAAGTCTCCTCATCTAATTCATTGAGGAAAATAGAAAGGATCTTGGCTGCCTCATAAAAAGAAAGTCCCTGTATGCACACCTGGGTCCTTGTCTTATTTTGAAAACATTGGTTCTACATGGAGAAAACACGTTCTCTTCTAGAGTAGTGTATTCCTATGTTCAAAATCTTAGCACGACTCTTTGTAGGAACAGATTCCTTATTCAGATCAAATCCATAAAGTCGAAAAGAGAATGCAGGCCCCGAATTTGCTTGGTTTCTTACGTATTTATAGCAGAAAGTAGAGCCTTGGTGTTGTACACTCCAGGGGATGCCATTATTATTCACATAAACAGGCACCCTTGAAGTTGTGGAGTGCACAGCCTAAATGCAGCTCATGCAACTGCCCTAAAACTCCTTAAAGTGATTTGTTAACTTTTAAAGATGAATTGTGCAAGGAAATAAGGGCTCCTAATATTTATCACGATTTTTGCAAGTTAATCTAAGACATGTACGAGGAGAAATTTTGTAAAATGTAAGTCACTGTCTAATATATGTTATTAATACTAAAATAGTCATCTAAGGAATTGATATTTAATGGGTAAGATATATTAGAGACGGTGGAGATTTTTTTGTGTTTTACAAATTCCAAACTGATTGGTGTTTTTATTTACTTCAGTCAAAGAATTGCATGGTCAGCTGAAGAAAAATCTAATGTTAGTACAACGTGATAACCTCAAGAATTCACACTTCCAGTAATAGTAGCTGATAACCGCCAAGATGTTTCTGAAAAGAGAAAGTGCTTATTTTAACAACAACAAAAAGAGCAATTAAGAAATAATATTTGGTACATTTCCAGGGAGGAAACATCTCATATTAAAAATGGAAAACAATTCATAGACCTTTACGAAGACTTGTGAAACTTGTTCAAACCAAAGATTTATTTCATTTTTTTCAACTTTTGCTTGGTTTGGGATGAGGAATTTTTCCCCCTTGGGAATCAAGGAAGTTGATTACACCTCTCCCACTAGAATTGTGCAATGCCTTTAAACAGTTCTCCTAAAGTCTGTTTTTCATTATCATTATGAATTTCACAATATATTTCCAAATGTACTTTTGGGTATTTTTATTCAAAACTCTGTTCTCCAGTGTTTTAAACTCTTGATTATTTAAAAGATTTTGGAGAGTAATACTATAAGATTAGGTCCTTTTCATGCAGTATTATTTTAAAAAATAATTTATAAAATCTGTAGCCAGAATCTGACCATTCATATGGAGGATTTCTTTAAGTTGCTTTTTAGTATTATTCTATTTATGGAATCATCTTATGTTAGCCTTGGAAAGATCACAGACATCTTTACTTGTAACTTCTGTATATTATAGTGAAAGAAAAAAACAGTCACTTGCCAGTGACCCCATAGCTTGTTAGTGGAAGAGCCAAGATTGCAACTCAGTTGTCTTGATTCCAAGTCTACTGTCCTTTCACTTCATTCTGTTGTTAGTCTTCCTGACTTTACTACTCTCCTTGCACACCAAACCCACCCTCCACTCTCTAGCAAGGCGTGTTTTCTTTTGCCCTCCTTTGATTGAGTGACTGCCAGCTCAGGCAATTGGCTGGACAATGGCCGGGTCAGGTAATTGGAAGACTCTTTGAACATACAGGAGCATAATTCCCACTGAAGGAATGAGAAACCTGTGTGTTACAAAGAGTGTGATGTGTGCCAGTGCAGAGGAATGGGTAGTGTACTCTGTGGGTTCCGTGAGAAGGCAACAAAATCTGTCTGAAGAAGTTAGAGAACCTTTAAAGAATGAGTTAGAGTCTTGAAGGATGCTGGAGATTCACTCGCAGGCAGGAAGGCAGAAATGCAGAAGTGGAAAATAGGAAAGGGAAAGAAAGGAAGATAATATTTACCAAGCGCCAGAGCATCTATCTGGCACAACAAATCTATAAAAGAAGTATAATTATCAATTTTATGGTTGAGAAAATGAAGGGTTGGAGACATTATTCTAACATTTCCCAAATGCCAACAACATGCCAGGCATTGTTGCTTTACTCACGTGATTTCAATTAATCCTAACAACAACAACAAAAATGTATGAGGAAAGTACTACTCCTATTACACATGAAGAAACCAAGTCACAGAGAAATGAAGTAAATTGCTCAAACTCCCCAAAAATGTGGTGGGAGTCAGGGGAAGGGGACAGTACAAAACTAGGCACTAGTTGATCTTGAAGCAGGTTCTAACCAGCTTATGATATGCTGGTTCATTGCAGCTGCAGAGGTAGGAAGGTTACAGACAGATCAAAGATATCTTTATATTCCAGGCTAAAGAGAGAGGGGCTTATCTGGTTGGTACAGCCTTTGGGTGGAAAATGATTTGACTGAATTTATAGTTTTGAAAAATCTTCAGGTCGCAACATCTCAAATGGATTGAAGGGTAGAGGTAAGGCCGAGGGACTAGTAAGGAAGATGTTGTAAAAACCAGAAGAGAGATGATGAGGTCACATCTAAGATAAAAGTAACGTAGAAGATTTTTAGGGAATAAGAACCAAAGTACATAAGTTTTATTTAGATATTGAAGGAGATAGAGGAGGAATGAGAAATCAAAGTGGTCTCCAAGGTCAGAGAGCCGATAACCATGAAATGAAATCTATGATTTGAAGCCGGGCATGGTGGTATGTGCCTGTTGTCCTAGCTATTTGGGAGGCTGAGGTGGGAGGTTTGAGAGTTTGAACATAGCCTGGTTAAAGAGCAAGGTGGGGTCTACAAACAAACAAACAAAATATATGATTTGAGACTATACTCTCTTTTATATATAACTGCATTTACTTTTTTTTTTTTTTTTTTTTTTTTTTTTTTGAGATGGAGTCTTCCTCTGTCACCCAGGCTGGAGTGCAGTGGCGCTATCATGGCTCACTGCAACCTCCGTCTCCCAGGTTCAAGTGATTCTCCTGTCTCTGCCTCCCAAATAGCTGCATTACAGGTGTGCACCACCATACCTGGCTAATTTTTGTATTTTTAGTAGAGACGGGGTTTCACCATGTTGGCCAGACTAGTCTCGAACTTCTGACTTCAGGTGATCAGCCCGCCTTGTCCTCCCAAAGTGCTGGGATTACAGATGTGAGTCACCGTGCTGGGCCTAACTTCGTTTACTTTTGGTTTTGCCCACATAATACCTATTCATTGTAACAAAACTAGAAAATGTAGATCAGCAAAAATAAACCTGAAAGCCTGATAATTCTCCCATGAATACATACCTTGTAAAACCATAAAGATCATTTTCTTCAAGTCTCATATATTAAATATATATCTATAAGCAAAATAGAATCTTTTGCTTTCTTAGACCTTCTTTAATATTTGTTTTCATTTCCACAATTATTTTAGTTAGCAATTTACTATATGTTCCACAAGTTTCCTAATCTCAAACTATTAATTCAGTACCTTTTTTTCTCATTATTGAAATCTTTTTTTGATTTCTTTCTCAGTCAATGAACTATGGCCTTTTTTTTTTTTTTTTTTTTTGAGACAGGTTCTTGTTCTATCATCCAGGCCCTAGGCTGGACTGCAGTGGTGCAATCATAGCTCATTGAAGCGCCTTAACCTCCCAAGCAGCTGAGGCTACAGTCAAGTACCACCATGCTCTGCTAATTTTTAAATTTTTTTTTTTTTTGGAGACAGCGTCTCGCTCTGTCACCCAGGCTGGAGTGCAGTGACGTGATCTTGGCTCACTGCAACCTCTGCCTCCCGAGTTCAAGCAATTCTCCTGCCTCAGCCTCCCAAGTAGCGGGGATTACAGACACCTGCCACCATATCCAGCTAACTTTTGTATTTTTAATAGAGATAGGGTTTTGCCATGTTGGCCAGGGCAGTCTTGAACTCCTGACCTCAGGTGATCCGCCCACCTTGACCTCCCAAAGTGCTGGGATTACAGGCGTGAGCCACCCACACCTGGCCTAATTTTTTTTTTTATTTTATTTTTTTTATTTTTTATTATACTTTAGGGTTTTAGGGTACATGTGCACAATGCGCAGGTTTGTTACATATGTATCCATGTGCCATGTTGATTTCCTGCACCCATTAACTCGTCATTTAGCATTAGGTGTATCTCCTAATGCTGTCCCTCCCCCCTCCCCTCACCCCACAACAGTCCCCAGAGTGTGATGATCCCCTTCCTGTGTCCATGAGTTCTCATTGTTCAATTCCCACCTATGAGTGAGAACATGCGGTGTTTGGTTTTTTGTCCTTGCGATAGTTTACTGAGAATGATGTTTTCCAGTTTCATCCATGTCCCTACAAAGGACACGAACTCATCATTTTTTATGGCTGCATAGTATTCCATGGTGTATATGTGCCACATTTTCTTAATCCAGTCTATCGTTGTTGGACATTTGGGTTGGTTCCAACTCTTTGCTATTGTGAATAGTGCCGCAATAAACATACGTGTGCATGTGTCTTTATAGCAGCATGATTTATAGTCCTTTGGGTATATACCCAGTAATGGGATGGCTGGGTCAAATGGTATTTCTAGTTCGAGATCCCTGAGGAATTGCCACACTGACTTCCACAATGGTTGAACTAGTTTACAGTCCCACCAACAGTGTAAAAGTGTTCCTATTTCTCCACATCCTCTCCAGCACCTGTTGTTTCCTGATTTTTTAATGATGGCCTTTCTAACTGGTGTGAGATGGTATCTCACTGTGGTTTTGATTTGCATTTCTCTGATGGCCAGTGATGATGAGCATTTCTTCATGTGTTTTTTGGCTGCATAAATGTCTTCTTTTGAGAAGTGTCTGTTCATGTCCTCTGCCCACTTTTTGATGGGGTTGTTTGCTTTTTTCTTGTAAATTTGTTTGAGTTCATTGTAGATTCTGGATATCAGCCCTTTGTCAGATGAGTAGGTTGCAAAAATTTTCTCCCATTCTGTAGGTTGCCTGTTCATTCTGATGATAGTTTCTTTTGCTGTGCAGAAGCTCTTTAGTTTAATGAGATCCCATTTGTCTATTTTGGCTTTTGTTGCCATTGCTTTTGGTGTTTTAGACATGAAGTCCTTTCCCACGCCTATGTCCTGAATGGTATTGCCTAGGTTTTCTTGTAGGATTTTAATGGTTTTAGGTCTAACATATAAGTCTTTAATCCATCTTGAATTAATTTTTGTATAAGGTGTAAGGAAGGGATCCAGTTGCAGCTTTCTACATATGGCTAGCCAGTTTTCCCAGCACCATTTATTAAATAGGGAATCCTTTCCCCATTTCTTGTTTTTGTCAGGTTTGTCAAAGATCAGATAGTTGTAGATATGCGGCATCATTTCTGAGGGCTCTGTTCTGTTCCATTGATCTATGTCTCTGTTGTGGTACCAGTACCATGCTGTTTTGGTTACTGTAGCCTTGTAGTATAGTTTAAAGTCAGGTAGCGTGATGCCTCCAGCTTTGTTCTTTTGGCTTAGGATTGACTTGGCGATGCGGGCTCTTTTTTTGTTCCATATGAACTTTAAAGTAGTTTTTTCCAATTCTGTGAAGAAAGTCATTGGTAGCTTGATGGGGATGGCATTGAATCTATAAATTACCTTGGGCAGTATGGCCATTTTCACGATATTGATTCTTCCAACCCATGAGCATGGAATGTTCTTCCATTTGTTTGTATCCTCTTTTATTTCATTGAGCAGTGGTTTGTAGTTCTCCTTGAAGAGGTCCTTCACATCCCTTGTAAGTTGGATTCCTAGGTATTTTATTCTCTTTGAAGCAATTGTGAATGGGAGTTCACTCATGATTTGGCTCTCTGTTTGTCTGTGATTGGTGTACAAGAATGCTTGTGATTTTTGTACATTAATTTTGTATCCTGAGACTTTGCTGAAGTTGCTAATCAGCTTAAGGAGATTTTGGGCTGAGACAATGGGGTTTTCTAGATATACAATCATGTCATCTGCAAACAGGGGCAATTTGACTTCCTCTTTTCCTAATTGAATACCCTTTATTTCCTTCTCCTGCCTGATTGCTCTGGCCAGAACTTCCAGCACTATGTTGAATAGGAGCAGTGAGAGAGGGCATCCCTGTCTTGTGCCCGTTTTCAGAGGGAATGCTTCCAGTTTTTGCCCATTCAGTATGATATTGGCTGTGGGTTTGTCATAGATAGCTCTTATTATTTTGAGATACGTCCCATCAATACCTAATTTATTGAGAGTTTTTAGCATGAAGCGTTGTTGAATTTTGTCAAAGGCCTTTTCTGCATCTATTGAGATAATCATGTGGTTTTTGTCTTTGGTTCTGTTTATATGCTGGATTACATTTATTGATTTGCATATGTTGAACCAGCCTTGCATCCCAGGGATGAAGCCCACTTGATCATGGTGGATAAGCTTTTTGATGTGCTGCTGGATTCGGTTTGCCTGTATTTTATTGAGGATTTTTGCATCAATGTTCATCAAGGATATTGGTCTGAAATTCTCTTTTTTGGTTAAGTCTCTGCCAGGCTTTGGTATCAGGACGATGCTGGCTTCGTAAAATGTGTTAGGGAGGATTCCCTCTTTTTCTATCGATTGGAATAGTTTCAGAAGGAATGGTACCAGTTCCTCCTTGTACCTCTGGTAGAATTCAGCTGTGAATCCATCAGGTCCTGGACTCTTTTTGGTTGGTAAGCTATTGATTATTGCCACAATTTCAGAACCTGTTATTGGTCTATTCAGAGATTCAACTTCTTCCTGGTTTAGTCTTGGGAGGGTGTATTTGTCGAGGAATTTATCCATTTCTTCTAGGTTTTCTAGTTTATTTGCATAGAGGTGTTTGTAGTATTCTCTGATGGTAGATTGTATTTCTGTGGGATCGGTGGTGATATCCCCTTTTTCGTTTTTTATTGCATCTATTTGATTCTTCTCTCTTTTCTTCTTTATTAGTCTTGCTAGCGGTCCATCAATTTTGTTGATCCTTTCAAAAAACCAGCTCCTGGATTCATTAATTTTTTGAAGGGTTTTTTGTGTCTCTATTTCCTTCAGTTCTGCTCTGATTTTAGTTATCTCTAGCCTTCTGCTAGCTTTTGAATGTGTTTGCTCTTGCTTTTCTAGTTCTTTTAATTGTGATGTTAGGGAGTCAATTTTGGATCTTTCCTGCTTTCTCTTGTGGGCATTTAGTGCTATAAATTTCCCTCTACACACTGCTTTGAATGTGTCCCAGAGATTCTGGTATGTTGTGTCTTTGTTCTCGTTGGTTTCAAAAAACATCTTTATTTCTGCCTTCATTTCATTATGTACCCAATAGTCATTCAGGAGCAGGTTGTTCAGTTTCCATGTAGTTGAGCGATTTTGAGTGAGTTTCTTAATCCTGAGTTCTAGTTTGATTGCACTGTGGTCTGAGAGACAGTTTGTTATAATTTCTGTTCTTTTACATTTGCTGAGGAGAGCTTTACTTCCAACTATGTGGTCAATTTTGGAATAGGTGTGGTGTGGTGCTGAAAAAAATGTATATTCTGTTGACTTGGGGTGGAGAGTTCTGTAGATGTCTATTAGGTCCACTTTATGTAGAGCTGAGTTCAATTCCTGAATATCCTTGTTAACTTTCTGTCTCGTTGATCTGTCTAATGCTGACAGTGGGGTGTTAAAATCTCCCATTATTATTGTGTGGGAATTTAAGTCCCTTTGTAGGTCACTGAGGACTTGCTTTATGAATCTGGGTGCTCCTGTGTTGGGTGCATATATATTTAGGATAGTTAGCTCTTCTTGTTGAATTGATCCCTTTACCATTATGTAATGGCCTTCTTTGTCTCTTTTGATCTTTGTTGGTTTAAAGTCTATTTTATCAGAGACTAGGATTGCAACCCCTGCCTTTTTTTGATTTCCAGTTGCTTGATAGTTCTTCCTCCATCCCTTTATTTTGAGTCTATGTGTGTCTCTGCACGTGAGATGGGTTTCCTGAATACAGCACACTGATGGGTCCTGACTCCTTATCCAGTTTGCCAGTCTGTGTCTTTTGGTTGGAGCATTTAGCCCATTTACATTAAACGTTAATATTGTTATGTGTGAATCTGATCCTGTCATTATGATGTTAGTTGGTTATTTTGCTCGTTAGTTGCTATAGTTTCTTCCTGGCCTCAATGGTCTTTACAGTTTGGCATGTTTTTGCAGTGGCTGGTACCGGTTGTTCCTTTCCATGTTTAGTGCTTCCTTCAGGAGCTCTTTTAGGGCAGGCCTGGTGGTGACAAAATCACTCAGCGTTTGCTTATCTGTAAAGTATTTTATTTCTCCTTCACTTATGAAGCTTAGTTTGGCGGGATTGGAAATTCTAGGTTGAAAATTCTTTTCTTTAAGAATGTTGAATATTGGCCCCCACTCTCTTCTGGCTTGTAGAGTTTCTGCTGAGAGATCAGCTGTTAGTCTGATGGGCTTCCCTTTGTGGGTAACCCGACCTTTCTCTCTGGCTGCCCTTAACATTTTTTCCTTCGTTTCAACTTTGGTGAATCTGACAATTATGTGTCTTGGAGTTGCTCTTCTCGAGGAGTATCTTTGTGGCATTCTCTGTATTTCCTGAATCTGAATGTTGGCCTGCCTTGCTAGATTGGGGAAGTTCTCCTGGATAATATCTTGCAGAGTGTTTTCCAACTTGGTTCCATTCTCCCCATCATTTTCAGGTACACCAATCAGACGTAGGTTTGGTCTTTTCACATAGTCCCAAATTTCTTGGAGGCTTTGTTCATTTCTTTTTATTCTTTTTTCTCTAAACTTCCCTTCTCTCTTCATTTCATTCATTTCATCTTCCATCAGCGATACCCTTTCTTCCAGTTGATCGCATCTGCTACTGAGGCTTCTGCAATCTTCGCGTAGTTCTCGAAACTTGGCTTTCAGCTCCATCAGCTCCTTTAAGCCCTTCTCTCCATTGGTTATTCTAGTTATCCATTCTTCTAATTTTTTTTCAAAGTTTTTAACTTCTTTGCTATTGTTTTGAATTTCCTCTTGTAGCTCAGAGTAGTTTGATCGTCTGAAGCCTTCTTCTCTCAACTCATCAAAGTCATCCTCCATCCAGCTTTGTTCCGTTGCTGGTGAGGAACTGCGTTCCTTTGGAGGAGGAGAGGTGCGCTGTTTTTTAGAGTTTCCAGTTTTTGTGCTCTGTTTTTTCCCCGTCTTTGTGGTTTTATCTACTTTTTGTCTTTGATGATGGTGATGTACAGATGGGTTTTTGGTGTGGATGTCCTTTCTGTTTGTTAGTTTTCCTTCTACCAGACAGGCCCCTCAGCTGCAGGTCTGTTGGAGTTTACTAGAGGTCCACTCCAGACCCTGTTTGGCTGGGTGTCAGCAGCGGTGGCTGCAGAACAGCGGATTTTCTTGAGACCACAAATTCAGCTGTCTGATAGTTCCTCTGAAAGTTTTGTCTCAGAGGAGTACCCGGTTGAATGAGGTGTCAGTCTGTCCCTACTGGGGGGGTGCCTCTCAGTTACGCTGCTCAGGGGTGAGGGACCCACTTTAGGAGGCAGTCTGTCCGTTCTCAGATCTCCAGCTGCGTGCTGGGAGAACCACTACTCTCTTCAAAGCTCAAGCAGAAATGCAGAAATCACCCGTCTTCTGTGTCGCTGGGGCTGGGAGCTGGAGACCGGAGCTGTTCCTATTCCACCTGGCCTAATTTTAAAAGTATATTTAAGAGACGGGTGTAGCTATGTTGCCCAGGCTGGTATTGAAACTCTTGGGCTCAGGTAATCCTCCTGCCTCAGTCTCCCAAAGTGCTGGAATTATAGCCATGAACCACCGTGCCTGGACATAAAATAAAATGGCTTTGTTTTCTAAGCCATGCACATCCTCGAATGTCTTTCTCTTCCCACCTACTTAACAATAGCTTGCCCACATAATAAAATTTGGGGTTCATAATTTTTTTTCACAAAGCTATTTATCTTATTCCGTTTTTTCCTGGCATTTGTTTTTGCAAAGAAAAAATGAAATATCAGTTTGATTTTCCCCTTTATGAGTATCTTAATTTCCTTTCCTATAAGCCTGCAATATTTTTCTTTCATCCTGGATGTGACTTTTGTTAATTTTTCCTGGAACTTAATGAGTACTTTTGCACTGAAGCTCCAGGTTAGGAATGTATCTTTGCATTAATATCACAACCATTACTTCTCATATCTTTGCATTAATATATCTTTGCATTAATATCACAACCATTACTTCTACTCAATTCCCTTGTTCTGAAGTTATATGGCTTCTTTTTACTGGCCCAATCACAATTCTAATTTTGCATTTACATTTTAAACTTTCTTTTCTATCTCTCTATCTCGATCATTTTCTTCTACAGCTGCTGACTCCTGTTTAAAGGAAACCATGTTGTCTTTCATCTCTTTGAGGATCCCGATCAGATATTTACTGATATTTTATAGAAAGAAATATTACAAAATTAATATCCAGTAATATAAATAATTCAGTAATTCAGTATTGCTAATACAATGCTTCAAAGTAATGTTTCCTTTATGCTAAATTATTTATCATGTCTTATATCATTATTACTACTTTTAAGTGTTTCCTTCATTCATAATCACAAATCTCTCCAGATCTAGAATTTGCTACCATATATCATGAAAATGGTATCTTTTGTTTTTAAAGAAAGTCAAAAATTTTAGAAGCATGGCTTTTCAAATAATAACATTATGAATCCCACCTTCTAATATGATTTTTTTAGTATATTATAATGTTTTAGTTTTAGTTTATTATAATGTTTTAGTATATTTTTGTTTTATATTTTAGTTTTAGTTTATTATATGATTTAGTTTTAGTATATTATATTTTAGTTTTAGTATATTATAATGATTTAGTATATTATAATGATTTAGCTTTAGCATCCAAGAGGCCTGGGTTTCAGTCACAGCACGTGTAGTGGTAAAGAACATGGACTCTGGTTCTGAATTGTCTGGATTCAAATCCTAGCTCTGCCACTTAACTCACTGTGTAACTATGACAAGTTATTTAAACTCTTAGTGCCTTTGTCTTCCCATCTACAAATGGGATTAATAATGTTAGTTACTTCATAAGGTATTAGGAAGTTCACAAGATAATATTTATAAAGTATGTAGAACAGTCCCTAGGACATAGTGAATTGTATATAAATATTTGCTTTAAAATTCTATCTTTGTCACCCACTAACTGAGTAACTTTAGTCGTCATTGAATCTCTTTAAGCCTCCATTTTCTGATGTTTAAATGGATATAATAATACTAATGAAGTTAATGCAAATATTGATAGTATTAATCCTGAAATGCTGCTTATTAATACTGTGAGGATTAAATGAGATAATTTATGTAAAATGTCCCCACATAGGCCAGGCACGCTGACTCACGCCTGTAATCCCAGCACTTTGGGAGGCCGAGGCGGGCGGATCATGAGGTCAGGAGATTGAGACCATCCTGGCTAACATGGTGAAACCCCGTCTCTACTAAAAATACAAAAATTTAGCCAGGCATGGTGGCAGGTACTTGTAGTCCCACCTACTTGGGAGGCTGAGGCAGGAGAATGGCATGAACTGGGGAGGGGGAGATTGCAGTGAGCCGAGACCGCGCCACTGCACTCCAGCCTGAGCGACAGAGCGAGACTCCGTCTCAAAAAAAAAAAAAAAAAATTCCCCACGTAAATGCACATTGCTTGGTTGCAACCGTTATTTAATAATAAAACGCAACCTGGGACTATGCCACATTTAATTGGCTTAACTGAGCAGTGCAAGTCTCTTGATTCCACGATTTCTCTATTATTAAATTTCTGAAATTTAAATTATTTTACCGACGCATAACTCTAGAGGGATTAAGTTACAAATTCAAAGCTACATTGTCTGTGCAGAGGAAAGATTTGAAGCAAGGTCAATTAGATTCTGCTTTTAATCTTTTTTTTTCCATGAGCCTGGGAAAAGCAGGGTCTTTAATTCTTTTTTCTTCAAAAGGCCTAGTTCCTGTCAGTTGGATTATGTCCCTCAAGCTCTTCACTTTCTCCTCATCCTTTCTTAAGATCCTTGAACAGAAACAATGGGCTAAGTGCATTTTGCATATCTGCAGTTATTCTCCTTTGCTAAGAGAGGAGCTGGGGCTCAGTGGTAGAGATGAGGTGCATAGGATAGGGGAGATGGGCTATAGGGGACATCATACTTATCAAAGTTTTTTTTTATCTGTTGAGGATCATTGATTCCTCCTAGTGACTTAATAGAAGTTGCTATTTTGAATTTTCCCACAAATCAGCCCAGACATTTCATGCTGCGTTGTGTTGTATTTGAAACTAATTGTGGGACATAAGAGGCCACTTCATGCCTTGCAAATAACAAATTACGTCATTCTTTAAAAAACAAAAATGTTGGTTTCTCTCTTTGCTTGAATTATATTACTATTTCTTTTTCTTTCTTTTCTTTTCTTTTCTTTTTTTTTTTTTTGAGATGGAGTTTTGCTCCTGTTGCCCAGGCTGGAGTGCAGTGGTGCTGTCTCGGCTCACTGCAACCTCTGGGTCCCAGGTTCAAGTGATTCTCCTGCCTCGGCCTCCTGAGTAGCTAGGATTATAGGCACATGCCAGCACGCCCAGCTAATTTTTTGTATTTTTAGAAGAGACGGGGTTTCATCATGTTGGCCAGGCTGGTCTCGAACTCCTGACCTCAGGTGATCCACCCACCTCGGCTTCCCAAAGTACAGGGATTACAGGCGTGAGCCACCGTGCCCAGCCTACTTCACTATTTCTGTGGAAAGCTATTGCTTGGTTTTCTCTTCCGTATTAATTTCAAATGTTTTGTTAACTACCAGCTGATGTGCCACATAACATGGACTTCTCTGGCTTGTCTGTCCCCAGCTTGCCCATCAGGGACATACAAACCTGAAGGTTCACCAGGAGGAATCAGCAGTTGCATTCCATGTCCTGATGAAAATCACACCTCTCCACCTGGAAGCACGTCCCCTGAAGACTGTGTCTGCAGAGAGGGATATAGGGCATCTGGCCAGACCTGTGAACGTGAGTCTCCCACTGTTGGAATATAGGAAATATAAAAGCTGATTTCCTTGTGTTTGCATCTAATTCATTTAGAATGATCTTTAATGTTCTTTTCTCTAATCATATTTTTTGGGGGAGTGGGATGATTTGATTTTATAACATTCTTATCATGGAACACATCCCTATCCTGCTCTAGAGAAAGGGGAACTGAGATGCTGGGAGTAACATCACCTTGAAATCAGAAAGGCTTAGTACTTGGAAAACATTTAAAATGAATCGAAAAAAGAAAAGCCACAATTTCAACAACAAATTTGAATAAAAATGAGCTCATCTTGGCTCTGGTGATAGTCACATTTATCTTTGAAATAATATATTTTTATAAGTAAAGGGTGTCAGTATTATTCATATCAAAAATTTAAAATATTTAGCATATACCATGTGCAAGAAGCTGTGGCTCTTGGGGTTTGTAGCAAATATACTTTGCTAGCCTTATTTGTTCTTTGTTTTATTCTACCTTAGTCAAGAGGAAAAATATCTAATGACATATGAAGGTCAAGAACTATAAAATCTCATATCCATATAGATATCGAAATAAATTTTTTAAAGCTTAGAAAATAATATTTAGTTTGTATTTAAAATTTAATTGGAAGTTAGTACCTAATAGGAATCGGATATAAGGGTTCTTCTTCCAAATATGTACTTGAAAATCCAAGTGCGGTAAATGGAAATGCTGTAGGCAATTGACACATATGCATAAATGCCCCCTTGAAAGAAAAAAAAAAACAGGATATATCATAGACGAAAGGCTAACTTTGCTTTTCAATTTTATTTTGGTAAATGTTAGTTGTCCACTGCCCTGCCCTGAAGCCTCCTGAAAATGGTTACTTTATCCAAAACACTTGCAACAACCACTTCAATGCAGCTTGTGGGGTCCGATGTCACCCTGGATTTGACCTTGTGGGAAGCAGCATCATCTTATGTCTACCCAATGGTTTGTGGTCCGGTTCAGAGAGCTACTGCAGAGGTATGCAAACTGCCAATTTACATTGTTTATTTATTGTCTTGCTTGATTTCCTTGATTTAAACTCTAGTAAACCAGTCAGTTCTTCATTTCTTGTTGGATTTCATAGACCCCATACTACAGAAAGAGAAAAATTATAGGAAATTTGAAATCAGAATTACCAAGTTCAATTGACCACATAATTGTAAACTACACCTTTTATATCCCTTTTATGAACAAGCAAAGAAAAAGTTTGCCTGGGAAGTAAATGGACAGGTTACCCCAAACCTCAAATGTCAAGCCTCCAAGACATGGTGTAAAGGAGAGTTTAGAATCAGAGTGGAGACCGATGCCTCCTGGAATTGTAGGACTTAAGGAATCACACAAGTATCCTGCAACAAGAGCAGTTAGCCAACTTGTAATCTCCAGCCTTTACTTCGACTAGTCGACCTGTTATAGAAAGTAGAGAATTTGTCAAAGTGAAAGTCCAAGGAGCCTGCTCAGACCAATAGAAAGTGGGCACCACCAATAGAATCTGAGGCTCCCATGTCAAATACAGAGAAGCAATAAAAGAAAAAAAAGTGCCTCCATCTGCCTCCACTTGCCATCTCCAGGACCTACTTTCCTACTTCTTACAACTGTCACACAACCAAATTCCTAGGGTTTTATAAGTAGAGTTAGAAGAGGAGGATATTTAAGAAAAGGTAAGAGGGGGGCAAGCAAAGGGACTTGAGGAACTCCATCAGAATCCCTGCCCACAAAGCTTCTCAGTACAGTATCTGCTCCCTACCTATGGTTGCCAGTTGAAACACAAGATGCCAGTTAAATTTGAATTTTTGATAAATAATATTTTAGTATATGTAGGTCCCCTGCAAGATTTGGAACCTACTTATACTAAAAAATTATTTGTTGATTTTCTGAAATTAGTAACTGGGCGTTACTAAATCAGCAACTGGGCGTGCTGGTTCGTTGGTTTATTTGTTACTAAATCTGGCAACCTTACTCCCACTACATCCCCTAGTCATTTTTTGGCAGAACACTTCGCTGAGGATTTGACTACTCCAAAACCCCACAAATCAGCTGGACCACTGGTTAAAGATTAGTTCTGTCTTCTGGTCTTTTCTTGGCATCCATATCCATAAGGGAGAACCACCTACTCATGACTCCAAGATCATTTGTGAATCCCAGGAGACATCTGTGTTGGTACCAATTTGTTAGGTACCAATACTGAACTCGTCTATAAATGTAAATTGGCCTACATGGTATCCCCAAAAGACAAGGAAAACTGAAAATGATCAGCAGATTGAACAAATGAGACCTGACAGAAAAGAAAGAAAAATGGAATCACTGAGATTCAAAGGCAACTACATTGCTAAAATAAGGCCAGGATTCCAAGCAATGAAAGAAATTTGAGAGGAAAAATACGTATTAGAAGTAAAAAAAAAGGTTACTGACACAATGAATGGACCTAGTTAGAAGTCAAATTAATAAATTAGAAAACTAACTCAAGAAATTCATTTGAAAGTCAATCAAAAAAATCCAAAGATAAAAATATGAAAGAATAGGCCGGGCACGGTGGCTCACGTTTGTAATCCCAGCACTTTGGGAGGCCGAGGCGGGCGGATCACGAGGTCAGGAGATCGAGACCATGGTGAAACCCCATCTCTACTAAAAATACAAAAAAAATTAGCCGGGCGTGGTGGCAGGCGCCTGTAGTCCCAGCTACTTGGAGAGGCTGAGGCAGGAGAATGGCGTGAACCCGGGAGGCGGAGCTTGCAGTGAGACGAGATTGCGCCACTGCACTCCAGCCTGGGCGGCAGAGCGAGACTCCGTCTCAAAAAAAAAAAAAAAAAAATATGAAAGAATAAAGTAACACGAGAATAGTCACAGGAAATAGACTCTTTTTACATGAGGAATCCAGAGAAGGAACAGAATGGAGGACATGCACCAGTAGAAGATCTAAAGATATATCCCCAAGCTGAAATTTTGAAAATATTCACAACCCAAATCTTGGATATTCAGTTTAAAATCACTTAGTAAGTGCCACAAAAAAATATTAAAAACAGATTTATGTCTGGAAATAATCTTAGTGAATTTTCTGAATGCCCTAGAAAAACAGAAAACTGTGTCCATTTCATAATTAGAAACAACACTACCTACCCAGGAGAAAGAATCAGATTAGCCTTAGGCCCTTTTGTTGGCCATTCTCAATGTTAGAAAATAAGACTATGTTGCCCGGATTCTGAGGGAAAAGAATAGACCCTAGATTTCTAAACTCAGGCAAGCTACTATTCATGTGTGAAGGCAAAGGAAAGACATTTTCAGTCATGCAGCCTCAAATGGTAAAAAGCCACATACCATTACTGAAAAAATGAATCCTTGAAAACTTGTAAAATATATTTTTGTAAAGTCAATAGTTCTAAGTTCTGTGTAAAATCTTTACCCCTTCTTCCAAATACCTTACGGTAGAGGGTGGGAAATATTACATTTTAACTTGCCACTCAGTAGCCTTCCAAAGAGGAGTGAGAAAATAGAGAAGACTGCCCTTTCAGGATAAGGTCTGGCCCCTGCCTCTCAAGCCTCCACCCTCCATAACCAAGCCTTGTGTCTGACCCTAAAGCTGTAAGAAATAGCCATGCTCTCTCAGGAAGCTGGCCATTTGAAGCTGTTCCCACAGCTTGGTTCTGGCTTTGCTCTGGGTCCTCTCAACCCTCCACTTTTGCCAACTTCCTCCTCCTGAATGGGGTGACCTCTACACGTACATCTGTGCATCTGCAGACCTGCCCCCACCCCTCATTATGTTTCTTATGCTATGTGTCAGGGTCGGTCAAGGAAGTACAGTCACCATGCATGTTATGGGATGAGGGATTTATTTCAGGGAATGGAGCTTACACAATTTTAGAAGGAGCTTGGAAACAGAAGAGGAGTGGGAGAATCAGAGGAGTTCTTGACAAGTCAACTTGAGAGGCTGCCCAGCTTTTGAAGTGGAATCGCTAAGGAGAAACTCATGGAAGGTCTAAGAGAAGCTTTACCTCTGCATAGTTATGCCCGTGTGGCTCTGCAGCCAAGAACCTTGCAATGAACATGGGGCCACTACTGGTCATGGGATCAGCAGTGAGGACGTGGAATGGAGGCAAGCAAGGGCAAGCTGGAACCCCCTGGGCGCCACTGCATCTTTCTATCACTGACTCTGACAACAATGACCACTTCCTCACTTCTGCCTTCCAAAATCAAGTGCAAGTTCCTCTTTTGATCAACCTTGACTTGCAACCACAATAAAGGGATTCTGGCAAACATATTTCCCAATGTAACTAACTTCTTGCAATACAAAGCGCCACACTTTTATTGGTAATTAACTTTTCTACCCCCTCTGCTAAACTGAATTCATTATGAGCACAGAATGTATTTCTGCCCCTCAGTCATTGATGATACCGCTGGTGAATGAATGGAAACTTGAATTTAACAAATACACATATCAATAAATGTATGCATTGATGTGCATTGATAAATACAGTATATACACTGATGACCTGCTTCTGTCACTTCATATTAAAAAGCATGCATGGGTGTGATGGCACAAGCTTGTAATCCCAGCTACTTAGGAGGCTGAAGCAGCAGGGTCACTTGAACACAGGAGTTGGAGGCCACAGTGAGCCATCACCACACAACTGCACTCCAGCATGGGTGATAGATTGAGACCTTGACTACGAAAAAGCATGCTTGTTCTCTTCTATGTAATTTCAATTGCAATTCCAATATAAATAAAATAAAGCAGAGTAAGGAGAGATGCTACAATTCAACTTCACCACCAAAGCTACTGCTGACTTACCAGTATACAAAGTTGTACTGAATGAAGGTACTTACCCAGGCCCTTACACTTTCACTAATGCTCAGTGTATTTAGTTACATCAGATATTGCTCTATGAAACACATACCATATTTCACTAAATCTGAAACACATTTTTTAAAACATTTTAACATCTCTAAAATGGAGATGAATCTTAAAATCAGTGGCCGCAAACCCTTTAATTGGCATTATTGTTTCTTTGTTAGTGGCACATAAAATAATGTTGTGTCTTACAATGGGGATTCAATGAAATATGGCAGTTGGGTAGGAATTCATGTCTGTTTCATGGTGGGTAGTATGGAGAAAGTAGTATATTTTTACGGATTTAATTATAAGAACAGTGAATAATTTTAGTTATATTATACTTTCTCAAAAATATTTGTAAGATTGAGGCAGAAATGAAAGACCTGAATAAAATCTAAAGCCTTTTACAAATATCATGTTACATTTTTAATGTTTTTGTGGATGTTGACTAATAATTGGTAAACTTGAATCTCACTTCTCCTATGCACTTTTCATAAAGCACTTATACTCATTTTCAGTTTTATCTGAATTCTGCATTTCTTTCTAAACAGGAAAGGATTCTTTTGTTGTTTCTCAGTCTTAACTAACTAAACCTGAGAAAAAAGGTTCAACCAATGAGAACCTTACATTTAACATCAGATTTATTTTCAGTAATAGATACTATCACAATTTGGAGATTGAAAGGAAGCATGTGCCTGGAAAAATAAAAATCTGATTAGTCTTTAAGATGGGAACCAGAGTAGCTTCTTACATTGTCTACTACAAGTAGACTGTTCTCTTAAAAGTCTAAGTTGCTGTTTTCTAAAAAGGCCAAATAAATATTTAGGGATTGTGATAACATAAATGTAAGTCAAGAAATATTAATTGCAGGATTTTTCAGCATGTTGAAATGAAAAAAAAAGTTGAAAATTCTTTAAATAGTGTGTTCCTATTAAAATGGTATTAAGTGTTCATTCTTGAGTGAAATGTTTAAGGAATAAATAGGAATTATTGCATATGCTTTGTTTTCACTGGGGAGCAGTGGAAGTTTATTAATACCAACATCTGAGAAGCAGTATAATTTGCATCTATATGAGGCACCGACTCTAATTTATTATCAGTAATAAATCCATTTTGTCTCAGGTTAGGAAAGCTGGAGTCATCTTGGCAGTTTGTTGAAGCCAAAACATTGTTTAATGTGGTTTTCCAAATTTTATACATCAGAATTTATCTGATTCACCCTTTAATCCCACCTCACACTTGGCATTGTGATACACATGAAGGACACACTCAATAAAAGTCAAAATGCAGAAGACAAGATGTTTCATGCACTTGATAGACACAATAAAGATTCTATTTGCATAATGGGCACATTCAGGAAAAATTAAAACACGGAAGGCAAAATGTTTCTGATCATTTTTTATTAATACTTGACTTTGGTCCAAACCATTCCAGGGATAAAAGAGGCTAGGGCTTATGATCTAATCTCTAATCTAACTCTTGCATTTTCTGTAAGGAGTAATCGATCCTAAACTTTTATTTAATGCACACAATATTTATGCTGTGCTGATTAATATAATTTGAATGGGTTCATTGTAGAATAAATTCAAACAATGGCTTCAGTTGCATATGCGCTTGAACATTTTGCCCCCAGCTTCCTTTCCTGATATTTTAAGGTTGTCTTTGACATAACTAAATATATGCATGGTATGAACAATTGGCAAATGCAGAAAAGTAGAAGAAGAAAAAATATATCCCACCCGGAGTCTCAACAAAATTCTTGAGTCCCAAATGTTTTGTTCAAAAATCTTTAGAGATTGTTATAAGAGCTCTCTGAGAGGAAACCGAACTTTATTCTTTTGTAGGGGTTATTTCTGTCTTTTGTATGATGCCCAATGCTTGTAGGTTCTATCTATAATCTATCAAGATGAATATATGTCCCCATCATTTGGCATATTCAACAGGCGCCAACTCTTTATTCCTGTCCAATCTCTGTGCCTTCTGACTGAGAGAGTGCATTTTCCATGGGTCTTGACAGCTTCCCCATCTTCCTCTTTCTTTTCCCTGTTTATTCTTTCCCCTCCCCCTCCCCCTCCCCTACCCTCCTTTCCTACTCTGACTATCCCTTCCCCTCCCCCTGCTCTTCCTCTTCTCCTCTCCTCTTCATCTCCTCCACATATGTTTCCCCTCCCTTTCTCATTCCTTTCTTCTCCCCTCCCTTCTTCACAGCTTTTCCTTTCTCCTTTACGCTCCTCCCTCCTTCCCCTGCTTGGAAACCCTGATTGGAGAGAGTCTAATTTAGAAGTAGAGGACAAGTGTAGGACAAGATTATAAACTCTTTCTAGAGGGTTTTCTCTAAAGAGGAGAACACGGAACATGATAGATCAGAGGCTCCTGGAGGGTGTGGGAACTGATGGAGTTGAAGCACTTGAAGGAGCGATCCCAGAAGGTAAGAGGTGATTGTCAGAGACTAGGAAACTTGGATTGGTGACAGCGAGGTCTAGAGGGCATGGCAATGGTAGAAGCTGAGATAAGGTGAAGGATATGATCATTAGAAAAGAAGAGATCATTCTGTAGGTTGCCTGTTCATGCTGATGATAGTTTCTTTTGCTGTGCAGAAGGTCTTTAGTTTAATTGGATCCCATTTGTCAATTTTGGCTTTTGTTGCCATTGCTTTTGGTGTTTTAGTCATGAGGTCTTTGCCCATGCCTATGTCCTGAATAGTACTGCCTGGGTTTTCTTCTAGGGTTCACGATAGCAAAGACTTGGAACCAACCCAAATGCCCATTAATGATGGACTGAATAAAGAAAATGTGGCACATATGCACCGTGAAATACTGTGCAGCCATAGAAAAGGATGAGTTCATGTCCTTTGCAGGGACATGGATGAAGCTGCAAACCATCATTCTCAGCAAACTAACAAAAGAACAGAAAACCAAACACTGCATGTTCTCACTCATAAGTGGGAGTTAAACAATGAGAATATATGGACACAGGGAGGGGAACATCACACACCAGAGCCTGTCGGAGGGTTGGGGACTAGGGGAGGGATAACATTAGGAGAAATACTTAATGTAGATGACGGATTGATGGGTGCAGCAAACCACTATAGCATGTGTATACCTATGTAACAAACCTGCATGTTCTGCACCTGTACCCCAGAACTTAAAGTATAATAAAAAAAAGAAAAGAAAAGAAGAGATCAGGAATATAACTCCAGGATACTGGAATGATCATTTACATATATAAGGAAGTCACTAAGGTGTGTGTGTATGTGTGTGTGAGAGAATGAGAGAGAGAAAAAAGAGGAGAGAGAGAGATAGAGAATTTAAAAAAGGGTATTGGATATATAATATGATACTTCAAATGAGCTGGAAGTTTTTAGGAAGGAAGGAGAGAGAATGATCTGGGAAGACAATCAGGAGCAACAGAGACACCTCCTCACCTCCAGTCCCTGTTACAGAAGGCAACATGATTTTTATTAGGGCAATCAAGTGAAGGAAAAGTAGCTCAAAAGGAAGTTTAGGATATGAGGGGATTTACTGAAACCCATCGTTATTCCAGAGGGCAGGTCCAAGGGTCTATGGAGATAGATTTGGAACACAGCTATATGTGGATAACCCTGGTGGATGAGGGATAACTATGGAGCCTTGGACTTTCTAAGTGATTGCCATCAACAGGAATAGAGGGCATGATGGAGTCAATGGAAATGGACACTAACATACATTGTTGGGTTTGAGTGGGCAGTTGGAGACTCTTACCAGGAAAACTCAGAGCACAGACATCATTTGGGAACCTGCAGAGGCTGGAGCAGTGTGAGTGCTCTCCAGTAGCTTCTCTGATGTAATGTTGAGGACAGAGACTCAAAGGTGGCAGAACCGCGGAAATGCAGGTTTCTCTGGATAACTCGTGGCACTTTTTCTGATGGTGATGTTGAGGCTGGCTGAGGTATGGGGGCATTTTCAGCATCCGCAGTTTAGTGAATATCCTTCCTACTGCTTTCTCATGGTGAATTCAAAGAAGATGAAGAAAACCATGTCACCAGTTGTGGCTGCTCCCTTCTCTGGCCAGGGGAATGTGCTCCTAGATACATGCTCTACCCCGAGCATGTTTGGAGCACAAACACATCCCATGATCCAAGAAAGGGGAAAGATCTTTTCCTAAAAAATTAACAAAGGAAATGTTAATGGATGCTGGGCAGACAGAATTAGAAATTGTGTGTAGCTGGTATCAAGGACCCAAATGCTGGGCAGAAGGAATTAGAAATTGTGTATAGCTGGTATTGAGGACCCAAATAACAATGTCTTAAGCCAATTAAGGGTTCATTTTTCTTTTAACTAAAAGAAGGACAGAAGTAGGTAATCCAAAGTTGGTATAATAGCTCCACTGTCATCAGAGACTCAGACTTCCTATGCTTTTTGCTATGCCATCATGGGGCATGATATGTTCCCATGGTATCATATACTTATACTCTAGTATGCTGGGCTACCATTCCTCATGTCTGTATTGTGGAAGAAAAGGAGAAGGAAGCAGGGAAGGGAAAGAAGTACTCTCTCAATTGAGACAGCCCCCTTTAAAAAGCTTTCCAAGGCCGGGTGTGGTGGCTCAGGCCTGTAATCCCAGCACTTTGGGAGGCCAAGGCTGGTGGATCCCAAGGTCAGGAGATCGAGACCATCCTGGCTAACACGATGAAACCCCGTCTCTAATACAAAAATACAAAAAAAAAAAAAGCGTGGTGGTGGGCCCCTGTAGTCCCAGCCACTCGGGAGGCAGAGGTAGGAGAATGGCATGAACCCAGGAGGCGGAGCTTGCAGTGAGCTGAGATCATGCCACTGCCCTCCAGCCTGGGCAACAGAGCGAGACTCTGTCTCAAAAACAAAAAACAAAACACAATACAAAACAAAAAAAGCCTTCCAAGAAGTCCTGCTCAATCTCAGCTATATATTATTGGCTCTCAGTTGAGGTGGAGGTGGAGAGTTGTAATCTTCTAGCTGGGCATATTACTATGCTTAATAAAACTGGTGAGAATGGCTACTGGGTGGGCAACTATAAGCCTCTACCACAGCAACAAAAATAAACTGATGTTAATGCATAAATCAAGATTTGCATCATGAGCTATGATTGGCCGGAATATTTGTGGGAAGGTGAAGTGAAAAAGCTAGAAGAACAAGAATTGGGGTTGGACAGTAGAATACCACAACTGAAGATTGCAGAAGTTGGGCAGCTTTGCAGAGGCTAACACTATTAGAAGGCCTAGGATATGCCTATGAGGTCTAAGAACCAAGTTGATCATGAACCTGAAAACTCTGTCCTGGAAAAGACCACTTCCTTTTGTTGGAATGTAGCCCAAAAAATCACAGGAAAGGCCCAGCTGAGAGCATCAGGTACCTCCCTTTTGTGATCACCTCTAATCTACAGTTACCATCTTCCATGTAGGGCCAGGCCTCTTAGACAGGTTAAGTTTCCCACCTATGAGCAGAGGGCTGCATGCGGTGATATTATTTAGGCAATGCATTTGGTAAAATATGAACTTTCAATTGTCCCATAAGAACTCAAAAAATGGTGGTGTACTATGTATCGTTTGCTATTTTAAGAAAAGAAAGTTGTCTTGCTTGCAATGTGCAGGCATTGCTAAACTTGTAATTATTATTTTTATGCTTATTTAGTAAAATGTGATCTAATTGCTTTCATTTTATGTAGTAAAAACATGTCCTCATCTCCGTCAGCCAAAGCATGGCCACATCAGCTGTTCTACAAGGGAAATGTTATATAAGACAACATGTTTGGTTGCCTGTGATGAAGGGTACAGACTAGAAGGCAGTGATAAGCTTACTTGTGAAGGAAACAGCCAGTGGGATGGGCCAGAACCCCGGTGTGTGGGTAAGTTTCTAGAAAGTGTAATGCCTTGAGTGATTCATTTCCTCTGCTCTGATTTCTCCAGTATTCTGTGAAGACCTAGAACTAAACACTAGCTGGTAATGAGTATAAATACACATCCATATGTACAGGTGCAGGTGTTATAGATACAAAAACAAATGTGTTGTCTTACTCCTCTCCACTAGTAAAGGAACTTCTACAATGAATTCTGTTTTCTAACTCACAGAAGTTTATACCTTCAAATGACCAGGACTTTTTTCTTGGTTTTAATTGAGGCCAATTTGGATGGATTTTTTTTAAAACGCAAATGACTCATAATACCCTTGCTTTGTTAAATGTGTTTTACATTTACCTTATTAATGGAAGGACAAAATTAGGAACCAGTGAATCTTAAAAATTGCTTTATTATTAAACAAGAACAAATAAAAATAACTGAACATTCAACTGAAAAGTTAGGAAAATAAAACAACTGCAAGGAAAATTGAAAGAAGGATATAACCAGAATTGTTTAAGTAAATGAAAAAGAACTATAAAGGGAGAAGGGATGCAGTAGAATGGTTAAGAAGCAAAGCTTTCAATAAAGTAATAAAATAGAATTTAAAATATAAGTAAGAACAATTCAAAAATAGAATTTTTCTGGCTGGCAAGGTGGCTCACACCTGTAATCTCAGCACTTTGGGAGGCTGAGGTGAACAAATCATGAGGTCAGAGCTGGAGACCAGCCTGGCCAACATGGTGAAACCGTGTCTCTACTAAAAATACAAAAAAATAGCTAGGTGTGGTGGCAGATGCCTGTAATCCCAGCTACTCAGGAGGCTGAGACAGGAGAATCTCTTGAACCCAGGAGGCAGAGGTTTCAGTGAGCCGAGATTGTGGCACTGCACTCTAGCCCCAGCGACAGTGCAAAACTCTGTCCAAAAAAAAAAAAAAAAAAATTCTAAGAAATTTCCATACCGTATAGTTTGGCCTAAATAATGGAAAGCCAGCCAATTCATATTCTTGAAGTATTATTATTTCATTGTCAACCTGACAATTATTACCAAAAAAGATAGAAAATTATAGACCAACCTTACGTTGGTCTGTAAAAGCTGTAAAAGCAAATATACTAGCAACCCACATTAAAAAAAGAATAGTCTGCCAAAACAAGTAGAGTTTATTCTAGGATTGCAGAAAGGAGTTAAAATTAAGTAATCTATCAGTATAATAAATTACTTCATTATAGCAAATTGGAAAAAAATTGTATGGTTGCTTAGTAGAAGATAAACATTCATTATCATTTAAAACACATTTTCAGTAAAATGTTTTAAAACTCATATTGATATAACTCACTTAATAAAAAATGTCAATCTGAAATCTGCAGCCACTTATGGAGAAACAATATAGACAGTCTTATCAAATTTGGCAAAAGAAAAATATGCTCACATTGTTTAGTACTATTCCCTAAGCTTTAGCTCTTGTAAGAAATTATGAGATTAGACATATTGGGATTGAAAATCATCATCATTTGTAGACTACAAGCCTGCCCCCTCCCCCACAAAATAGAATGAATCTACTAATCAACGAGAGCTCATTAAAGTCATAAGAATAGCAAATATATCTGCCAGCAGAGATTAGAAAAAATAAACAAAAACAAACAGCTTTTCTATATGCAATGATAAACAGAACATATGGTAAAATATGACATTCAAAAGATCTATGGAAAATATAAAATATGTCAGAATAACCTTAAATAGAAATGTGTGGAACCTGTATTAAGCAAACCAGAAAAATGTTACCGAGAGATGAAAATAACATTTTAATATTTATATAAAATGTTTTCAAAATGTTAAATTCTTTCCAAATTATGTATTTATATATAAATTATTTATATTAATTGTATATATTATGTTACCACAAAATTTATTATGTATTATAATTTTATAATTTATGTATGTATATTAATTATATTAATATATAGTACATATATTTATGTTAAGTTCTTTCCAAATTAACATAAGGAAAGAACTTAACACATCACATATATATCCATTACATATATATGTAATACACTGAATGCAAACTCATTCAATAGCTCAAAAGGGATTTTCTTTTTTGCCCTTCTTTTGGAATTAGGGAGTGATTCTAGGGTTCATATAGAAAAATATTGTAATGAAAAATTACTAAAATCAGTTTGAAAAGGAAGAGCAATAGGAATAGTAAATAGAAAGTAGCTCTATCAGGTTTTCAAATCTTTTTTAATCTGTAAAGATTAAGAATATGCAAGGTTTGCCATACAGATCACAATTAAGGAAGTATCACAGGTCAGTTGAGGGAAAAAAAAATTATTTAACTGATCATAGGGGAGAATTGACTAGCTCCTTGTGAAAAACGAAACAAAATAAAGTTTCCTGTGTGTTTTCAATTCACACTGAACACAGAAATAAATTCTTCATAGATTTTAAAGATAAGATAAAAGATAAAACCATTACAACCTAGAAGAGAATATATTTAACATATGTAAGTGAATGCTAACCAATCTCAGAACTTACTAAGCATAAAAGCAATGGAAATACTTCAAAAAGAAAAACACTCAGTAGATTAGACTATATAAAAGTTAAAAACACGCTCACCGAAAGTACCATAAGCAAACAATAAAAAAAGAATAAAATTTTCAACAACTTTGACAGCCAAAAGGATAATTTTCTTACTTTATATAGGCCCAGCCCTAAATAAAGGATACTGAGTCCCACATTGTCATTATCTTCGAACCACAAATTTGGCTTTGATTTTCCTGTTGATCAAAGTAGACTAGGAGGTCTGGGCAGGCATGCAGTTCACACTGTGCAGAAATAAGGAGACAAACCATTTCTTGGAAAAAATAAATGGCTTTTGCTGGCACAGTTTGGAAAGAAATTATTTCATGGAGGAAGTATGATAGTGGAGTGTTTAGTGGCACACAGATTTTGCCACTTACTTGCATGGTGACCTTAGGAAAGTTACTAGTGTGCTCAGTTTTCATTTGTAAGTTGGAATACTTCTTACACCATATGATTAAATAATACATGCAAAGTGCTTAGAATAATGCCTGGCACATAGTAGGTACTGAATAAATGTTAGCTATTTATTCAGCTATTCCAATAACATGGAAAATACAGACTAAAGATGTGAGTAATGCTGCCAGTAGATTCTCTACTACAAAAAACAAACGTGCCTATGGGTGTGTGCACACGCTGCCCCCCTCACATACACTCCCTGTATTAAGTCCTAGCCTTGATTTTCCATTCCATCTGCATTCTGCCTAATTCGTCTGCTATTCTTTTTCTGTGCTAAATATAGCATTCAAGGTCAAGGCCCTAAATATAACATAGTGATTTTAGGAAGGCTATTAGAAACTTTTCTCATTGTATGCTTGCTTAAAAATAGCACCAAAAAGCTCATAAAATAGAGATTGCTGAATGTATCATTTAATCCATGAAATATGGAATTCGATTTATGACTTTCTACTTCTAAGCCATAAAATAATATTCTGCAAACTAAATGAATGTGCTCCAAGCAAATGATAAAAGTCACAATCAGTGTTAATTAAAATATCAGAAGTTTTTGAAAGTTTTGATGCACTGGCAAAAATAGCAAAAGATAACTAAAGAGGTATAGGTTAGCATTATTTACAATACATTATACATTCAATGTCATATATAGTTATCATTTAGCAATTTATGTAAATCCTAAGGCAGCATAATTGTATTTTTCTTGAGTAAAAAGATTCCATGGCATTTCCAATTTGTGGGAACACGAATAACATTCTGTCTGTTTCCCTACCATAGAGCGCCACTGTTCCACCTTTCAGACACCCAAAGATGTCATCATATCCCCCCACAACTGTGGCAAGCAGCCAGCCAAATTTGGGACTATCTGCTATGTAAGTTGCCGCCAAGGGTTCATTTTATCTGGAGTCAAAGAAATGCTGAGATGTACCACTTCTGGAAAATGGAATGTCGGAGTTCAGGCAGCTGTGTGTAAAGGTAGGTCTCTACACTAGTCAGGTTAAAAATCAAATTTTTTAATAATGCCATATGGGTGCAGTGTAGGACAATCCTTCTTTGCACCTTTTGCTGCAAACCCGTGATAATATGGTAGGTGCTACCCCGATATCCTCTGTGAGGATTTCTGGTTCAAAGTGGTGGATTTACAAAATCTGATTACAAAATGCCAGACAATGACAGAAGAAATACACAAATAAGGAAAATAGTAGAGCTGAAAATCAGGTAAGTTTTCCATAAGACTAAAATCTTTAGGGAAGTCTTGGTCTATATAAAGCAGATGAGACTGAATTGATTTTCAAAAAGAAGCTATCAGCACTTTGAAACCTGGTATCATATTCCATTCACAAGAGGACGTTGCCATTTTCTCTGCAACAAGAGCAGACCACTATGAAAAAGGAGTTATTGAAAACAAAAAAGAGTTCTTAGAAGTAAAAAATGTCCTAACTATCTCTAAGAGAAGGACAAGGGCAGATGAATGGAACGAATGCTGTTGAAAACTGTATTAGTAATTTAAAAGACCAAACTGAGAGTTTCCTCACGATGGAGAACTGAATGAGTAAACAAAGAAAGTGCTTGAATTTCCCAGCTGATCAAACCAAAAAGATGGCAGTTGAGGGTTGCCAGTGACAGAAGGAAAAACCCCAATGTCCATTTAATAAGGAGTTCCAGAAGGAGAGAGGAGAGGAGATGGAGAAGAATTTTTCTACCAAGAGAAGAAAATTTCTCTGAGCTAGAGAATGGCTTAATCCTTTAGACCACAAATAGCATACTTTGACTACTCCTAGTGAAATTTCCGAGTTGCAGAGTTAATGGAAAAATCTTAAATAACTTTTCATGGAGAAAGAAAGAAATTGCACAAAAGAAACAAGAATTAGACTCACATTACATATCTCATTTACAACTTTAAATGCCACAAGGAAATGTAGCAATGTGTACAGGATATGGAGAGCAAATAAATATAAACTTTAGATTCCAGGTCCAGTCAAGCTATTGTTTAAGCATGAATGAAAAATCAAATACTTTTAAAAAATTTTTTTCAGAATTAATATGCTACTATGTATTCCTGTGGGAGAAAGTTGTCCAAGTATAAGCCCCTTTGAGAAAAAGAAAATATAAATTGAATAAAATTTTGAAGAAACAAGAAGACATGAGATACAATGAAATCAATTCAGATATATTCAGCTAGAAGTTATAGAAGACCTAATTTAACATAAAATAAAAGATGTATTTTATCATGTAACAAAAACTTAAGCACTACCATAACTGGTGTGCATCTGTGTAATGATAGCACGTCTAATTCAGCACCATAGTATAAAGTAAAAAATATCATTGGCTTTAATTTGTTGTTTGCTTTGGCAGTACATTTCAGTTTCTGCTAGTTAATTCTACTTGACAGCCTCATTTTCAAGTGTAGTTTCTTCCTGTCACAGTTAACATTCATTTTTTAATTTATTTCATTCAAAAAATATTTCTCAAGCTCCTATTATATGCCAGGTACCATATAAGACAGTGGGGCAAGACATCCTGACCTTCAAATTAACTTAAATTCTATTGGGGGAGAAAATTCAATTTCAAAATAGCTTGTTGAGCTTTATGGTTGGGAAGTCCAGAGGGCTATGGGAACTTGTGGAGTGGGGACCTCAAATGGGCCTGGAGAATCAGCAAGAGCTTCCTGAGGAGCTGTGTCTAAGCTGAGAGTTCAACAGCAAGCACTAGACATCCAGGTAAAGGGAGAAGAGGGCACTAATTCAGGCAAATAAAAGAACATAGGCAAGGGCCCAGGTAAAAGAAAGGCGATGGCCTGACAGTAACAATGTGGAGAGTGAATCCTGTAGGAGAGAAGGAAGAAACGAGGCTAAGAGGTCAATAGGTACCAGCTCAGGATTGGGCTCGTAAACCATGCTGAGATAAATGATCAGGAAAGCAGGTGCAGATTCCAAACAATCAGTAACTGGGATGTACAAATGTGTCACAATGTATTAATATAACTAGATTTGTACCTCTTCCTTAAATGATCTAGGACCACATATCAGTGTATTAATCTACTTGTGTATTTTCTGAGTTAGACGTGGAGGCTCCTCAAATCAACTGTCCTAAGGACATAGAGGCTAAGACTCTGGAACAGCAAGATTCTGCCAATGTTACCTGGCAGATTCCAACAGCTAAAGACAACTCAGGTGAAAAGGTAAGGTTTGCGCAATTATGTGCATCCTTTTTCAAATGAATTCTAAATATACTGCAGATATGTGTGTTGAAGACTTACTAATATGCTCATGATAATACTTGTATTAGGGTTCTCTAGAGGGACAGAACTAATAGGATAGATGTATATATGAAAGGGAGTTTATTAAGGACTATTGACTCACACCATCACAAGGTGAAGTTCCACAATAGGCCATCTGCAAGCTGAGGAGCAAGGAAGCCAGTCCAAGTCCCAAAACCTCAAAAGTGGGGAAGCCGATAGTGCAGCCTTCAGTTAGTGGCCAAAGGCCCAAGAACTCCTGGCAAACCACTGATATAAGTACAAGAGTCCAAAAGCTGAAGAACTTGGAGTCTGATGTTCAAGGGCAGGAAGCAGCCAGCACGGGAGAAAGATGGCTGGAAGACTCAGCAGGTCTGCTCTTCTCACCTTCCTCTGCGTGCCTTATTCTAGCCAAGCTGGCAGCTGATTAGATGGTGCCCACCCAGACTGAGGGTGGGTCTGCCTCTCCCAGTCCTCCTCAAATGTTAATCTTGGGCAACATCCTCACAGACACACCCGGAACAATACTTCATATCCTTCAAGCCAATCAAATTGATGCTCAATATTAACCATCACAATACTCCTTGTGTATAAACTCTACTCATAAATGTGAATGCTGCATCTGATAGAATAATGATCAATTTTGAATTTTTAATTAGAAATCTCAGATAAAATCCTCAAAACCAGAAACTTTTCATTCTATCGATTTGTTGTATTATTGTAGCCACTAAGATTACTTGACTAAGAATTCTTTGCCCTTTACTAGGTTCTGAGGATCTTTTAAGAAAAGAAAAGATGGGGATTCAATCCTAATTCCTATTTATGAACGTATCTTTTAAAATATGGGCCCAAAATGATTGTGTATTTTTCAGTCAGAAAGAGATAGCATTGGTGTTTCTTCTTCAAGCTTGTCTAAATCCGGCATTATTCAGAACACAATTTTTTAATTTTCTTTGTATAGTAGCTTGAAATAATCATCCATCAGATGTTAGAAAAATAGTTCATTTAGGAATTTTACTTCCTCTTATATGTACATGGTTAGTATTCATATACATTAAGATGCACTTAAATATTATGTTATTTCTACACTTACCTGTAAATATATATAAGTTGTACCAATCAGGATACATTGGGGGTGGGGGGATGTAGAGCGCAACATGGAAAAAATAGCTGTTCCGATCATTGTGTTGAATATACTTACAATCAAGATAGCTTTTAAATCTGATTTGAAAAGGGCAAATGTGATTTCTAGGGCTGAATGCACTTTAGGTGATTTGTGTGTTGAGCAGTCTCTCATGTGTGATATTTCCACCACATCTTTTTCTTTTCACTCTGACCCTCCTGCCTTCCCCTTATAAGGACCCTTGAGATTACACTGGGCCCATCTGGATAACTCAGGAGAATCTCCTAATTTTAATTTAGTCATTCTGCTAAGTCCCTTTTACCATGTAAGGTAACGTATTCACAGATTCCAGGGATTAGAACATGGATGATCTTTGTGGGGCCGTTATTCAGCCTACCACATGGGGGAAGAACTTGAATGTGCTTAAAAGAATAAAAATAGAAATGGAGAGAACCAATTGAGATGGAGAAGTTGAATATACAAGGAAAAGAGGGGGCAATTCATTGTGAATGGCTTCTGTTCAGAAAGTGATCAGACCTGAAGTGTAACTAAAGGGAATTAGTAAGAGAGTTTTGAAGTTTTAGGAGAATTGAGAAGTTTTGAAAAACTCATTCTGAGGAGGAGAGTGAACAGACCAGAGAAATATACTAGGATTATTTGGCTACAGATGGGGGTCCATTAGAGTTTTGTGATCATAAACTTATAGAGAGATTAATCTGCACTACTGTGTGAATTTCTCCAAAATTGATGTGATTCTCTAGCACAGGCATGAAAAAAGTAAATAATTGGGTTTCTTTATAATGTAGAGTTTTGAAAGAAAAAAAAAGACAGAGAAACAAGGCAGTTTAGACAATTGGGGGAAAAAAACCCACTACATTTATTGTAATAATAGAACATGAACTCAAAGCAGGGTAAGAAAGAATAAAACGAAACAACTCATGATGTTGTCATGAACTTCCTTGTACTAAGTCTTTGTCTTTTGTCTCTGATTATTCCCTCAGAAAATTTCCAAAAAGAGAAATTTCTTGGTAGAAAAGTAGGATGCTAAATTATATGTACAGTGCAATCAAAACTGTAATTGTGTAACTGATATTGAACAGTCTGAACTAGGAAAGGCACCAGTAGAAAATAACCATTATTCTACAGTCACAAGCTTTGGTTACTCTAGGGTATACCAATAGTTCTTTCCATAATTAAAAACCACTTTCAAGGATTAAAAAGAACAGTCTTGCTGTCTAAATAAAAGCTTGAATCTTGTATCCACTTCAAAGCTTTTTCCTCTTGTGGCTCAGAGGAGGCCTGACTGACTTGAGGAAAGAGGACCAGTTGATGCTCTTTTCCTCCTTCTATACCTCCCTATCTCTGTTTCTGGCCTCTCTAGGGTCAGGGCTGGTGGGATAAACAGAAAAATGGCTACCTCAAAGATATCCTTGTCCTAATCCCTAGAACCCACAAATACGTTCCCTTACATAGCAAAGGAACTTTGTAGATGTGATGAAAGTAAGGACTGTGAGATGGGAGGATTAGCGTGGATTATCCAGGTGAATCCAACTTAATCACATGAGTCCTTAAAAGAGAAGTACCTTTCCCAGCTGTGGTTACAGAGTGTTGCAGTAACAGAAGGATTTGAGAGATGTGCAGAGAGAAGGACTCAATCTGCCATCAGTGGCTTTGAAGCTAGAGGAGGAGGACCATGCAGGCAGCCTCTAAAAGCTAGAAGAGGCAAGGAAACAGATTCTCCCTCAGAGCCTCCAGAAAGCAACTCAGCCCTACTAACACTTTCATTTCAACCCTGTAAGACCCATCAGTGTCTCTAACCTATAAGACCACAAGATAATACATTTTTGTTGTTTTTGTTTGTTTTTTGCTTTTCGTTTGTTTGTTTGAGACAGAATCTTGCTCTGTCTCCAGGCTGGAGTGCAGTGGTGTAATCTCAGCTCACTGCAGCCTCCACCTCCCAGGTTCAAGCAATTCTCCTACCTCAGCCTCCCAAGTAGCTGGGATTACAGGCAAATGCCACCATGCCAAGCTATTTTTTTTATTTTTAGTAGAGATGGGTTTTCACCATGTTGGCCAGCCTGGTCTCGAACTCCTGACCCAGTGATCTCCTGCCTTGGCCTCCCAAGGTGCTGGGATTACAGGCATAAGCCACTGTGCCTGGCCCATTTTTGTTGTTTTAAGCTGCCACATTTTTAGGAATTTGCTGTGGAAACAATAGGAAATGAACACAGCTGGGAAAGGAGTATTTTTGAGCAACGGTTCAAAAGTCTTTCATTTGTTTAAGGCTGTGTGGCCCTCTCTCTATTGCTGATGTACTCTGAGAAGCGAAAAACAAAAAAAATTGTCTGTCTTGTGCTGTCCATGTGCAGATTCTGCAGGAGGACCTGTAGGAGCACCACCCCCTCCCCAACCCCTTACAATTCACTGCCATGAAGGTGCATTCTGGCAGGACCTCTTCTGCCCTTCCCCTTAGCTTCAGGCCCTGTCATACATCCCACAACCTCTCAAAACCCCTACAGTAGAGTGTAGGGCAGAACAACTCAAATACTGCCATCTCCCCTTTCAGCCTATGTGTCTTCACCATGCCAAAAACTGGGAGTGCAGGCTGACCCATTTTCAGAACAGCCTTCCTCCCAGTCTGTCCATATTGCTCAAATAAGACTCCTGCCTTCAACATTCACCAGGAGAGATGCAGCCACCTGTCTACATTCATATATGCCCCTAAACTCCCAGGCATGGGTGTCAGTCTCACCTAGCACTCCTCACATTGGGGTGAATCTATGGGTTTCTACTGCCCAGCAAGCATCCAGCCTGGGAATGGGATGCTGGTCTCCCTTTTCTGTAGGCACCCGCTGCCCCCTGCCAATGTTCTATGAGTGGTTGTCTGAAGCCCAGCCACTTGGTTTAAGGCAGTATTCCTCCCCATTCCTTGCCCCATGGAGAAGACAGGGGAAATGTCCCAACACTCTACCCAAGTGAATTCTCCTATTTCACATATATATGAAATACATATATCCAGCCACTGCTGTGTCAGCCTCCTGGCAATTTTTCCATTCTTAGGAGCTCTCTTTAGAATATGCGATTACTTAACCTTTATACTCTTCAGCTTTGTGACTGTAGCTACAATTATATATGGAAGGAATATAGTCTTTTTAATAAAGTTTTAAAAACATGCATGAGCCTTTCATTACCCGATTATCTGTGGCAAAAAAATAAGAGTATCTATTGCATTTCACCCAAGTAAAATGAGTAAATTATCAGTTTAACTTTTCAGCCACTTATAGTTTGTTGATATAATCTAGGATTCTTACTCTAATTTATTATAGATTAATTAATATAGTTTTTTTACATTATGTATATTTCCTTCAAAAATCTTTGATAACACTTGAATCTTAACAACCACAATTTTTCACACTGAGTATGTGTTTACATAGTTTTGGTGTTTGCTGACAGTTCACACCATGACTTTTCTCTCTTATGAAGGATTTGTTGGGATACATCTCATTCAGAAAAAGTATATACAGGTGGTATATTTATTAAGCCTTTGCATGTACAAGAACGTCTTTTATTTCCAGACTAGCATTTAATGACTAAGAGAAATAATATAGGCTGATTATTATCTTTTTTTAGATAATCTGCTTTTTTTTCTTCCTGAATGCTGTGGGAATTTTTTATTGTACATTAAGTTACCTGGGATTTGTTTAAGTGATGATTATTCTTTATCAACTTTGGTACATCAAGAGTCCTTTTTATGTACAGTCATAACTTTCTTCAAATCAAAGTTGTCTTCTATATTTTAGAACATTTTTCCTATTCCATTCATTCTGTTTTATTTTAGGAACACTGATGATTCGTAAGTTATATCTCTAATTTTTTGTTCTGTATGTCTATTATATATTCCATGATTTGTACTCTAAGTTTTCCTCTGTGTCCTGAATGAGACTTTTAAACTTACTCTTTGTATCCCTGATTTAATTTCCTGGAGCAAAATAACTATTTGACTACCAAGATACAGATAAATTCACACACACACACACACACACACACACACACACACACACACCATTCTATAAAATATGTAATGCTATATATAGTAATAGGTTACTAAAATAGGTTAAAAAGGGATTCTACTTACAATGCAAGATAAAATGTAAAATATTTAGGTTTCTATTTAAAAAGAAGGGTAAATGGCACCTTAAAGGAAAATATAAAACATTGGCAGGTGAAATAATGAAATCAAATGGAAATACATGCCGTATTTGTAGATTAAAAAACAAAATGTTTCATTCTAGTTTTTCTGAAAGAAAAAAAAGCAAAATATTTATAGAATAAATGTATTTCAAAGGTACTGTTAATATATTTTTGAGCATGAAAAGTGATTCTGTAATGGAAAGTAGAAGAATACCTAGATTAAAGTATTGAAGAGAATAATAAGAAACAACTGGGTCTATCGGAAATCAAAATATTTAATAAAATAAAAATAAACAGAATATGCAGTACTATTTCATAATAGATGGATTTTAAAATATCATAAAGGGGAATCGGTGAGTGGTTTTTAAGATGTAAAGTTATACTCTCAAATCATACCACACAGAAAATATATTTCCAAATTATGGTTTAAATCATTAAAAAAAACTACCATCAAATATATTTGGATACTTATCAAATCATTTCATGAATAGCTTTCTAATCTTATTTGAAATATTTTTAAAACTACAATGAAAAGGTAATTTATCAATTTTCAATGGATGAAGAAAATAAACATCCAATTCAAGAAGTAAAAAATATAATACATGCAAACTTGAGAATTTAATCTTAGCATATGGCATTAAGAAACAGTTCATTAAAACAATGACCTGGTGCCAGATTTTTGACTTACCAAAAATTGATGATATTTAATATAGATCAGAAAATGTGGTTGACAGTGAGAATATGAATTGTTACCATGCATTTGGAAATAAGTTTTATATTATCTACTAATAAAATGCTAATGGTTGGGTTTAATAATTCTGTTCATGGAACTCTATTACAAGGGAATAATAAATAAGCAAAATAAGCCAAGCACAGAAAGACAAATATCTCAGGTGAGAGCTAAAAAAAAAAGTGGATCTCATTAAGATAGAGAGTAGACTGGTTGTTATCAGAGGCCATGAAAGGTGGGGGAGGGAGAGGTAAGAAAAGAGAATTAATGGGTAGGAATATATGTTTTGATAGAAGTCATAAGACCTTGTCTTACATAGATCAGTAGGGTGACCATAGTTTACAATAATCGATCGTATTTTCCAAAATAGCTAGAAGAGAAGAATTTTAAAGGTTCCAGCGTAAAGAAAAGATAAATGTTTAAGGTGATGGATATCTGAGGTACACTGATTTGATCTTTATAAATTATATGAATGTGTGAAATTATTACATGTACCTTGAAACTATGTACAGCTATTATGCATCAATAAAGAAAAGAAGAAGAAAAAATATGTTTAAATTGTCTGTTCAAAACTGTTTACAATGGAAATGTTTGGGTCAAACTAATGTCCTTCAACAGGTTTTTCTTACATTATATTTATTCTACAGAACATTATGGAAACATTTAAGAGTCATCTTAAGTTTTAAAGACTACATAAGAGCATAAAAGATGTTTTAAGGTATTATGTTTAAAAAACAAGGAGTAACATTTCGTATGTGTGCCAATTATGTAAATAGAATAATCTGGAATGAAATATGCTGGAAAGCTGTGCCTTTTTCCTTTCCTCTATGTGAAATATTGTATCATTGTTAACATTACTAATAATATATAAATCAGAAAAGAATAAACGCACATTTGACATTAACTTTCAAAATATTTTTGTATCTCCAAAAGGTGTCAATCCACGTTCATCCAGCTTTCACCCCACCTTACCTTTTCCCAATTGGGGATGTTGCTATTGTATACACGGCAACTGACCTATCCGGCAACCAGGCCAGCTGCATTTTCCATATCAAGGTTATTGGTAAGTGATATAGTTTGGTTGTTTCCCCATCCAAATGTCATCTTGAATTGTGGCTCCCATAATTCCCATGTGTCATGGGAAGGACCCAGTGGGAGGTAATTGAATCATAGAGGTGGGTCTTTCCCATGCTGTCCTCATGATAGTGAATAAGTCTCACAAGATCTGATGGTTTTATAAGGGGGAGTTCCCCTGCATGTGCTCTCTTGCCTGCCACCATGTAAGACGTGGCTTTGCTCCTTCTTTGCTTTCTGCCATGATTGTGAGGCCTCCCCAGCCATGTGGAACTGTGAGTCCATTAAACCTCTTTCCTTTATAAATTACTCAGTCTTGGGAATGTCTTTATTAGCAGCATGAGAACAGACTAATACAGTAAGTCTTCATTGAATCATTTGGGCTGGTTTGTGAAAGCAATCCAGAACCCCAGAGACCACTTCTCCTTTATGATCAACAGCTCCCTTGTCACTGATTCTTCCAACTGGCATTGAAACTTGCTCAAAGCACTCCCTGTTTGAAACCTACATACCCTTTAACTGTCACCACTTCTCTTTGATTCTTCCCATATGAGCCCACATGAAAGTTCCCAATGCTTGCCATGTCTTTCTGCTTAATTGCCATTTATTCTGAGTCACCCAAATCTGGCTTCTATCCCCTTCACTCATATAAACTACTGTCATCAAAGTCACCAATGATCTCTGGTGTTACTCTGCACACTTTCTGGTCCTAATTTTACATAATCTTTCCTCATATTTTACATTGATTTAATTTTTTTCAGAGACAGGGTCTCACTGTGTCCTCCAGACTGGAGTGAATGCTGTACCACAATCATAGCTCACTGCAGCCTCAAATTCCTAGGTTCAAGCAATCCTCCTGCCTTAGCCTTCCAAATAGCTGGGACTACAGGCATGTGCCACCACACCCAGCTAATTTCTTTTTTTTTTTTTTTTTTTTTTTTTTTTTTTTTTTTGTAGAGATGAGGTCTCACTGTGTTCCCAGACTGGTCTCAAACACCTGGCCTCAAGTGATCCTCTCACCTTGGCCTCCCAAAATGCTGGGATTATAGGTGTGAGCCACCACACCCAGTTACATTTTACATTATTAACCACACACTTCTTACCAAAACTTTTTCCTTCCCTTAGCTTCTTTGATGTTAGTCTTTCCCGTCTTTTTTTTTTCCTCCATTAGTTTTACCTAACCTTCTTTATCTCTTTTGTAGGCTTCTCTTCCTCAGGCTAATTCTCAAATGTTGATCATCTCTAGAGTTTCAGCCCTGGCCTTCTCTTTCTCTTTCTGTAGTTTTCCTGAGTGATCTTGTTAACTGACAACTCCCATATTCCTATTTCCTGTACGAATCTCTTTTCTGGAATCCAAACTGGACTCTGAAAGCCTCCCGGACTTTCCCCATGTTAATGTCTCACAGGCATTTCAAACTCACCCAAATCTAAATTATTTCCCAGCTCAGAAAAGGACATAACCAACCACCTAGCTACCAAGAGAAAACATTGGAATCATGCTTGACTCCTTGCCCTCTCACCAATATCCAAGAAGGTATCAGGTGCTGTTGGTTTCACCTACTTGATATCTCTGAAGTTTGTCCCATTCTCTCCATCCTCAGAACCACCACTGCAGATCAGTCCTTTGAAATCTTTTGAGGCAGGTTTACTGTATCATCTCTCAACTGGTCTTCTGCTCATTACCAAAACAAAATACATGGAGAGGTTGGCTACATAGCAATCTGTAGTGGACAAGAGCATGGGCTGTGAACCCAAGCTGCTTGGGTTCAGGTTCATCTCTACCACTTAAAGTCAAGGGGACCAGTTGCTGCTCTATACCTCAATTTCTTTATCCAAAAATAAAAGTAATGAATGTATTACCTCGTTGTGAGATTTTTAATTTGTGATAATATATAAACCACTTGATCTAGTGCCTGCCATACTTTAAGCTCTGTGTGAAAGCTAGATGACAACATACTGACATTTTGCAACATTTATCTCAGGTCTATTTTTCTTATGTTTATTTTAAAATTCACTCTGTTAAATTCATTTTGTTTTAAAAATGTTACATAACTTATTGAAATAACTAACATATATTAAACTGGTTCCTTACCCTATACATTACAGGTTTTGGTAAAAGTAGATGAAAGAAATCCAGTAAAAATCAGACTATTTCACAATGCTTCGTTTTTAAAAATTCCTTTTTCACTGTTGTTTTAAACATGAGCCTTACCATTTGCATGAAAAATATTTTGGATTCTCAAAAATCTGACACAGTCATTTTAGACTTGGAAATGTGGTTCAAGAGTTTGCCAAGTTTTAATTTTTCATAATGAAGAGTCAGCGTAGTGAAATGTGAAATGTGTACTCGAGTGACTACTAGACTTTAACTGAATTCCCAAATTATAAAAGAGAGATGGCCAGGCATGGTGACTCACCCTGTAATACTAGCACTTTGGGAGGCCGAGGCAGGTGGATCACCTGAGATGGAGAGTTCCAGACCAGCCTGACCAATGTGGAGAAACCCCATCTCTACTAAAAATACAAAATTAGCCAGGTGTGGTGGCACATGCCTGTAATCCCAGCTACTCAGGAGACTGAGGCAGGAGAATTGCTTAAAGCTAGGAGGCAGAGGTTGTGGTGAGCTGAGATCGCACCATTGCAATCCAGCCTGGGCAACAAGAGCAAAACTCCGTCTCAAAAAGAGAGAGAGAGAGAGAAGGTCCAGGCGTGGTGGCTCACACCTGTAATCCCAGCACATTGGGAGGCCGAGGCAGATGAATCACCTGAGGTCAGGAGCTCGAGACCAGCCTGGCCAACATATTAAAACCCTGTCTCTACTAAAAATACAAAAATTAGCTGGGTGTGGTGGCGCATGCCTGTATTCTCAGCTATTCAGGAGAATGAAGCAGGAGAATTGCTTTAACGCGGGAGACGGAGGTTGCAGTAAGCCGAGGTCATGCCACTGCACTCCAGCCTGGGCGACAGAGAGAGACTCCATCTTTAAAAAAAAAAAAAAAAAATGAGAGAGAGAGAAAGAGAAAGACAAGGAAGGAGAAGGAAGATGAAGCAGGGGAAGAGGGAAGCAGAAGCAGAGAGGGATGTAGGGAGTGAGAGAGACAGAAAGAGACAGAGAGACAGAGAGAGAAAGAAAATACACCAAAGCTTACATTTTTCTTATTTTCTTCAGCGTGTTGGTGTCACCCTGATAAATGAGAGTCAAGCCAGGAATGCTTCTCCTTGGCTGCCACAGAGTGCTGTCTCACTTGCTTTGAAGTAGGCTGTCCCTCTCCTTTGGACATAGTCCATCTGCTGGCACCTCCAATTCTTTTGACAGTAATTGACTGAGCCTTACTGCCCTCTTGCACCTGTGATTTAACTTGAAACTGTCTGAATAAAATCAGATACGCCCAGAAAATCTTTGAATATTCAATTGTCGTTTCTTTTGGCAAAATAGTAAATACTGCTGGATTTGTAAATTTAGCTATGAATTGATTTGATTCAGCATTCTCAAAGTACGCTGACCTGCTATGAGCATTGCTTTATCCTTTATTCGGCAACTTGTTTTCAGCACCTGTTATAGGCCAGATGCTGTGCTATCTAGTGGAGATCTAAACATGAACAAAAGAGACTGCATCACTGGTCTACAGAGTTTACAGTGTAGTAAAGTAATAAACCTAAGGTCTGCACTAATGAAATAACAAACATGAGGAAAAGACAAAAATTGAACATATGTTCGTGAGACTTAGCTTAAAATGGGAATCCATATATTCTCACAGGTGCAGTTCAGTTAATTTCAGAGTATGTATTTGCATATATCTTGGATAGGAATACTTGGTCTTAATGCTTGTGGCTACAATTTAATAGCTTACTGACCTCAAGCAAGTTTCTTAAGTTTGCCTCGTCTAATATTCCTCACCTACAAAATTAGAAAAATAATGTTTTTGCTATCTCCCTCAAACCTCAAAGGCATGTAATAAGAACACTTCAGATGTATAAAATGTATAATTAATTAAAATTACTTCCTATACACCCTCTTTTTAATTTAATTTTAAGTTCCAGGATACAAGTGCAGGATGTGCAAATTTGTTACATAGGTAAATGTGTGCCGTGTTGGTTTGCCGCACCTATCAACCCATCACCTAGGTATGGAGCCCTGCATGCATTAGCTGTTTATCCTGATGCTCCCCTTCTCCCCCAACCCCTGAAAGGCCACAGTGTGTGTTGTTCCCCTCCCTGTTTCCATGTGTTCTCATTGTTCAACTCCCACTTATAAGTGAGAACATACGGTGTTTGGTTTTCTTCCTGCGTTAGTTTGCTGAGGATAATGACTTCCAGCTCCATCCATGTTCCTGCAAAAGACCTGATCTTGTTCCTCTTTATGACTGCATAGTATTCCATGGTGTGTATGTACCACAATTTCTTTATCCAGTTTATCATTGGTGGGCATTTGGGTTGATTCCATGTCTTTACTATTGTGAATAATGCTGCAATGAACATATACGTGCATGTATCTTTGTAATAGAATGATTTATATTCCTTTGGGCATATACCCAGGAATGGGATTGCTGGGTCAAATGGTATTTCTGGTTCTAGGTCTTTGAGGAATCACCACATTGTCATCCACAATCGTTGAACTAATTTACATTCCCACCAACAGTGTAAAAGCAGTCCTATTTCTTCACAGCCTCGTTAGCATCTGTTGTTTCTTGACTTTTTAATAATCACCATTCTGACTGACGTGAGATGCTATCTCAATGTGGTTTTGATTTGCATTTCTCTAATGATCAGTGATATTGAGCTTTTTTTCATATGTTTGTTGGCTGCATAAATATCTTCTTTTGAAAAGTGTCTGTTCATGTCCTTTGCCCACTTTTTAATGTTTTTTTTCTTGTAAATTTAAGTTCCTTGTAGATTCTGGATATTAGACCTTTGTCAGATGGATAGATGGCAAAAATGTTCTCCCATTCTGTAGGTTGTCTGTTCACTCTGTTAATAGTTTCTTTTGCTGTGCAGAAGCTCTTTAGTTTAATTAGATCCCATTTGTCAATTTTTGCTTTTGTTGCAATTGCTTTTGATATTTTCGTCATAAAATCTTTGCCCATGCCTATGTCCTGAATGGTATTGCCTAGATTACATACCCACTTTATTGTTCTTTACTGACATCCTAAAAACTCCACCATGTTCAATCATGGCTTTGAAACCTGGCTCACTCACCCCACCTCACATCCATGCTTCAGCCAGAATTCCAGTGCTCAGCAACACAGACTCCCAGTGCTTTAACTTCTACTGTGGCTTTCATCCTCTCTCTCCTTTCCTCACTTCCAGGTTCCCACCCTTTAATTTGTCTTCATCTAAAATTTGTCAACCTTAGAAATCTTTAGCTCCAATGTTCCACCTCTGGACATAACCTCCTAGCCTCCCAGCAATAGCCCACGCACACTAACATCTTGCTTATTCTGCAACATGACTCAGATCTCTGGCCCATGGTCCTTCTATTTAGCCATCTATTAGCCCTTGTCTTGACCCTTCAGATAAGAGGAACATCATGGGAAGGACAGGTGTGGTCATTTCATTCCTTCAGCTTGTCTGGAATGGTTCTCTTCCCTTCCAGTTGGGTCAGCTCAACAACCGTGGACAGAACCCACAATTTAAATGGTCACCGCATCAGGAATTGCCTTTCATACACTTGTGCCCAAGGTGATTTTAGAAAGGTGGCATTTTTTTCTTCAACAGATGGGGGAAGTATAGCAAAAGCAGCTCTTTCCTTTGATGTTGGGGATCAGGGAAAAGATAGCAAAGGAGCCACAGGGTCAGCCTTGTTTCTTGCAAGCTCAAGGCTGTCTGCTAGCACAAGCCGACTTCAGTTCTGTTTTGAAAACCTCCTCATTGTTTGTGAATATCAGTTGTGACTTCTTTGTCTGATTTCACGTTCTTTAGATGTAGAACCACCTGTCATAGACTGGTGCAGATCTCCACCTCCCATCCAGGTCTCAGAGAAGGTGCATGCCGCAAGCTGGGATGAGCCTCAGTTCTCAGACAACTCAGGTGAGATGACAAGGACTTTGTCCTCAGCATAGTAGCACTGAATTCTTTTTTACTTTAGAAAGCTTTCTAATGGGATAAAGGAGAAAAAGCAAATAACAACTGTCTAGGAAGAATGAATAATTATATAAGTTAACATGTTTTAATGCCAGAATAATTATAATTTAACATTATCAATCTTACCTATCCATGAGAGTTTTCCTAATTCAGTATTTCATGGGCATTTGTTGAACCTGCACTAGGTGTTGTACCTAGCAGGGTTCTAATGAATTTCTTTAGTCTCCAAGCTTATGTCGTTCTAGAGGCATAAAGCATGCCTTTTATCGGCATCTCTACTGCACATCTATATATTCAGACTCAGTTCTTAAATACTTGACAAGTATTCAAAAAAGGTCATAAGAAAGTAGAAAAAAACTAAGCAAATACAACTGAAGTTTATTTAAAGGTTTCAGTAAAACCCAGAAAACAACAAAAAATGCAAATTAAGTAATTTCTTAATTTAAGTCCCAGTGTCGTAGCAGACTTACCTATTGCCTTGTTGCTTTGTAGGACATCTCAAAGGACTTTGAGAAAATCAGTTGTTTATCAAAGAAAGCCTTAATTTAATGGGGTTGTTGAATCTACTATTTCTGTGTTACTGCATAAAATTAAATCTTTTATTTTCTACTAGTGGGCAAAGCAACACGGAATGCCCAACTGATTTGCATAAGTAGGACATGAAACTTCGAATTAAATAAGAGACTAACAAAGTGACTACAGGCTGGGCACGGTGACTCACGCCTGTAATCCCAGCACTTTGGGAGGCCAAGGTGGGCAGATAATCTGAGGTCAGGAGTTCAAGATCAGCCTGGCCAACATGGTGAAACCCCATCTCTACTAAAAATACAAAAATTAGCTGGGTGTGGTGGCGAGTGCCTGTAATCCCAGCTACTTGGGAGACTGAAGCAGGAGAATCGCTTGAGCCTGGGAGCTGGAGGTTGCAGTGAGCCGAGATCATGCCATTGCACTCCAGCCTGGGCAACAGAGTAAGACTGTTTCAAAAAAAAAATAATGTGAATACAACCCAAAAATTAGCTGCCTTCTTTCCTTTCCAGGGGCTGAATTGGTCATTACCAGAAGTCATACACAAGGAGACCTTTTCCCTCAAGGGGAGACTATAGTACAGTATACAGCCACTGACCCCTCGGGCAATAACAGGACATGTGATATCCATATTGTCATAAAAGGTATTGTCTTCATAAGCCCCCAGAATTCTAGTTGACATTTGATACATGTCATTGCTATAGTGCTCTGTTTTATGAAAGAAAATAGGCTACGAGCATTAGATTTTTATAGTTAGAAGACTGACAGGTTTTATTTAGGTTTTCCATTGTCATTCCTTGACCTTGTGATAGATAAAAATGTTTTCTCCCAGAATAGTCTTTGGTTAACATTTCGTTAACATTTTCTCTAAGGTTACAATGTATTATTGACATAATCCTATTTTAAATGTTTGAGAAGACAGATTCTGAAAATATATTTGCTGCACAATGTTATCCAGTTTTTGTTTTTATTAAAGGAATGTCAAAAATAAGGGCAGGGGGTGGTGACTCACGCCTGTAATCCCAGTGTTTTGGGAGGCCGAGGCGGGTGGATCACTTGAGATCAGGAGTTTGAGACCAGCCTGGCCAATGTAATGAAACCCTGTCTCTACTAAAAATAAAAAAATTAGCCAGGCATGGTGGCATGTGACTGTGGTCCCAGCTACTCAGAAGGTCAAGGCACAAGAATTGCTTGAACCCGGGAGGCAGAGGCTGCAGTGAGTTGAGATAGCACCACTGCACTCGAGCCTGGGCAACAGAGCAAGACTCTGTCTCAAAATAATAATAATAACTCCAAGTCAGAAGTACTTTAACTTTTTAATAAAAATGTGCACAACCTCTAATTACACGTAGGTACAGCTTTTCAATGTATGTCAATCTAGGAACCAAAAAGCAGGTGTTGTCCTTCTCCTGCACTAAAGACATATGGTAAAATCTTTTCTAGAAATAGTAAAAGACAGGAGGAGTCCTTTTCAAAATTCCACTTAAGCTCCTGGAATTTAATTTATACTTCTTGTACTACTATATACGAATAATACAATTATTTTTTACGCAGGTTCTCCCTGTGAAATTCCATTCACACCTATAAATGGGGATTTTATATGCTCTCCAGATAATACTGGAGTCAACTGTACATTAACTTGCTTGGAGGGCTATGATTTCACAGAAGGGTCTACTGACAAGTATTATTGTGCTTATGAAGATGGCGTCTGGAAACCAACATATACCACTGAATGGCCAGACTGTGCCAGTAAGTTTTAATTTTATTCTAGACTTCTTTAATGTGTGTACCTTTCTAAGTGTTAAAGAGGAAAATGCCTGATGATAGGAATTAGTGGAAAATGGTGCCATGAATTTGAAATGCTTGTGAATAAGAGAAGTACTCTTTCCTGGATTTAAAATATTAGCCACTAGAGTCTTATTATAGATCGTATTGCTGTAGGACAAGATTCAGTTTAAGGCAGAACCATCTGAGCCCTCTCGTTATTTATCAGAAATATCTGGAGACTTGACAATGTGTAATTCTGAACCTGTAAACATGAATTTCAAGTCTCACAGTGGCCAGGCATGGTGACGTATACCTGTAATCCCAGCACTTTGGAAGGCTGAGGCGGGTGGATCACTTGAGCCCGAGAGTTCGAGACCAGCCTACCATCTCTACAAAAAAATTAAAAAAAAAAAATTAGTTGGGCCTGGTGGTGTGCTCCTGTGGTCCCAGCTATTCAGGAGGCAAAGGTGGGAAAATCGCTTGAGCCCTGGAGTTCCAGACTGCAGGGAACTTTGATCACGTCACTGTACTTCAGCTTGGGTGACAGAATGAGACCTTGTTGCACAAAAAAATAGAGAAAAAACTCTCATAGTCTGCAGAAGAGCTACTTTAAAATAAAATCTAACATACATGATGGAATAAAATACATCAGTCATAGTCTCTTCATATTTGATTTAGATTTTAAACTATTCTATAATCTTAAATATACATTGTTATAAAAATAGCCTAATGTATTCATTTAGTGTAAATAAATATTCTCTGAAGTGAATCTTTGATCCACTACCATAGATGGAATTTAAATACCAGTGTCTTGGAAAAAAATATGAAACCCCCTTAACAGAGCTATTTTCCCCCCAAACTGCAGTAGTAAATAGAAACGATACCATTCACCTCTTTCACAGATTGAGACGGTGTGATGCTAGTAGGAGACTGTCGCTGAATTCTTCAGGGGCATTTTGCAAAGTCTACCATGCAAGCTTTTGATCCAGGGAGAAATTTGTCTTTATGACAATTACACTTTCAAGGAATATGATTGCACAAAAATAATATTTAGAAAAGTTTCAATGCCTATTTTTTTAAATTATAATATGTTTGCTATATAAGATATAACAACTTTGAGCCAGCCAGGATTTTTCAAAAATTCCTAGGAATATAATGAAAACAATTTTTATATATCTTCTTCCCTTAACTACTCACTTTTTTGTATGAATGGAAGATAAATAATAATATATCAAAAGCAAACTCTTCACTGGATAACTGAGTCCAGTGCTGCTTGGTGCATGGTTTATTATGATCAGTTAATGCCTAGAAACTCTCCTTAACTGTCATCTCTTGTTTTTATAACAATCCCACAAATTATGTTAGAATTAAAACATTAAGTTTTAATTATTTCATAGAAAGTCAAATCTTTGTTTTAAAAACACTAACCAACTGAAGCTGTTTTGTCCAACATTTTCTAGAAAAACGTTTTGCAAACCACGGGTTCAAGTCCTTTGAGATGTTCTACAAAGCAGCTCGTTGTGATGACACAGATCTGATGAAGAAGTTTTCTGAAGCATTTGAGACGACCCTGGGAAAAATGGTACATCAATAGTAGTCATTTATTGTGCGTCCTTTTGTAAGGCCTTCATAGCCTTTCTGAGTCATTTACAACTGCAATTTCTCATCCTATTTCCCTCTTCTTTGTGATCCAGACATGTACCTAATATTTAAAATTATTCATAGACTTTGAACTTCTAGAATGACTTAGAAGTAAATATGCATTAAAACCTTTTTGAATCTTTAAAAACATCCTTAGGAAGTCAGAGAAGCTTAAGGTCTGGATGGTTTGAGAATGCCTTTATTATTTAAAATCTGACAAAAATTGCCTAATATTGTAGGTAGTATTTTGTTTATGATAAGATAATTGGACACTTAAAAGATAATTGTACATTTAAAAGATTTAAAAGATGCGTTTTTGTTTAGAAAGGACTTTTACAACAATTATAAAAAAAAAAACAGACAAGGTGTGGTGGCTCATGCCTTTAATACCAGCACTTTGGGAGGCCGAGATGAGTGGATCACAAGGTCAGGAGTTCGAGACCAGCCTAGCCAACATGGTGCAACCCCGTCTCTACTAAAAATACAAAAAAACTAGCCAGGCCTGGTGATGTGTGCCTGTAATCCCAGCTACTCAGGAGGCTGAGGCAGGAGAATCACTTGAACCTGGGAGGTGGAGGTTGCAGTGAGCCAGATCATGCCATGCACTCCGGCCTGGGAAGCAGAGCAAGACTCCATCTCAAAAAAAAAAAAAGAAAACAGAGCAATATATGTAACTGTATTGAACATCTTCAAGGCAGGAACCATGCTAGATACATATTTATTTATTTGCTAACATTTTATTGTGCTGCTTACTGTATGCCAAGCACATTATAAGTACACCTAACATATTAATGAATGTCCATTCAAAAACACTTGTTAAAAATGTTATATTTAAATCTATTCAATAAAACCAAATTCCAAAAAGGGAAATAATGTCACTGTTGCTAGCAAACTGAGAAAATATTATACCCATTAGGCCTCTGTTACTATGGACCTATACTTGAAAGGCAGCAATACATTCATACTAATTATACTCCACCCCGAAATGGTGAAGAAATCTTTAAAATATTAAATATTTTTGTGTGTGTTAGACTCAGTGTCTATCAGACACTAAATTGTAGCAGGTTAAAGATGCTATAAGGGATTAGAATGTGCTATTAAATGCTTATTTATTCATTTAATAAATATTTAGTAAGTATGTCCTATTCTAGACACTATGGATTTGGATCTGAATAAACAGGCAAAACTCCCTGTGCTTATAGAATTTACATGTTAATGAATAGACCAACAATAAACAAATTACAAGGAAAATACGTAGCATGTCAAATGGTGTATGCTATGGAATGAAATAAAGCAGAAGATGGGAAAGCCTCACTAGGTTCCTGTTTAAGAAGAGACCTGAAAGAGTGAGGCAGTGAGCCATGAGCATGTCTAGGGGAAGAGCGTTCCAGGCAGAGGGAGCGGCAAGTGCAAAGGCCCCGAGGCGGGAGTGTGTTTCAGAGTTCGAACCACTGTAAAGACGTCAGAGTGGCAAAGGTAGAGAGGATGATGGGCTGAGTGATAGATGGTCAAAGAGATCACATGTGGAAGAGGAGATGGGGGTAAGAAGAGAAATCAGACTGTGGAGAGCCTTGAAAGTCACTGTAAATCTTTGCCTTTTACTTTAATTGAGATGGAAAGCCATTTGAGGGAAAAACTTACTGATGACTTTGGGCTCTAGGAGAAGCAGAGGGTAAAAGAAGAGAGTAAGAAAACCACATATGTAATGAAAGCAAGAGATGATGGTGGCTTGGGTGGCACTGGAGGTGGTGAGAAGTGAATGGATTATTTTATGTCTTCTGAAAGTAGATTCAGTAGGACTTGCTGATACATTGGAAGTAGACTGTGGGATAAAGAGAAGAGTCAAGGAGGTAGAGCATACAAGGGCATAGGTCCAGGTACTGGGTACTCATGGGGATGGAAGTGTGTGAACAAAAGCTCTTTTCTGAGTTCAATTTTGATCAGAATAAAAAGATGATCATCTGAGAGTAAGAATGGGGAGGAGTTGTTAGAGGCTTAAAAAGAGAGAAGGTGGTATAAGATAATTTTCTAAGAAAGGATGAATAAGTATGCTAAAGAAATGTAGTACGATTGGCAGCCAGCAGGGTTACACTTTTTCTCAAGCCTTAGTTGACCATGTAGTACAGGTGTGGGAAAGCAGAATGATTAATTTAACCAAGGGTAAGTGTTGTCCAGGCAAACAAATTGAGGAGGAGGCATGCAAGGGAGGAGACATTCCATGGTGATGGACCATAGACTCTTAGATGGGTAAACAAGGGCATGAAGACATGAGGAGCTAAAGGAGAGGCACTAGGGTCGATGGATTCTACATTCTGATGAGGTCAAGGAACTGTTGGATTCCTGAGAAAAGGAGAAGGTGCAGTTTCTGACAATGACGAGGTCTGAGTGTATGACTACATGAGTGAGTGACAGAGTAAGGCTGGAATACAAGAGAGAAGAGGGAAAGGAACTGAGAATCCAAGTAGGTGGAAGGATTTGCTAGGTGGCTATAGAAATCACCAAGAGCTATAACAGGGACAGTTACCAAATGTTCTTGGAATGAGGGAGTGATGCAGAGGGGAAATGCTGCAGGGGACTGTCACCAGAAGGGTCAGTGAGTGGTAGAGTTGATGGCATGAGCTTCAGAACTGTAAGCCTTTAAGGGGATGTGAGAGAGGGTGATCTGGAAACAGCAATAACGCGTGAGAAGGACCTTCCTCCACCTTCAGGCCTGTCCCCAATTCCAGGATTCTGGAATTTCTAGTATTTCTAGAATATTTCCTGGGAAATATTCCAGAAAATTGGAAAGGTTTTAGGGCAAAGGTGAAGAGAACATAAAGAGAGGAGGTAGAAAATAACAGATTTGCTGATTACTGACTGAGCTTCAGAGGGCATAGAGGAAGGCTTGGGGGATTGGGGAAGAGGAGTGGAAGATGGGGTCAGAGAAAGGGTTCCAAAGAGCCATATAGGATGAAAGTTTAGAGACGGGAGATATCCCAGGAGCCCTGGGCTTCTCATGGTGAGTGACATAAACAGAGATAAAAGGTGTGAAACTAATCTTGGTGACCAACAGACAGTTAGAGGCTGCAGGGGAGGAGGGTCAGAATCCCTTTGAGGAATGTGCAGAGCTCTGGGGCCCTCTCTTCCCTCCTGCTGATGGAGACATGAAGGCCAGGAGAGCAAAGTGTTTATCCAAGGCGTGCAGAAAAGTGATTTACACTTTATCCTCTTCATTTTTTACTTGCAGGTCCCATCATTTTGTAGTGATGCAGAGGACATTGACTGCAGACTGGAAGAGAACCTGACCAAAAAATATTGCCTAGAATATAATTATGACTATGAAAATGGCTTTGCAATTGGTAATTAAATTCTGTGGCATCGGTAGTTGGCAAGACTAATCTGCAAAATGAGAATAATTCCAGAAAAGTGAGGCAAACTAGAAACGTTAACTTCTATTAATTTATTCATCAAGTATTTTAGGATGGCTAAATAATTTGATAATGTGCTGAATGATCATTAAGGATATATCAAATTTTGGTAACAAATAAATTATTTAAAATTATTTGCCAGGATTCTTAAAAATGACAAAAACTAAGAAAACTAAGTCACATATGCTGATAAAATTCAAATGTTGATGTATCCTAAAAGAGAATAGTAATAAAGTCCTAACAGCAACTTTCATATGGCATTCACTGTAAGTTACAATGAAGTCATTAACATAAAACAATTACACATGTAAAATATTCAGATTCCTCGCCAAAAATATGTTAAGGTTCCATTTATTCGAGTCTCACATATCTTTAAGTGGAATTTTGATGTTTTCTTTATGTATACTCTGAACATTTTTATTAAGATTATTTTTTGCCAGGCAAGGTGGCACACACCTGTAGTCCCAACTACTTAGGGGGATGAGGTGGGAAGATCCCTTGAGCCCAGGAGTTCGAGGCTGCAGTGAGCCATGATTATGCCACTGCACTGCAGCCTGGGCAACAAAGTGAGACTTGGTATCAAAAAAAAAAAAGATAATAATAATAATAGTGTTATCAAAGTTGTGTAGTGGTTAAACATGTGGACTCTACAACCAACTACTTAAGTCTAAATCCTAGCCTCACTACCTACTAGCTGTGTGATCTTGAGCAAGCTATCAACACACTCTGTGCCTCAGTTTCCTCACCTATAAAATGGGTATATAAGAGTACTCACCTCATGTGACCATTTTAAGCATTAAATGAGTAAGTACAAGTCATATGCTTAGAAGGTTATGAGATGGTAAGTATTAATTCACATTACAGCAGGCATCTTTTCCATTTCGAATATTAATCATGTTTGTAATATTTTTGGTGATTTAGCATTAAGAGTGATGTTGACTGTTGCTTTCGATTTTTAAATTTTTTTAAATATCATTTATGCATATGTTTATTATACAATTTTTAAAATGCTTAAAAACAAAAGATGAAATCAAGATAATCTACAACCCCAGAAATAAGCCTGTGAATACACGTATATGTTTATAACTATATATGTATGTAGATACACATATAAATACACCATACTATATATACGATATATATATCATACTATCTATGATATATACATATTACTATATATATGAAACTGTTTATTGTGTATATACTGATGCTATTTTGAACACAAATTCTTAATTAACATTGTATTGAGGACATTTTTATTCACCAAATATCCTACTTCAATACAGTTTGAATAGCCACATGTTATCCCATCGATCAGTTTACCATAATTTATAGAAATAGTTCCCTATTGGTAGATTTTGGGTTATTTTCAGTTGTTTACTGTTATGTACAGCACTTTAGTGAACATTTTGGAAATTAAGGTTTTAGATAGGAAAAAGTAAGGTGGTATTGTCAGTAACATATCTAGAATAATCAACCTTCTTCTGTTAAACACGATCCAGGTTTCCCCTCCCAGTTTGTTGGGGTAGGTTTTGGGGGCACAAGGTTACACCTAGAGAGAGTCAGTTGTCATCACAAGTCTATGAGATGAGCGATATTTGTCATCTAATAAGGGTCCAAATGGCCAAATGGCAGTTCTTGAGAAAAAAGCCTGGGCAGGTGGCACACGTGATCCTGTGATCCTAAAAAATAAGCATTGCTCCCCAAATGTATTCCCAGTAGAAAGTCACAAGATCGGCATAACATTTATAACCATGCCTTGGCAGGTCATAATGTATGAAAAATAAACAACCAATAAATATAGTAAAATCGATTTGACTTCATAATAATCATGTAATTAAAATTAAAACTAGGCCAGGCAAGGTGGCTCACGCCTGTAATCCCAGCACATTGGGAGGCTGAGGTGGGCAGATCACCTGATATCAGGAGTTAGAGACTGACTTGGCCAACATGGTGAAACCCCATCTATACTAAAAATACAAAATTAGCTGAGCATGGTGGCACGTGCTTGTAATCCCAGCTACTCGGGAGGCTGAGGCAGGAGAATCACTTGAACCCAGGAGGTGGAAGTTGCAGTGAGCCGAGATCATGCCATTGTACTCTAGCCTGGGCAAAAAGAGCAAAACTCCATCTCAGAAAATAAAATAAAGTGAAATGCAATTTTTGACCTGTCAGATTAACAAACAAGAATTATAACACCCACAGTTGGCAAGAGTGTAGGGGAAAAAATCGTATTCATACATTGTATAGAAAGGAGAAATTAAGAGGGCATTTGACAATATGTATCTAAAGGATTTTAAATGCCCATGCACTTAGACCCAGAAATTTCATTTCTAAGAATATTTCTCAAGGTAAAAATCATGCCATTGTGCAAATATGTACCACATTTCATAAATTTTGAGATGCGTATTTTTCCTTTAGACCTGAAATTGGGATGTATCTTCTAACCGATGGTATCTTAGATTTGATTAAATACTGTATGTGCAAGGATGTTCTAAACATTTGAAATAACGTGCAAGTCTAAAAATAGAAACTGTAGGTTGTTTGTGTTGTGCCATACAAGAGAGTATTATGTGGCCATTTCACATAGAAATGCCATAAAATTTGGAAAAGATTACTAAATAATACATACATAGTATAATCTTGTTTTGTTAAAAGTGTGTTGTTTGTTTTTATTCCAGGTTTGTGTGTGTGTATATGTATGTATGTACATATGCATAAATGTATATCTGTGTGTATATTTATACATTCATAGTGGGGAAAAAAAGCTTGCCTAAAATATTCATGGTGATTATTTCTATGTGGTAGAATTATAGTAATTTTTAGTACTTTTCTCTTTGCTCATTTTTTTTTATAACAGCTACCTAATGCTTGTGGAGAAAATGTTTAAATAAAAAGACAATATTAATCCCAGTTAATTTTAATAGCCAAAGCATAAATAAAGCCAAAAAGTTCACAAAACAATTTACTTAAGTGGAGAGGCCTATATAAATATAAATTATTGTCTAAAGTACATAACAAAACAATAGAATGGCCAGAATAATATTAATATAGTTTTATAATAAGTCAAATACTGAGTTTGACAGCTCATATATTTTGTCTCATTTAATCCACAGACAAATCTATCAGGTAAGAATCATCCCAATTTATAAATGAAGAAACTGAGGCTCAGAAACATGAAAGTAACTTGACTAAGATTATACGGCAGCCTACATCGAGAAGCCACAATCTGAACCCATGCAGTTAATCACAGTGATATCAACGGCATCTAGAGAATTCCATGTACCCTTGTTGCCTCCAGTGTGGTTGTGTCATAGAATCATTTAACTTACGTGCTGCCTTTGAAAACTACCCTTACCTTTAAAATATGATGAAAGCATCTTGAGTAATCTTCACAAGAGGAGATCTATTTATGTATATTAATAGTTTATAAGGCCAATTTTAAAAAAAGAAAAAGGATTGGAGAAAGCCTTGCAAAGAAATAGAAATTGAATAGAATTTTGCACCCAGCTCTTATTTACCTCTAAAGCTAAAATAATTGACTATTAACTCAAAGAGTGGTATAAATGCCCTGGTGGCTCCATAAGACTTTTCTTTCTTTTTTTAGTATTATTCGTTGGTAATCTGTATTAAATATGAAGTGACCAAAAATTACAATATATATAACATTGTAGACCAGACCCTGTATTCAGTATATTATGGGCACTGGAGGAAATGGTCAAGTGTAATTTCACTTGTGGCTTAACATTAGAACCTAAATGCTGATGAAAAAGCAACTGTGTGATCATTTGTGTCTCTGCCGCAACTATCCAGGACCAGGTGGCTGGGGTGCAGCTAATAGGCTGGATTACTCTTATGATGACTTCCTGGACACTGTGCAAGAAACAGCCACAAGCATCGGCAATGCCAGGTCTTCACGGATTAAAAGAAGTGCCCCATTATCTGACTATAAAATTAAGTTAATTTTTAACATCACAGGTAAGGATAAACTGTCTATTTGAAAAAGTAATATTATGGAAAATTCTTGGTTGGAAACCTGCTTCTCAAATCTTCCATTCGTTATCATTATTAGGAAATGACTCTGGAATTAAGAATTAGGGAAAGCACAGTTAACTAAGTCTTGTCATCTTTTGCTGTCAGTATCATAGATGTCTTTTGTAGGTCTCACGGCAATAAGCACCCTACTTCGTTTTCATCTTGGCATGATTAAGGCATGCTTTTAAAATGCAAGAATTTACAGGAATTTATTGTGTTATAATGAAGAACTCCCAAAAAAGGTGATATAGATTTAGCATCTGAGAGAAGGACTGAAACAAATTGTATAGTTCTGAGTCTTAAACATGTACTTACTTAGTTGTTCAGTGAATAGTGCTTAAATTTATTTTGAATTATTTTTTCCTGAAAGATTTTTATTTTTTTTCTATAGACCAGTTATTAGTACTAAAAGATTTTAAATATTTCTATTTGGTACAAAAATTAGCTACAAATGACTTTCTGAAACACCATGTGTTTGTGTTATGTTTTATTTTGTTTTGTTTTTATCTCAGCTAGTGTGCCATTACCCGATGAAAGAAATGATACCCTTGAATGGGAAAATCAGCAACGACTCCTTCAGACATTGGAAACTATCACAAATAAACTGAAAAGGACTCTCAATAAAGACCCCATGTATTCCTTTCAGCTTGCATCAGAAATACTTATAGCCGACAGCAATTCATTAGAAACAAAAAAGGCTTCCCCCTTCTGCAGACCAGGCTCAGTGCTGAGAGGACGTATGTGTGGTAAGACTATTCCCAGTGATCAAAAATATTTGGTGCATATTGGGTCAAATGAGATGGGTGTAGCCATTTTACAACTATAAAGGGATATTGAAATGAAACATATTTTGCTCTTGTTGTGTGGTTGTTACTATTACTATTTTGTCTCAAGAGTCTAAAGAACTACTGTTGGTAAGGACAAGAAATCTAGTTCAGGGAGGGACTCAAATCTTATTTTTATTTAAAGATCTTTAGACCTCACAGCTTTCAGTAACAGCTCCAATAATAATAATGAATACTTTTTGACCACTTCTGTATTCCAGCTGAGCACCTGTCATGTTTAATCCTGTTTAGCACTATTATTATTAAGCACATTTTACAGACGAGAAAACTGAAGCCAGAGAGGCTAAGAATTTGCCCATAAGACTTACCCATTAAGACAATAAGTGGGGAGGGATAGCATTAAGAGATATACCTAATGTAAATGACAAGTTAATGGGTGCAGCACACCAACATGGCACATGTGTACATACGTAACAAACCTGCACGTTGTGCACAGGTACCCTAGAACTTAAAGTATAAAAATATATATATATATATATTTTAAAAAAAGAAAAGAAAAAATAAAGACAGTAAGTGGAGGCCAGGCTCAGTAGCTCATGCCTGTAATCCCAGCACTTTGGGAGGCCAAGGCGGGAGGATCACTTGAGCCCAGGAGTTCAAGACCAGCCTGGGCAACATGGCAAAACCCTTTCTCTACAAAAAATACCCCAAAAATTAGCCAAGCATGATGGCGCATGCCTGTAGTCCCAGCTACTCAGGAGGCTGAGGTGGGAGGATTACTTGAGCCCTGGTAGTCAAGGCTGCAGTGAGCTATGATTGCACCACTGCACTCCAGCCTGGGCAACAGAGTGAGATACTCTCTCAAAAATAAAAATAAAATAAAATAAGATAGTAAGTAATGTGGCAAAAATTCCCATCCAGGCAGCCAACACCAGTCTTAGCTTTTATTTTTTAATTGAGGTGAAGTTCACATAACATAAAATTAACCATTTTAAAGTGTATAATTCAATGGCATGAAGTACATTCACAATGGTGTGCAACCATCACCTCTATTCCCAAAACATTTTCATCACCCTCAAAGGAGACTCTATGCCCATTAAAGTCACTCCCTATTCCCCCTCCCCACTCCCAACCCCTTAACTTTTAACCCCTATTCTAGACTGCCATGATCTGGATCAATTCCAGCCTGTTCCCCAAAGAAATCATCATTTATAGATAAGGAAATCTCCTGTAATGGAACTGTGTACACTCAGCTGAACCGAATGGCATGAGTCTTATGTTCATCTCTCTGTAAACTTGGGTTCTTGTGTCCTTCTTCCACAGTTCTTATTGCTAGTCCACGAGCTCAGTTGGGTTTTTTATAGTGTGACAAATTCAGCCCATCAAAAACACATTAAAATTGTTGTTCTAAGCCTGCACTTGTTTCCTCCCCACCTTGTGACTAAAAATCAGGAATCACATTGACCAGTGTTTCTCATTTCTCAGTGTGACCTTGCATCACATAAAATGCTTGTAAAATGCATCTTGACTCAAGCCCCATCCTAGGACTAATGCATTTGGAGGTAGGGTCTTGAAATCTGCATGTTTAACAAGTACATGGGTAATTATTATACACTTGATCTCAGAATCACCTAGGTGCTAATTTCAAGTGTCTTCGCATTAAGGATATTAATTTTGGTAGCAGCCTTTTCACTTTAATGTTCTATTTTCATCTCAGAATTTCTGAGCCACTCCAAACCTAACAAATCTCAAAAAAAGGAGGGTGCTAACTGACAAGCAGTCAGTTTCAATGGGGAAGCATTCAGAGAAACAACTAAGAAAATGTTTGTAATATCTGAAATCCTCAAAGGAACCTAACTATTTTTTCCTTTTTGTCCATCAGCTTTTTCTTTGTTAACTGTCTTTCGCATGATGATCTGGCTTATCATAGCTTTAACCCACGTTTTTAAACCCCCATCATATAAGCCTTAAGCTTGGTCAATAAGAATTTGCTTTTTCTTTAAAAAAAAAAAAAAAAGAACGTCTTACTATTGGTTTCTGGGACTATATTTCTGAAAGGTTTACCTTGTGAGTAAACCTCTGGCCATAAAATTTAACCCATAAACAATAGCACCTGCAAGTATGCTTTATTACTTTCATGTCTTAGGAGAAAAGAGCCCAGTGTGTTCCGCTGTTGGAGTTTATTCAGTGTTTCCTGTTTGCTTTTTCTGCAGTCAATTGCCCTTTGGGAACCTATTATTCTCTGGAACATTTCACCTGTGAAAGCTGCCGGCTCGGATCCTATCAAGATGAAGAAGGGCAACTTGAGTGCAAGCTTTGCCCCTCCGGGATGTACACGGAATATATCCATTCAAGAAACATCTCTGATTGTAAAGGTAGAGGCTTACTGGACATTTCCCCTAGAAGCAGCCCAATTTTTGTTTCCCTTTTGGGGGAAAGAAAGATTTATTTTCTTCACCCAATACTAGGCTCTTGTCTGAGGCTCCTATGGCAAAAGATAGATATGCAAGAGAAAAGCATACACATTTATTCAATATAAGTTTTAGGTGACATGGGAGCCTTCAGAAATGAATCAGGGAAACCTGTATATTTTTATGCTAAATTCAATGAAGAAGAGGATAGTTGTGGAGAAGAATGATCTATTGGGAATAAGCGAGATGGAGCTCAGCAAGTCTTGTTTGTTCAGATTCTTCAATGTGTCCCTGTGTCTTCAGGGCTGAGAATATTCTTTTCCTCTGAGTATAAGGTGGGCATTTCTCACATGAGGGTTTTACAGTCTGCTTCAAATGGGAAGGTCCAAGAATTATTTCTAGGTTTTATGATCTCCTAAAGGAAAGAAAGGCAGAAGTTCAGGGACACTCTCCTGCTTCTATGGTTTTCTCGAATTTCCTTCAGCTTGAAATACTCAGTATGCCAAGGCAAGGTACGATATTTAGGGGTAGGGTGTTCTAAGCCCCATCACAGTCCTGAAATCTAAATAGCAAATAAAATGAAATAATAGTATGCAGAAAGCAATTTTATTTATTTTTTCTTTCTTTTAAACATAAAATATTACCTGTTTCCCCCACTTTAAAAAGTCCATTTAGCTTTCCTTTTGGAAATATTCCATTGCTCTCTCTAAGTCAAACTCCAATCCACATTCATTAGTTAGCCTGGTGTATTAGGCCATTCTGGCATTGCTATAAAGGAATACTTGAGACTGAGTAATTTATAAAGAAAAGAGTTTTAATTGGCTCATGGTTTTGCAGCCTATACAGGAAGCATAGCAGCATCTGCTTCTGGGGTGACCTCAGGAAGCTTCCAATCATGGCAGAAGGCAAATAAGGAGCAGGCATGTCACATGGAGAAAGTAGGAGCAAGGCAGGGGGTTGGGGCGGGAGGGAGGAATGTATGGTGGCTCACACCTGTAATCTCAGCACTTTGGGAGGCTGAGGCAGGCAGTTTGTTTGAGCCAAGGAGTTCAAGACCAGCCTGGGCAACATGGCAAAATCCTGTCTCTACAAAAAATACAAAAATTAGCCAGGCATGTTGGTGCGCACCTGTAGTCCCAGTTACTCGGGAGGATGAGGTGGGAGGATTGCTTGAGCCCAGGAGGTGGAGGCTGCAGTGAGCTGTGACCGCACCACTGCGCTCCAGCCTGAGGGACAGAGCAAGACCCTATCTCAAAAAAAAAAAAAAAAGTAAAAAAGAGAGACAGGGGAGGTGCCACATACTTTTTTTCAATGAGGTATCACGAGAACTCAACCACTATCACTAGAACAGCACCAGGGGTATGATACTAAACCATCCATGAGAAATCCACCCCCATGATCCAATCACCTCCCACCAAGCCCCACTTCCAACACTGGGGATTATATTTCAACATGAGATTTGGGCAGAGACACACATCCAAACTATATCTATCAGCTGGATTCTTTTCTTGAATCTCACATTAATTAATGGAAAGAAGTTTCGTGATACTTTGCAATTATTGGATTGCCTTTTGTTAGAATAGTGTCTGATGTGATGAGATCAGTTCTCAGTTTACTTGGAAATGAATAACTACAGGCACGTTTGCACATATTCTTGCTACTAAAATATTCAATATTTTCAAAATATTTTCACTATTATTCTCAATAAGAGTTCCTGATGGAAACATTTTCTCTCATAATTAAGGCTATAGCAAGACATGCCTAAAATAAGGAATTTCAAAAGTGTGCTTCTTTGCCCTAGTTCTGAATGCAGGTGTGGGTGCTTAATGACTGATATAAACTCGAGCAGTGCTACGTAATTGGAAATGCACTAAACATGTTAGCAATGGTGAAAAGGAGAGTTGTTTGGAGGTCAAAAGCAGAAAGAAAGGCCAGTAGTCTGGGAGTCAGGGCATCTGGCCAAAGTCCTGTTCTTCTACAAATCATCCTTATGAATTTTAGAAAGTTGCTTCACCTCTCTGTGCCTGAAGGTATGTCTACTTTTATGTTCTACTCCCCACTGGCCCTTGGATGAAACGGCGTGTCTAGGTAGGAGGAGGTAGCAGAGCCAGTTCTTATTTACAGTAGCCAGTTCTTTTTTAAAGCAGAGATTTCAGAGTAGTTTATAAGGCTCTAGCTAGGTTTGGGGTTTTGTTTCTGCCACTCAGGATAACAGTGTACATATTGAGAACTTCTACATGAACAAATTCCCAGTGTACAACTTGTTCCTATCATAGTGTCCTTCTGTGCTATGTATTTCTAACTTCATTCGATAACTATTTATTGAATGTGTTCTATGCATCAAACACTGTAAAAGGTCATAATGGAAGTAAATGGAAGCAGTCTAAAACAGTATAGAGAAGCATGGTGGTGCCACAATATGTGTATGCTTAGCTAACAGGAGAAAGAGCTCTCTGGGTCCCTCATTCTGTGCTAAAATGCAGAAAACCCTATCCCACACAGTGCTAATTTTGTGCAGCTTAATATCATTATTGATAATATTACCTTTTTCTTTTCAGCTCAGTGTAAACAAGGCACCTACTCCTACAGTGGACTTGAGACTTGTGAATCGTGTCCACTGGGCACTTATCAGCCAAAATTTGGTTCCCGGAGCTGCCTCTCATGTCCAGAAAACACCTCAACTGTGAAAAGAGGAGCCGTGAACATTTCTGCATGTGGAGGTTATCAAAGCCTTAGGCATTGATATTTCTTTAAACCTACTAGGTTCTATGCATGAAGGAGTGGCATATTTTCAGCAAAAACATACATCTACTCTATGTACAGAATGGAAATGTCTCTTCATAAAGAGGTTTTTCTGTTTGTTTAGTTTCTTTTCTCAGCCAGTTAACACTTAGGTATAAATACCTGCTGTGTAAACACTGGGCTGGGTTAGGAACACAAAAGAAGTACAAGACTTGGTCCCAAGCCTCAAACAGTAATAAACATGTGGCTTCGTGATATGGTAGAAATATATCTAAACTAGGAACTTCATTCCCTCCTTTATAAAGTGAAGTTCTGTCTAGTCTTTCTTGAAACTCTAAAAGTATTTTATTCTGTGGATTATGACGTTTCATTCCTTATGAGTTGGAAGTTTTCATGAGTAGTTATTCAGTCAGGCAGCACGTTAGAATCATCTTCACATTTACATGAGTATTTTAAAAATACTGAAACCTGATCTTCTCTCCCAGAGATTCTTATTTAACTTGTCTGAGTAGAGGCTGGGAATTGGTTTTCTTTTTTTTTTTTTTTTAAGTTTCCCCAGGTGATTATTTGAAGTGATTAGGAAAATCTGAGAGCCACTAATTTTGGTTCTCAAATGCCAGCATGGAGAGCTTTTTAAGACAGATTGTGAGGCCCTACCTCCAGGGTCTTTGATTTGGTAGGTCTGGGGAGGGGTCTGAGAATTCGTATTTCTGTTAACAACTGGTTTCAAGTAATGCTGATTCTACTGGTCCAGGGACCACACATTAAGAACCACTGGTTTAAATAGAAAAAAAAAAAAAAAAAAAAGATTAGCGTTCCAATTTTTAAGTATTTCTGACTAACATCCCTACTGAGGGATGTTTTCCAGCAAAATACTCATGAACATGTAAACAGAAACAAAAGATGAAAACTTAAAATGACAATGAAATTAGGACTGACAGTCAAGGTCAGTCTACTTCCAGAAATTCCAAAAAATTGCAGCTTCTGTAATTTGCAAAGTCAATAGAACTGCACGAAAAAGCTTGTTGGCCTACCTCTGCTACTCACTGGGAACCAAACAAACATTCCTTGATGAAAGATTTTTTTTTTTAAATTGTGTATCCTACCTCTATAGTTTTATTTAAAAGCCTAAGGTCTGTGGCAACTGAGAAATGAAGAAGCTGTTCCCATATTGAATAAATGATGTTTTTAAGAAGCCAACCTATTGGTTCCCTACTTCTCTCAGGCTACACAGAGACACATAGGCATACTTCCTACTCTCGCCGCACCCAGCCATGCTTGACTTCATCCAGTTAGAGAGAGATTACCAGTAAACAAGAGGTAGGAAAAGTTAATGTGCAAGGGCAGGAAGGGGCGTTTCCAGCATTGCATCTTGGAAGTTGTAGTCCTCATAAGTTAAGTGCATTGGGAGAAAAGGCAAAACACACTCTGAATTATAGGTCTATATATACTCCATCTGTTTAAATTATCTCACTCTAGTAGGATCAAGGTACATACAAGTCTGAGACCTGAGGCATTGGGCAAGTAATATTCGTCAACCTAATAGTTTCATTGAAGAGAAGAAAATTTAGGGCCTAACTGAAACTCATAAACCATGTCTGTTGGATAATACCAGCTTTGGATCTTTCAATTAAAAGTTTCACGAGCCTTCACATTCTGATTGAAATAGATCTGCTAGAGACTCTTTTGTCAATATAAGAACTAATTTTGGCAGAAAGTCCACAGTAAAAAATTCTCTCTTCCTGCCCACTTCCTTCAACCACAAAAGCAACTAGGATTTTTATAGTGAAACAAGTTCATATTTGACAATTTTTTTTAGCTTTCTAAATAAACCTTGAGGTTTGTCTAATACTAAATTATTATAATTAAGGGGTTATAATTCCCAAAAAGTCTCTAAATTTCTGGCCCTACTCTCCTAATATTCCTAGCATAAGTTTAACCACATTCTGCTTGTCATGAGTGGGAATTGGGAATGACAAAAGTTAACATTCTTCTGCAGTGCTGGAAAACGTTTTATTTTAAACTTAAATGTGTATAAGTTCTAAGACGGTCCCTTATATATATTTTTTTTGTTAGTTTTTAACTCCTCTCTCTCTTTCTTTCTCTTGCTTGCTTGCTTTTGCCTTTCTTTCTCTTTCTCTCTTTTGCCTTTCTGTCTTCTTCTTTCACCCTGCCTTTCTTTCCCCTGCCTTTCCTTCTTTCTTTCTTTCTTCAGCCTTTCTTTTTCTTCCTTTCTTTCCTTCCTTTTTCTTTATTTTCTCTTTTGGTATTGATTTATTATTTTTATTATTGATATATTTTCTATCAGTATTGATTTATTTTTATAGTGTACTGTTTATCTTATTTTTTGCCAAGACACTGCTTTTGCGTTTCTCTATCATATGGCACTTAAAATATTATTCAAGATAGCAATCATTTAAGTATCACAAAATATATTAGTTTGTTAAAGTAATATATTCTTTGTACATTTTACTTTTTATAACTTCTTAGGTTATTACATATTCTTGGGCTTGTAGGTACACACTCGAGTCTGAAATTTTTCATTCATTAAAAATGATTTTCATCGGAAGAATAAGTTTGACAGGTGACTTGTTGTTGTTGTTGTTAATATATGATCTATAGGAGAAGAAAAGATGATGTTTAGACTAGGATGACACCACCTTTTACTCTGACTTTCCAGGATGAAGTTAAAAGGAGGCTCAGGAAGTCATTGACCTCTGACCTCATCTTAGGAAACTGATATATTTATTTATTTAAAATGATCTATAATTAAGGTATACAAAATGATGTTATGATATTCTTATGCACATATACATTATCTCGCATAGTTGCCCTTCTTTGGATGTGTGTGGTAAGAGAACCTGAAATTCTCTTAGCAAATTTCTAGTATACAATATAGTATTATTAATCATAGTCAGAAAACCCATTGAAAAGGCAAAATACACTTGGCTCCAGGTCTATATGTGTTGCCCTTAACACTGTCAGAGAACAGCACAAGTGATGTGACATCTTTTTCCTGGTCATTTCCATGCACTGTTTGTCGTTTGATTTTAATATGATTTTGGCGTACTTAGATTATTTCTCTCTCTCTCTCTCTCTCTCTCTCTCCAATAGAGGAGGTGAAAAGGGGGTTTTGTTCCATTTTTCTTGACTGGGAGACTAGTTTCTTTGGCAAAGAATCGAAATGAAACATTCACCCCTCTTTTCTCATGACACTAGTTCATTAGGAATTGCATATTTATGTGTGTGTGTGTGTATATGTACATGTTTAGTATTGTATTACGTACTAGATAGTGCCACTATTATGTATATGTGTATGTTTATACATACGTGTGTGTGTATATATGTTTACTACATATATAAATACTCTATTAAATGCTAATTGATCACTGCAGGAAAATATATTTCTGAAGACAACTGTCTGCCCTTGGACAATAACTTAAACTAATAAAATTGCACATGCAAATTTATTTTATATTTTCTATGCTAAAAAGTATAGACATTACAATGATGAGTTAGGTATTTTTAGAAGCTAGTAATTTATTTTTAATGTTAGTATTTTATTACTATTACATCTTAGTACAATTTTTTACCTTCTGTTAGTTTCTAGGGGCATAAACATCTTTTCTTTCTGAGCATCTTTGTGCTGAAAATTATATGTAAAAAAAGTTTAATTCATTATAGCATCCTGAGTTTTACCCATGGAATTTATCTTTTCAGTATTTCATACATACTCAGAGATATTCTCTCAGACAAAAGTTTTATACTTTTACCAGTGGAAGATTTATGCTTTCAGTTAACTAATTAGCTGTGTGTAAGTTACCTTTTCCAAATAGGCAATCAGTTTTGGAAACTTAAGATTGAGGAAACCCATTTTAAACTAAGCAAGTTTACAGTTTGTGTGGATAACAGAGCTCTACCTAGCACTCTGAGATCTATCAAAGAGTAAATTAGCTTGTTCTTAGTGAAACAAAGATACAGTTTAAAAATGTAAATTTTATGCGTGTAAAGACCAAACCTGCAAGAAATATTTTTTTCTAAATTTGCATTAAAATCTTTGATATTTTCTGCCATCTCTTGATTGAATTACCGTCTCTTCATTGAGCTCTCTTGTTAATTGGGTAAAAGAGCTCTTTAGCAAAAAATTTGGTTATTTTTGTTTTAAAATTTTGATTTAAATGTCTTGAGATTATCACAAATGCTTTTTTTTTCTCAAATCAATTAAAAAAAGATGCTATGACATGGCATACCCTGCTCCCTTGAACCTCAGTCCATCTCTAAATTTTTCAACCATACTGCTAATTATCTCTGCTGTACTATTTTTATTATAAGGACACCAAACCCTAAATGATAAGGATGCTGACATCTTGAGTAGCTACATTTTGTGTTCTGTCTTCCATACTTACATTTAAGCAGACAAGTCTTAGTATTTTTAATAGTTTTCTCAGTTTATAATGGCTTTAATATCTCTCCAGATGATGCCAGTTCACCCAAGGAAAGGACACACCCAACCTGAATTCATACTTGGGTTGCTGTCTAAAACCCCAACCAAAGAATTAAGCCATGAGTACTCTGTCCCCCTGCCCGCTGCTAAATGCAACAGAGCATCATGGAAGAATATCCAAGCTCGTTTTATGTTTGAGGCCATTTTTAATTTTGTTAATATTCTACTCGTTAATGGCAAGAGAATTTCAGATTTGGTTAAACGACAATTCTCAAATGAACGTTACTTACAAAAAGCCTAACACAAATGATGGTGAAACGTTAATAATATTTGCAGATCCATGAATACAAAAAAGCAAGTGGGGGTGGTAAAGTGAATTTATGAAAAAGTTCAATTCAAAACCCAATAGCATCACATGAGGAAGAAAAGAGTTATTTTTACAAAATTCACAAGCAGTATAAGTTAGTCATAATAAAGCTTTGTCATCAAATAACAACAGTAAAATACAACAAAATCTATATGTCTCACAATGGTAAACTGTAAAAATAAAATTTTCATGGAAGATTTTAATACCTTCCTTGATTTTTTTTTTTTTTTTTTTTTTTTGAGACGGAGTCTCACTCTGTTGCTCAGGCTGAAGTGCAGTGGCGCCATCTCATCTCACTGCAATCTCTGCCTCCCGGTTTCCAGCAATTATCCTGCCTTACCCTCCTGAGTAGCTGAGATTACAGGTGCCTGCCACCACACTGGCTGATTTTTGTACTTTTAGTAGAGATGGTGTTTCACCATGTTGGCCAGGCTAGTCTGGAGCTCCTGACCTCAAGTGATTCACCCACCTCAGCTTCCCAAAGTGCTGGGGTTACAGGCGTGAGCCACCACGCCCCACCACTCCCTTGAATTTATAAAGATCAAGTAGGCGATCAGTAAGGACACAGAGAACTTATAGTACATGATTGATAAGGCTGAACTAATAATACACATTATACTTTTTACTGTGATAACACTTTTAATGAAGTATTTATTTTTAATTATCTTTAGATATAATGAAAAACTCAATAAAATTCAAAAGGTAGCAATTATGCAATATAAATTCTCTGACCATAAGATGATTAAAAACAGAAATTAATAATAAAAAATACATATTCCAAATATACATTTTAAACCATCTTTCTGAAAAATAATTGTGTCAAAAAATCAAATTACAATTCATATTACTTAGAAAATAGCAAATGAAAATACTAATGATAAAACTACTGATTTTGCTAAACCAACTTTCATCAGTAAATATATTACCTTACATTATTTTAGTATTAAATAAGGAGGAGTAATAATTACTTGCTCATGAAAGCAGTTAAACAAAATTAACAGGCAAAACACAAACTGCCAAAAATAATTAGTCTAAGTGTGTCAAAGGATTCATATTCTTTTTTTTTATTATACTTTAAGTTTTAGGGTACATGTGCACAACATGCAGGTTAGTTACATATGTATACATGTGCCATGTTGGTGTGCTGCACCCATTAACTCATCACTTAACATTAGGTATATCTCCTAATGCTATCCCTCCCCGTCCCCCCACCGACACAGGCCCTGGTGTGTGATGTTCCCCTTCCTGTGTCCCTGTGTTCTCATTGTTCAGTTCCCACCTATGAGTGAGAACATGCAGTGTTTGGTTTTTTGTCCTTGTGATAGTTTGCTGAGAATGATGGTTTCCAGCTTCATCCATGTCCCTACAAAGGACATGAACTCATCATTTTTTATGGCTGCATAGTATTCCATGGTATATGTGCCACATTTTCTTAATTCAGTCTATTGTTGTTGGACATTTGGGTTGGTTCTAAGTCTCTGCTATTGCAAATAGTGCCGCAATAAACATACATGTGCATGTGTCTTTATAGCAGCATGATTTATAATCCTTTGGGCATATACCCAGTAATGGGATGGCTGGGTCAAATGGTACTTCTAGTTCTAGATCCCTGAGGAATTGCCACACTGACTTCCACAATGCTTGAACTAGTTTACAATCCCACCAACAGTGTAAAAGTGTTCCTATTTCTCCACATCCTCTCCAGCACCTGTTTCCTGACTTTTTAATGATGGCCATTCTAACTGGTGTGAGATGGTATCTCATTGTGGTTTTGATTTCCATTTCTCTGATGGCGAGTGATGATGAGCATTTTTTTTGTGTGTCTTTTGGCTGCATAAATGTCTTCTTTTGAGAAGTGTCTGTTCATATCCTTCACCCACTTGTTGATGGGGTTGTTTGTTTTTTCTTGTAAATTTGTTGGAGTTCATTGTAGATTCTGGATATTAGCCCTTTGTCAGATGAGTAGATTGCAAAAATTTTCTCCCATTCTGTAGGTTGCCTGTTCACTCTGATGGTAGTTTCTTTTGCTGTGCAGAAGCTCTTTAGTTGAATTAGACCCCATTTGTCCATTTTGGCTTTTGTTGCCATTGCTTTTGGTGTTTTAGACATGAAGTCCTTGCCCATGCCTATGTCCTGAATGGTATTGCCTAGGTTTTCTTCTAAGGTTTTTATGGTTTTAGGTCTAACATGTAAGTCTTTAATCCATCTTGAATTAATTTTTGTATAAGGTGTAAGGAAGGGATCCAGTTTCAGCTTTCTACATATGGCTAGCCAGTTTTCCCAGCACCATTTATTAAATAAGGAATCCTTTCCCCATTTCTTGTTTTTGTCAGGTTTTTCAAAGATCAGATGGTTGTAGATATGTGGCATGATTTCTGAGGGCTCTGTTCTGTTCCATTGGTCTATATCTCTGTTTTGGTACCAGTACCATGCTGTTTTGGTTACTGTATCCTTGTAGTGTACTTTGAAGTCAGGTAGCGTGATGCCTCCAGCTTTGTTCTTTTGGCTTAGGATTGACTTGGCAATGCAGGCTCTTTTTTGGTTCCATATGAACTTTAAAGTCGTTTTTTCCAATTCTGTGAAGAAAGTCCTTGGTAGCTTGATGGGGATAGCATTGAATCTATGTCACCTTGGGCAGTATGGCCATTTTCACGATATTGATTCTTCCTACCCATGAGCATGGAACGTTCTTCCATTTGTTTGTATCCTCTTTTATTTCATTGAGCAGTGGTTTGTAGTTCTCCTTGAAGAGATCCTTCATGTCCCTTGTAAGTTGGATTCCTAGGTATTTTATTCTCTTTGAAGCAATTGTGAATGGGAGTTCACTCATGATTTGGCTCTCTGTTTTTCTGTTATTGGTGTATAAGAATGCTTGTGATTTTTGCACATTGATTTTGTATCCTGAGACTTTGCTGAAGTTGCCTATCAGCTTAAGGAGATTTTGGGCTGAGACGATGGGTTTTTCTAGATATACAATCATGTCATCTGCAAACAGGGACAATTTGACTTCCTCTTTTCCTAATTGAATACCCTTTATTTCCTTCTCCTGCCTGATTGCCCTGGCCAGAACTTCCAACACTATGTTGAATAGGAGTGGTGAGAGAGGACATCCCTGTCTTGTGCCAGTTTTCAAAGGGAATGCTTCCAGTTTTTGCCCATTCAGTATCATATTGGCTGTGGGTTTGTCATAAACAGCTCTTATTATTTTGTGATACATCCCATCAATACCTAATTTATTGAGAGATTTTAGCATGAAGGGTTGTTGAATTTTGTTGAAGGCCTTTTCTGCATCTATTGAGATAATCATGTGGTTTTTGTCTTTGGTTCTGTTTATATGCTGGATTACGTTTATTGATTTGCGTATGTTGAACCAGCCTTGCATCCCAGGGTTGAAGCCCACTTGATCATGATGGATAAGCTTTTTGATGTGCTGCTGGATTCGGTTTGCCAGTATTTTATTGAGGATTTTTGCATTGATGTTCATCAGGGATATTGGTCTAAAATTTTCTTTTTTTGTTGTGACTCTGCCAGGTTTTGGTATCAGGATGATGCTGGCCTCATAAAATGAGTTAGGGAGGATTCCTTCTTTTTCTATTGATTGGAATAGTTTCAGAAGGAATGGTACCAGCTCCTCCTTGTACCTCTGGTAGAATTTGGCTGTGAATCCATCTGGTCCTGGACTTCTTTTGGTTGGTAGGCTATTAATTATTGCCTCAATTTCAGAGCCTGTTATTGGTCTATTCAGAGATTCAACTTCTTCCTGGTTTAGACTTAGGAGGGTGTATGTATCGAGGAATTTATCCATTTCTTCTAGATTTTCTAGTTTATCTGTGTAGAGGTGTTTATAGTATTCTCTGATGGTAGTTTGTGTTTCTGTGGGATTGGTGGTGATATCCCCTTTATCATTTTTTATTGCGTCTATTTGATTCTTCTCTTCTTCTTTATTAGTCTTGCTAGCAGTCTATCAATTTTGTTGATCTTTTCAAAAAACCAGCTCCTGAATTCATTGATTTTTTGAAGGGTTTTTTGTGTCTCTATTTCCTTCAGTTCTGCTCTGATCTTAGTTATATCTTGCCTTCCGCTAGCTTTTGAATGTGTTGCTCTTGCTTCCCTAGTTCTTTTAATTGTGATGTTAGGGTGTCAATTTTAGATCTTTCCTGCTTTCTCTTGTGGGCATTTAGTGCTATAAGTTTCCCTCTACACACTGCTTTGAATGTGTCCCAGAGATTCTGGTATGTTACGTCTTTGTTCTCGTTTGTTTCAAAGAACATCTTTATTTCTGTCTTCATTTCGTTATGTACCCAGTAGTCATTCAGGAGCAGGTTGTTCAGTTTCCATGTAGTTCAGCAGTTCTGAGTGAGTTTCTTAATCCTGAGTTCTAGTTTGATTGCACCATGGTCTAAGAGACAGTTTGTTATAATTTCTGTTCTTTTACATTTGCTGAGGAGAGCTTTACTTGCAAGTATGTGGTCAATTTTGGAATAGGTGCAATGCAGTGCTGAGAAGAATGTATATCCTGTTGATTTGGGGTGGAGAGTTCTGTAGATGTCTATTAGGTCTGCTTGGTGCAGAGTAGAGTTCAATTCCTGGATATCCTTGTTAACTTTCTGTCTCGTTGATCTGTCTAATGTTGACAGTGGGCTGTTAAAGTCTCCCATTATTACCGTGTGGGAGTCTAAGTCTCTTTGTAGGTCTCTAAGGACTTGCTTTATGAATCTGGGTGCTCCTGTATTGGGCACATATATATTTAGGATAGTTAGCTCTTCTGGTTGAATTGTTCCCTTTACCATTATGTAATGGCCTTCTTTGTCTCTTTTGATCTTTGTTGGTTTAAAGTCTGTTTTATTAGAGACTAGGATTGCAACCCCTGCCTTTTCTTATTTTCCATTTGCTTGGTAGATCTTCCTCCATCCCTTTATTTTGAGCCTATGCACATGAGATGGGTTTCCTGAATACAGCACTCTGATGGGTCTTGACTCTTTATCCAATTTGCCAGTCTGTGTCTTTTAATTGGAGCATTTAGCCTGTTTACATTTAAGGTTAATATTGTTATGTGTGAATTTGATCCTGTCATTATGATGTTAGCTGGTTATTTTGCTTGTTAGTTGATGCAGTTTCTTCCCAGCCTTGATGGTCTTTACAATTTGGCATGTTTTTGCAGTGGCTGGTACCGGTTGTTCCTTTCCATGTTTAATGCTTCCTTCAGGATCTCTTTTAGGGCATGCCTGGTAGTGACCAAATCTATCAGCATTTGCTTGTCTGTATTTTATTTCTCCTTCACTTATGAAGCTTAGTTTGGCTGGATATGAAATTCTGGGTTGAAAATTCTTTTCTTTAAGAATGTTGAACATCGGCCCCCACTCTCTTCTGGCTTGTAGAGTTTCTGCTGAGAGATCAGCTGTTAGTCTTCCCTTTGTGGGTAACTGACCTTTCTCTCTGGCCGCCCTTAGCATTTTTTCCTTCATTTCAACTTTGGTGAATCTGACAATTATGTGTCTTGGAGTTGCTCTTCTCCAGGAGTATCTTTGTGGTGTTCTATGTATTTCTTGAATTTGAATGTTGGCCTGCCTTGCTAGATTGGGGAAGTTCTCCTGGATAATATCCTGCAGAGTGTTTTCCATCTTAGTTCCATTCTCCCCATCATTTTCAGGTACACCAGTCAGACGTAGATTTGGTCTTTTCACATAGTCCCATATTTCTTGGAGGCTTTGTTCGTTTCTTCTTATTCTTTTTTCTCTAAACTTCTCTTCTCACTTCATTTCATTCATTTGATCTTCCATCACTGATACCCTTTCTTCCAGTTGATCGAATCGGCTACTGAGGCTTGTGTATTTGTCACGTAGTTCTTGTGCCTTGGTTTTCAGCTCCATCAGGTCCTTTAAGGACTTCTCTGAATTGGTTATTCTAGTTAGCCATTCATCTAATTTTTTTTCAAGGTTTTTAACTTCTTTGCCATGGGTTCGAACTTCCTCCTTTAGCTCGGAGTAGTTCGATCGTCTGAAGCCTTCTTCTCTCAACTCATCAAAGTCATTCTCCATCCAGCTTTGTTCCATTGCTGGTGAGGAGTTGCGTTCCTTTGGAGGAGGAAAGGCACTCTGATTTTTAGAGTTTCCAGTTTTTCTGCTCTGTTTTTTCCCCATCTTTGTGATTTTATTTGCCTTTGGTCTTTGATGATGGTGATGTACAGATGGGGTTTTGGTGTGGATGTCCTTTCTGGTTGTTAGTTTTCCTTCTAACAGACAGGACCCTCAGCTGCAGGCCTGTTGGAGTTTGCTGGAGGTCCACTCCCAGACCCTGTTTGCCTGGGTATCAGCAGCGGAGGCTGCAGAACAGCGGATATTGGTGAACAGCAAATGTTGCTGCCTGATCGTTCCTCTGGAGGTTTTGTCTCAGAGGAGTACGTGGTCATGTGAGGTGTCAGTCTGCCCCTACTGGGGGATGCCTCCCAGTTAGGCTACTCAGGGGTCAGGGACCCACTTGAGGAAGCTGTCTGTCCATTCTCAGATCTCCAGCTACATGCTGGGAGAACCACTACTCTCTTCAAAGCTGTCAGACAGGGACATTTAAGTCTGCTGAGGATTCTGCTGCCTTTTGTTTGGCTATGCCCTGCCCCCAGAGGTGGAGTCTACAGAGGCAGGCAGCCCTCCTTGAGCTGTGGTGGGCTCCACCCAGTTTGAGCTTCTCAGCCGCTTTGGCTTTGTTTACCTACTCAAGCCTTAGCAATGGTGGGTGCCCCTTCCCCAGCCTCTCTGCCACCTTGCCGTTTGATCTCAGACTGCTGTGCTAGCAATGGGGGAGGCTCCGTGGGTGTAGGACCCTCCGAGCCAGGTGCGGGATATAATCTCCCGGTGTGCCGTTTGCTAAGACTGTTGGAAAAGCGCAGTATTAGGATGGGAGTGACCGATTTTCCAGGTGCCGTCTGTCACCCCTTTCTTTGACTAGGGAAGGGAATTCCCTGACCCCTTGCGCTTCCTGCGTGAGGCAATGCCTCGCCCTGCTTCGGCTCATGCTCAGTGCACTGCATCCACTGTCCTGCACCCACTTTCTGACACTCCCCAGTGAGATGAACCCGGTACCTCAGTTGGAAATGCAGAAATCACCTGTCGTCTGTGTCATTCACGCTGGGAGCTGTAGACTGAAGCTGTTCCTATTCAGCCATCTTGCAAATGCTCATATTCTTAATATATAAAATAATCATAAAAAACCTCCATAAATAACAGACTATTGAGGAGAAATAAAATTTCTAATAAGTAGCAGAAAGCAACTTCATTTATCACCAAGATGCAAATTGAAATAACTATAATTCCATTTTCACCCTCAAATTGGAAAAAAAATTTAATAATCAGTACCAACGCTGAAGAGAATGCAGTGAAAAGAGTGATTTCATACACTACTAATGGGAGTGTAAATTGGAACTACTTATTTTTTTAATGATTTGGCAGTATATATCAATGGCTTTAATCTTTTCAAATCTTTAGACCTAACTATTCAATTACTCAAATCCAATTATTCTAATTCAGCTACTCAAAGTCAACTATTATCCCAAGGAAATAATCAGAGCTAAATACAAAGATTTTTGTAAAAATTTACTTCAGCATTATTTATAATAGCAAACAAATGAAAACAATCTAAATATCCAATAGTAGAAAAAAATGTTAGATCAATCATGGTCTGTCAATGAGATGCAACATTTTTATTTTATTAAAATCTATACTCTTCAATAATCTGGGGGAATGATTTGGGAAACACTTATGATATAGTATTAGGTGGAAAAATCAGAAGACAATTATATGGCCAATTCTAAACTTTATTAAATTAACGTGTGTTACTAAAGACAGGAAGGAAACCCAACAAAACATTTACCTGGGTGACAAGACGGTATGGGTATTAAATATATGGAAGAGATTATATAGATAATTCAGTATGTTTCTTATATACACAGATTAAATCACTTCTTTCAAATGTAGGGTGTGTTACTTTATATGCAAATATGATTTGTTTTTACCTTTGCAGTTCCTTGTCCAGAAGGAAAATTCTCGCGTTCTGGATTAATGCCCTGTCACCCATGTCCTCGTGACTATTACCAACCTAATGCAGGGAAGGCCTTCTGCCTGGCCTGTCCCTTTTATGGAACTACCCCATTCGCTGGTTCCAGATCCATCACAGAATGTTCAAGTGAGATGAACTTCATTTCTTATGTAATCCTATGTTGGACATTTACTTTTCCCGTCTCTGTTGTAGCTTCAGTTCTGAATATTACTATTTTCGGTGGATTTGGGCATCTGGACTTGTTAAATTGTCCTTCTGAGGTATTTTTGTTGACCATGGCACAAACAGTCTTGTTTTGGAAACACTGAACTTGATAACTTCTAAATTTCTTTCTAAGAGTCTAGGATGTAATGATGTATGCCATCCATCTCTGTTTCCTTTTTTAAAATATAAGTGTAACAAAATGTATGTGGCTTTACCCACTCTGGCAACCAGAATCTTGACCATAGTGTTAGATATAGTCCACTTACTGGCATATGTACCACACTGACATGTTTTTCTATTAATTGATTAGGTTTTAGTTCAACTTTCTCAGCAGCAGAGGAAAGTGTGGTGCCTCTTGCCTCTCTTGGACATATTAAAAAAAGGCATGAAATCAGCAGCCAGGCAAGTTCATTTTGCATAAAATTTTCTCTAGTGGAATGCTTGGAAAGCAATTTGTCATTTTACACGTCACACACAGGAAAAGGACCAGGATTGAAACTTTAAGTAATCAAGATGTATGAATTTTATAAATGAATAATTGTATTTACAATGATTCCTGTTTAGAACATTACCGAAATGCAACATTAGATGTTCTAAGTACCAAAAATGAGAGTTTTTCCCAGAAATACCTGGCAATAAGAATGAGTAGATACGGGGAGCCTTTTGATTCACTATAAACACTTACCACAAGCACAACCCGTCATTTGAGTAAGAGAATTTGGTTTAATGAAAGGCCGTTTCTAATTGGCAGGCAGAGTTACCCAACTTTCATGAAAATTATTTTGATTTCTTTGCCAGAAAAGAAAAGATTTCTTGGGGAAAAGTATGAGTCCTTAAAAATTAAGAAACATAAATTAAGAATATAGCTAAACCAAATGCTTTATATTTTTTAAAAGACTAGTTGTTAAGTCTTGATTACTTTAATAGATTCAGTCGTTACTCTGAACTCACCTTGCCCAATGTCATGAATTCCTTGCCTTTTAGTATTTTCATAGATAATGGGGATATATTTCTGATTACAACTTCCTACAGCCTAGTCCAAACATAATGACTTGTTAGGACTCTATAAGTCATATTTCAGACTGAGCCTAGTGGACATAGGAATTTGTAGGATCCCCTAAAGCAGTGGCTGTCACGTGGAGGCGTAATAGAATCCTGGCCAAGTTTTTAAGACAGTAATGTGCAGACTTCACTCCCAGAGATTCTGATTTAGCTGATCTGGGTTGATGCCCCGACCTTAGTATGCTTTTAAAATATCAGTTGTATTCTAGCATGCAGCCAGCATTTAGAAACGCTCCTTAGGTTTGCCAGAACATCACCCAAGAATGATACATATCATTTGCTCCCCTATATGGCAGACATCAGTGTTATTCAGGCAGCAACCCACCTAGCTTGAATGAACTTACCTGGAAACAGCAACGAGCTGTCTAATGTTGCAAACCTGACTCTAATCAGGACTGCTTTGAAATAAATAGAGTGCTTTGTCTCTGATTGATTTTTTTTATGCTGCTGGCAGGTTTTCCATGAATGCTTCTTTAACCCTTGCCACAATAGTGGAACCTGCCAACAACTTGGGCGTGGTTATGTTTGTCTCTGTCCACTTGGATATACAGGTAAATAACAGGAATGTAGATTTTAATATATTTTATATGAAATCATTATGACTTGCAGTATCAAACTTTAGTACATTAACTATATCTGATAAGATACATTAGACCATGTAAATGTGCCAAAATTTGTTGAACAAGATAAACAATAGGTGAAAAAATTATACATACTTCACAAATGACAGTTTTCTTTGCCTATTTTGGATAAAGAATAAAGACTCATCTTCCCTATGAGTCTTTATCATAACCCACAATTTAAATTGAAATACAGGGGTCATGTTCAAAGTTTCATTCTATCAAAAATTATATGCATGATACTCAACATAGAACAGATTGTCCAGTGTAAATATTTTTAAATGAACTGGCAGTTTCTCTCATTTGCTACACACTAATAGAAGTTCTTGTGAATAGCTATGATTTGTTGCTTTGTTTCTATCTTTCTGGAAGCTGTGCCTAGAAAAACAATTTGGCTTTGGACTTTATTATGTAGGAATTATGTTTGAATTATGGGGGTTTTTAACAGCTTGGTTCACATTCGACTTGAGTCCAGAAACATAATTTTTGAGGGGAAATGAACTATACCTTAAAATTGCAATTAATTTAAAATAACCATTTTCTTCTAGACAGTTTTTTTCAATGTTACACAACCAACTTGAAAGTTTTTAATGAGAAGTGGTATTTAAGTAAAGAAATTCACCACAAAATAAGCAAAAGGAAAGTCAAAAACAAAGTATAGCCAAGATCTATCTAGAATGTTGGCATTCCATTTATTATAGCTGGCTCGTGTTGTGTGCGTGTGTGTCTTTGTGAATTTTTATAAAAATATTTACCTTGACGTTCCATAAGAAATAAAGGATCTTGTTTGGGAATTCTGTAAATGAGTGGTGGTTGAGAAAGGGTATAATATAGGACAGTGGTTCTCAAACAGTCATGTGCATCAGAATCATCTGGAAGGCTTGTTAAAAACATAGATTGCTGGACTCCAGCCCCAGAATTTCTGATTCAGTAGGTCTGGAGTACAGCCTGAGAATTTGTACTTTTATTGCATTCCCAGGTAATGCTGATGCTAGTGAGGAGGACCCTGAGAAAGAATATGGGTTTCCAGCATAGCTAGCCCATAGAAAGCCTGTGCGCACCCTGTGGGAAGATGCAGCCACTCGGGGACACCCGGCATGTGAGCTGCGATCTGGCAGGCTTTAGCCCCACCTCCACCCCTGAGCCAGGTGACCTTGGTAGCTAGTACAGATGATATTGTAGCTTTCACTTTGAAATTAGCATAATTCCTGGCTCCATTTTATGCTTCCAAGTGCCCCTATCCCACTTCTAATTTGGGATCTTTTGCTATCTTCTATGTATCTTTATAAGAATATCTTAAATTTGTTTAGAAAGAGGTATTACCTTCATTAAATACTTAACAGATGGTAGCACTTAATGAATATTGCCCTTTTCTTTAGCACTACCCATTTAAAAATTCTGATTATTGAGATAATTGCCTTTAAATGATCATTGTTCTATTTCGGTTAATCCCATCCTTGGATTGTCCCTCAGCATTTGGTTTACATTGTAGGCTTAAAGTGTGAAACAGACATCGATGAGTGCAGCCCACTGCCTTGCCTCAACAATGGAGTTTGTAAAGACCTAGTTGGGGAATTCATTTGTGAGTGCCCATCAGGTTACACAGGTAAGGGGAAGGTCTCTTGTTTTCAACAATATAAATCTTTGAATCATTAAGATTTCATCACTGAGATAAATTTGGAATGTGTCAAAGATACTTTTATAGAATATTATAAACATATTGAAGAAGCATATTTTCTAATATTACTTATATGCATTGGGAAAGTGTTCTTGTCCTTATCCTGTTCTGTAAGGAGAACAAGATATCAATATGGCACTACGTAATTGCTTTATAAAACAGGCAGGCGTGTTCCCATCTTTGCCAGCTAGATGTGTGACCTTGGACAAGACATTTAACTTCACTGAACCTGTTTCTTCATTTGTAAAAATGGAGGTGAGGAAATGACAGAAAATATGTAAAGCCTACTACAAATACAAGGTCATCCCCAAGCTTTTTACTAGTATTTTACTGAATTTATGAAGTGTATATGCTAATTTCTGTGGATGTTCATGTGTGTGTGTGAACGTGTGTGTGTGTAATTATTACTGACTGTGGACTTTAGGCGCATGTATCTTTGAAATTGTTATGGACCACTATGCCTCTCCTTTTAACTTAAATAAATACATATTTAAGTGTTATTTTTTAGCATTCAAAATATTTGTCTTTATTTATGACTTAAATAATTTCAACTTTTATTTTAAATTCAGAGAGTACAAGTGTAGGTTTGTTACACGGATATATTGCATGATGCTGAGGTTTGGAGTACAGATAATTCCATCACCCAGGTAGTGAGAATAGTACCTAATAGGTAGTTTTGCAGCCCACACTGCCTTTCTTCTCCCCTCTAATAGTATCCAGCATCTGTTGTTTCTATTTTTATTCCATGTGTACTCACTGTTTAGCTCCCACTTTAAATGAGAACGTGCAGTATTTGGCTTTCTGTTCCTGCTTTAATTCACTTAGAATAATGGCCTGCAGCTCCATCCGTGTTGCTGCAAAGCACATGATTTTGTGGAGTTTTTATGACTGCATAATATTCCATGATGTATAAGTACCACATTTTCTTTAATCCACCATTGATGGGCACCTAGGTGTATTCCATGTCTTTGCTATTGTACATAGCACTGGGATGTGTCTTTTTGGTAGAACAATTTATTTTCCTTTGGATGTATACTCAGTAATGGGATTGCTAGGATTACTGGCCAACCATATGCAGAAGAATGAAACTGAACTCCAGCCTTTCACCGTATACAAAAATTAACTTGGATTAAAGATTTAAGTGTAAAACTTCAAACTATAAAAATCCTAGAAGAAAACCTAGGGAATACCCTTCTTGACATCAGCCTTGGCAAAGGATGTATGGCTGAGTCCCCAAAAGCAATTGCAAGAAAAACAAAAATTAACAAGTGGGACCTAATGAAATTGAAGAGCTTCTGCACTGCAAAAGAAAGCATCAATGGAGTAAACAGACAACCTACAGAATGGGAGAAAATATTTGAAAACTATGCATCTGACAAAGGCCTACTATTCAGAATCTATAAGGAGCTTAAACAAATCAACCAGCAAAACACAAATAACCTTATTAAATAGTGGGCAAAGGACATGAACAGACACTTCTCTAAGAAGACACATAAGCAACCAACAGACATGAAAAAAAGCTCATCATCACTAATCATCAGAAAAGGCCAATCAAAACGACAATGAGATACCATCTCACACCAGTCAGAATGGCTTTTCTTTTTTAATTTTTGTATTTTTTGAGATGGAGTCTCACTGTGTCGCCCAGGCTAGAGTGTCGGCTCACTACAACCTCTGCCTCCCAGGTTCAAACAATTCTCCTGTCCCAGCCTCCCAAGTAGCTGAGACTATAGGCACACGCCACCATGCCCGGCTAATTTTTTGTGTTTTTAGTAGAGATGGGGTTTCACCATATTGGTCAGGCTGGTCTCGAACTCCTGACCTCAGGTGATCCACCCGCCCCAGCCTCCCAAAGTGCTGGGATTACAGGCCTGAGCCGCCGCCCCTGGCCAGAATGGCTATTATTAAAGAGTCAAAAAATAACACATGCTGGCAAGGTTGTAGAAAAACATGGATCACTTATACACTTTCTTAGGAATGTAAATTAGTTCAGCCACTCTGGAAAGAAGTTTGGAGATTTCCTTAAGTGTATGTCTTAAGAGTCGCAGCTTCCAGCACCTTCTCACAAAAATGGTTCAGAAACAGTGATCTTATTCTCAATTCCCTTGTTAACCCACATTATAATTATTATAATATTGATGATATATTCTAATAAAATAGACTAGGATTTACTACCTTATAAATAGAAATGACCCCATAATATTATTATGGAGAGTACTGAGATCATCTAAATCACCCAGCATTGTACCTAACTCATAAAATCATTATTATACTAAAAAGATATTTGAATATATATTTTAATACAGGTGGGTATATAATTTTCTATATTTTAAAAAGTTTAGTAAAATCCTGATAACATTTCAAAGGAACCAGATTCTAATAATTTTATCGTTTATCTAAAAACAATTTCCATAAAGACATGAAAATGTTTAACATAATTTACAGTAGTAATCATTTGGAACAACTCATATATTTTCTCTGTTTCACATCCATGCAAAACTGATAGTCCTAGGCTTATGAAAAGATATATTGAGTTTATACAGTAAAATTACATTTCATCTGGAAGTGTAATTTGAAAGTTTATATATAGGGAGACATTTTAAATAGTCAAAGTTGCCCTTGAAAATCCTTCAAATCAGCCATCAAGTAGAGTGGACTTGATATTGCACTTGATAAAGTGATAGCATACTCTATCAATTATAGTGGACAGGCATGCTGTTTTGAAATATGCCTATTTCACCTCAACAACAGAAGAAATCATTTTTGTCTTATGAACACCAAAGTGTGTGGCTTGCGTTTAGGGGCCACATCACATATATCTTGAAACAAATTTCTCTTGGCTTATACTCTAAGAGGCCCACATGCTGTGAGACCAACTGCAGACCAGTAGACTCATCACCCCTAACCAAGGGTGTGTATTCAACTGCTGGAACCACATCCAGATTGTTTGCCTGGTTTCCATTTTCTTTCTCATACTCTTTCCTCTCCACCGTCTGCCTATGGTTGCATTTCCATAGACAGTATTAAAATTATGCACCTGTATTCCACATTCTTTATTTAAAATTCCAAATCTCATGTTAGCGATACCTGGTGTTGAATCATAGTAAAAATTTGTGACAAGAATGGCAAGACACTATGAGAAAAGTAGAACCAAGTTTCTAAATAAAATAAATATACATTTACTAGACGTGAAATATATTATGTATGTTATTTATTAGACATTAAATTTATTGTGTGGATTTACTGTGAAAAAACAAGTGTTCATAATGGTCTGTATGAAAGTGTAGATTTTATGTTAGATTTACTATTCTCAAAAAACAACTTTTATTATGAAATTTCCTTTTAGCATATTTTAATGTCAAGGTACATAAATTATTAGATATGTGTTACATAATTCCATGAGTTATAAATTTAAGCATCCTGAACTCTTCAACCCAACGAGTCTTTGTACGTCTGTTCTTGAATGTGAAGATTTATGGTTCTAGGCTCATTTCTGTGCCTGTCCTTGGCAATGTCACAGACCTCTTTGGATCTGTTTCTAGATGTGTAAAATAAAGGATATGAATTACATTAGTTGTTCCCAAATTATGTTCACACAAAACATGGGACAGCTGCACAGAAATTTGGCTGTGTTTCCCTAATTTGCAGAAGAAAATGAGTTATTTTCTTCATTCAATGTATTTCTCCCATAATTCCTGCCAACTTTGTAACTGTAACGCTGTAACTGTTACCACTTAACTCTAAAAGGAATAAACTCAAAAAGAGAACAACTAGCAAACAAATAAGGAGAAAAAATTTAAAACGAAATCACACATCTTTTTAACTAAAAAAAATATGGTCAGATATTCATGGTTATCATTTTCCATTGCATGCTGAATATGTTAGTTTTCTTGCTAGAAAAATTTTGCAGTTCACAGAATAGAAGAAACATTTTATTTCAACATGTTTGTCAAATAGTTAAACTTGTCACTAACATGTTAGCCATGATTTCCAGTTGCCCTATTCCAATGCCTGAACAACTTGCTTGGAAATTATTGGTCTTAAAGTCCTGTCAAGTTTTCTCCAGCTCAAAGATTAATGATTCTTTGCAGGTCAGCGGTGTGAAGAAAATATCAATGAGTGTAGTTCCAGTCCTTGTTTAAATAAAGGAATCTGTGTTGATGGTGTGGCTGGCTATCATTGCACATGTGTGAAAGGATTTGTAGGTAAGATGTTTCCAGTCTTCCTATGTTATCTTAAAATCTTGTAAACCACCACAAATTAGTACATTTCTTAACATAGATATTAATGTGAATTTTTGGATTTTATGACTGTATGGTGATTATGTAAGAGAAAGTCCTCATTTTTTGAGGAAATACATGCTGAGGTGTTTGGGGTAAAATGGCATGCAGGTATGCAATTTACTCTCAAATGGTTCAGCAAAAAATAATTTGTGTGTGTGGTGTGTGTGTGTGTTAAGGCAAACTTTCAAGAAGGAACTGGAGACAAATCATGTAATATATTGCAAACAGATGCACAATAATATGGTTTAAAAGTGTATGCTTAATTTCTAAAGAGTAAATCCAAGAAAGTGGCCAGTGAAGGAAAAAGGCAACATCAAAGAAACAGGCAAGTTTTGAATGGAATTTACTAGCTTTATTTCTTAACATTGTCTCAATTAGTTGTCTATTACAAAACTTAATTTCAACAAAAAGTAAGATTTAAAAAAGCAGATTATCGGCTGGGCCTGGTGGTTCACGCCTGTAATCCCAGCACTTTGGGAGGCCGAGGCAGGTGGATTACTTGAGCTCAGGATTTCAAGACCACCTCGGCCAACATGGTGAAACCCTGTCTCTACTTAAAAATATACAAAAATTAGCCAGGTGTGGTGGTGGGTGCCTGTAGTCCCAGCTACTCAGGAGGCTGAGGCAGGAGAATCGCTTGAACCTAGGAGGTGAAGGTTGCAGTGAGCCGAGGTCACGCCACTGTACTCCAGACTGGGAGACAGAGCGAGACTCTGTCTCAAAACAAACAAACAAAAAACATTATCAAAAACTCAGAGTCCACAAAAAAATGACTTAGAAAAGCCAGAGCCCATTACAGAATGGATCTCAAACCAGTTCGATGGGCTCCACAGCCTCCATTCCAATCCTCTAGAAGCAGCATCCTCCAGGGAGTCAACACTTTAGTTACAGTGTTCCCAGGGAGTTAATCATTTGGGCTATTTCTCTTCCTTCTCCTTCCTCAGGCCTGCATTGTGAAACAGAAGTCAATGAATGCCAGTCAAACCCATGCTTAAATAATGCAGTCTGTGAAGACCAGGTTGGGGGATTCTTGTGCAAATGCCCACCTGGATTTTTGGGTACCCGATGTGGAAAGAACGTTGATGAGTGTCTCAGTCAGCCATGCAAAAATGGAGCTACCTGTAAAGACGGTGCCAATAGCTTCAGGTAAAAGGCTAAGTCTGATTCTTTTCACTGTTTTTATTTTTTAAACTATTCAGTGATTCTGCAGCCTTTATGGAGTATTGCTTTGAGTCTAAAGTCAGTCATTCTCAAATGCTGGCCCGAGGATAGGCTACAGTTGAATATTCCCACCGCTATTTGTGCTTCACTAAGCCTGAAGTAGAGCCTATCATTTTAAAATAGGCAACCTGTTATGGCTTAAGTTTCCCAATGCTTCTGATGCACAGCCATGTTTGGGAACTAACGTTTTATACTTGGAAAGTCATAAAAGATGAAAGGAAATATAATCACTCAGAAGCAAATACAGTAGCACTAGACAAAGCCCATATTTTAATTATTTATTTTTTTTATTTTTTTGAGATGGAATTTTGCTCTTGTCGCCTAGGCTGGAATGCAATGGCATGATGTCGGCTCACTGTAACCTCCTTCTCCCGGGTTCAAGCAATTCTCCTGCCTCAACCTCCCAAGTAGCTGGGATTACAGGTTCCCGCCACCACGCCCGGCTAACTTTTATATTTTTAGTAGAGACAGGGTTTCACCATGTTGGCCAGGCTGGTCTTGAACTCCAGGTGATTCACCTGTGCTTTAGCTAAAGTTTTTATACCAGACAAAATCAAAATAGAATCTGCAATCATACTGTGATAGTGCTCATCTTTATTCTGTGTCCATGATTTTCAAACTTTTTTTTAGTTTAGTAACCTTTGGTTCAAAAGAAATCTAACATGAATGTAAAAAAGTAAAATAATCAAAGCTAAGCTTTTGTGGCTGAAAATAGCAGTATTTGAGGGGGAGAAAGACTATGTCTCCCTGAGGCAGCTCCTAGGTGCCAGTAGAATACAGTTTGAAAAACAACCCTCTCCTGTTGTCATTATCAAGACTATCCTGTTCCATCCCCCACTCTTTGCAGGGAACTACAGAAGACAGCACATCTGTAGTGCACAAGACAGATTTCTCTTGCTTGCAAAATTTTAGAAAACTGTATTGTCCTCAAGATGCTGCTGGATTTATAAGTTTGCAAAAGTAAAAACCAAAAAGAAAAAAAGAGATCTAGCCCAATTGCAACATTTCCCAATCCCCTTCCTTCTAGTTCAGCCCCCTTCCGTTACCATCCTCCCACAAACAGCCAAGGCACTATCCAGAAGAAATAAGAAGGCAACTCTGCCGATGAGAGTTTCACCTTCAATATGGTAGTGAGGTCTTACCATGTAGCATCGCTTTCTGAAGGGTGTTTGACATTTTCTGGCATATAATACCTAACTGTAGGCAATGAGAAATTTCCAAATGAACAACAAGAGTTCCAAACTCTTTCCTGGGTTTAAAACGATTGATGAATACTAAAGTTGTCTAAATCCTAACTAGAAGAAAGGGGAAGGTACACGCTCCCAATTCAGAAGGAATGTAGGTTGTTGACAAAGTGAATCTATTTCATAGATGAGGATATGATAGTGTTGTAAAGACACCAAACACAGGAGGGTAAAGGTGAGTGAAATTATAGTCAAAATAGATTTACCATCAAATGCAGAGACCCAGTAAAGATCCCCCAATTCCAACTGAGATTTGTTTAAATCCCCCAAACACCAGTTATTTCTATTAGTCACTGTTAGGTCAATATGAAAGAGGTCTTCATATGACGTGCTAGTAACAATAACATTAACTCGCATTTATTGGACCAGTCCTTTTAAATTACAAAATATTTCAGTCACACAGAAAATTACAATAATAAAAGTCATGTACTGATCACTGTGATTATCAAACCTTAGTATTTTGCCATATTTGATTCACATCTTTTGTTTTAAAGACATAAGTTCTAAAGGTAGGGCTGGATTTCCTCCAACATAGACACATGCATACACACACGTGCACACACACACACACACATTCATATTCACCTTCTTCCCCCAGCAGTAATCACCATCCTGAAGTCTGAATATATCTTTCTTATTTGGGTTTTGTATGTTGCTACATATATGACTTCTATAAACAGTATATAAGTTACATGTTACAGAAGTGGTATCATAACATACATATTCTTTTTGCAATTTGGTTTTTTTTCCACTCAGCATGATATTTTCAAGTATTATCAAGGTGGTTACATTTGGCTCTGGTTCGTTCATTCCAATTGCTCCTTAGTATTCCATTACATGATGGAATTAATTACACTATGATTCATTTTCTCATTCTCCTCTCCATAGACATTTAGAATGATGCTGCTATGAACATTCGTTATATGGGTCCCTGTGCACCTTGTGCAATTATCTCCTAGAGCAGAAAACAAGAAGCGGATTTATAGGGCTCTGGGAACACAAACTCTCAACTTCTCATGACATTGCCAAATTGTAGTCCTACTCATTATATGGGACTTCCTATTTTATGACACTCTTGTCAACATTTGACATTACCAGATATACTTTCCATTCTGATGAGTTTAAAATGGTTTGTTGCATAGCACAGAAACTACATAGCATCCTGATTAAGAAAAAGGATATCGGTTGATTCAAAACCCCACTCCACCACTTGGTAGCAATAGAACTTGGGCAAATTCTTTAATCTTTCTGAGCCACAGTTTAGCTTATCTGTAAAATGGGAATAATACTAGTATTACCTCATTGTTATGAAAATTGCCTTAACATATAAAAGCCTTTAGAACAGCATTTGAACTTTTCATATTTTTCTGATAACTCCTATGAGGAGAGAAACCACAATGTATGAATTATATTTCACCTGGACCAGAACTACTTTCTACTTTATTTTTGCTACTGTGACATTTCTAATACATCTTGTCTTACATAGATTTAATCAAGTGAACTGGAAAAAGTAACCTGCAATTAAAGCATTGTTTTGATGTGGAAAATGTGTTCCAGCATTTTGATTTTCAAAGTCTTTTGAGATAAGATTATCATAAATGGGAGACTTCCTACAACTATTCTAATTGTTACAACATTTTGTTTTCTTTTAGATGCCTGTGTGCAGCTGGCTTCACAGGATCACACTGTGAATTGAACATCAATGAATGTCAGTCTAACCCATGTAGAAATCAGGCCACCTGTGTGGATGAATTAAATTCATACAGTTGTAAATGTCAGCCAGGATTTTCAGGCAAAAGGTGTGAAACAGGTATGTATCAACTCAATGTTATTAATAACAATACTAACAATAGTAATATAATAACAATACCAATTTTGCCTGCAGCAAGCACTGCCCATAGGCCAAAAACTATGCCAAGCACTTTGTACTCATTTAATCTTCACAGCCATCCAACAAACTAGGTACTACTACTATTATCCTCAGTGGCACAGATGATGAAATTAAAGCTTAAAAATTTAGGGGGGAAATAGAGAAAATTTAATTTTTTAGAACTCTTCCCGTTCTACTTATTTATAATAGAAAGGATACTTTGATAAGCCGCTTGACTTCAGAGGTGAGAATCCATGGACATGTTTGAGAATCAACAGATCAAATCTAAATACTTTCTCAGGATACTAGAGTCTTTTAGCTGTAAGACTTGTTTTATTGAGTGGTCTATGCAGGTTTGGGGCAGAGCTGAATTGCTCATGAAATAGGGAAAAGCCAGAATCCTGAGTAGGGCAGCATGTTGCCCTTGCAGCGCCTCCTCCTTCTCTCCTGTGACATCAATTACTTCCTCTCTACTGAGTCATTCTCATCAGCATACAGACACGCTTTAGTATCTCCTGGCTTTAGTAGCATTTCACTTCCACCTCTCCTTCCAGCTACTTCCTGTTTCTCTGCTTCCTTTCACTATTGAATGTTTTTCCTATCTTATATACTCAATGGCTATTTTATTTAAAAGAATGCAGTATGTATTTTGTAAATAATATGTATTTAATTTTGAAACTGCTTCTTAGATAAATAATCATATTCACCGAAATGAGCTTCTTTGACAATAGTACTGCTTCCTCTGACAATTGGAAATGTCTTTCAAGTGCCACAGTCTGCACACTTTTATTCATTGCAGAACAGTCTACAGGCTTTAACCTGGATTTCGAAGTTTCTGGCATCTATGGATACGTCATGCTAGATGGCGTGCTCCCATCTCTCCACGCTCTAACCTGTACCTTCTGGATGAAATCCTCTGATGACATGAACTATGGAACACCAATCTCCTATGCAATTGATAACGGCAGTGACAATACCTTGCTCCTGACTGATTATAATGGGTAAGCAGAAGTGTCGGGAAGGCTATGCTTAAGACCTTTCCTGGAACCGAATTAGAACTGATGTTGAGGATGGGAAATGGGAAAGTAGAGGGTCAGGTGTTCCCAGAAAACAGCAGGGTGTCAATAATCAAATGGAGCATCTGAACAAGTTCTGTAAGAAGGTAAAATGTTAGTGATAATACCTCAAACATGTATTGTGTTTTGCTGTTTACTAAGTCTTTTCATATGTATTACTTCATCTGATCTTCACAATGACTTGAGGAACTGTGTCCATTTTACAGACAGTAGAATAAAGTTTCAGAAAGTCTAAATGACTTACCCCAAATCTCACACCTTGGGAGTAGCAGGGCTAAGTCTCAAATTCTGACTCAAATACTGATTCTCTTTCTTTTATATAATAGGATCTCTAAAAGTTAAGGGATTTCAGTGACATCATTGACCCTTGGGAGACAAGTGTATTGCATACAAATCAGTATACAAACTCAGCGTGCATATTTTTTTTTAGAATCCATTAATTCCAATTCCAGGGCCCCATCCCCATGGGTTGTCAGGAGAGCCAACCTTAGCTGTACCCAGAGTCTTGCCAAAGAGCCACAGACTTGAGCAGGACTTCCATCATTGGTCAACTGTCCACATTATTTATCACTGAGCTGTACACTGACCCAGCCTTTGTGGTCCCTTTAAAACCACTGCTTTTTTAAACATGTGAAATCCTTGGCAAAACTTCAGGTTCATAACTTCAGTGTGGTTAGATTCTGCGGTGCACCACATGGCCTTTTCCTCTCAGATCCACTGAAATCATTGGCCTACTTATGAGCAGGTTGTTGGTGTTCAAAACCCACCGAGCTTTTTTTTCTATCCCCAATCCAGGAGAATCTCACTGTTCTGGTAGAAGTCTCGCATCCTCGAATACTATTCTTAGTATTTGCAAAAATCCTCCTTTGAGGCAAAATATATATAAAGAGAGAACCTGTTGCCTCTTTGAATAAGGAGAGAAACTGGAAAAATGCAGAAAGGAAACCATTAATATTGCAAAAAATATTATTTTTTCATAAACATCTGTAAACAGGATCTGATAAGATGCTGGGAGAAGTAGTCAATGAATTTTTATCTTCATTACCAATTTTTTCTAATCGTTTCTTTTTCTCCATTTGATTTTGAAGATTTTTTACTTTAAACTGCTTATTAGCTTTTTCATTTCCTTGAACGACACAGTTATTGGAAACATCTTCTGGCTGGCCATCCTGTTGTTTCAATTATTCTTTTCTTTGGATCGGCATACTTTGTTTGACATATGACTACATGAGCAACTGTCTTAGTCCATTCAGGGTGCTATAATAAATAGCATAGACTTGGTGGCTTGTAAAGAATGGAAATATATTTCTCACAGTTCTGGAGGCTTCAAGATCAAGGTGCCAGCATAGTTAGTGTCTGGGGAGGCCCTACTTTCCTGTCCACAGATGGCACCTCCTTACTCTGTCTTCACATGGCAAAGGTACAAGTGGTCTCTTCAGAGCCTTCATGACCTAATCACTTCCCAAAGACTCCACCTCCTAATCACATTGGTGATAACATTTCAATATATAAATTCTGAGAGCACACAAATATTCATATCATAGCAGCAACCATCAAACAGACTTATTGTTTGTTTGATGAAGTATCTATGAAACATCTGAAATTTGTTCTTGGTCTTAAGAAACTTACATTCTGGAAGAAGGATGTCAGTCTGACATTTACACAATTCTCACCCTTTCCATTCTTGATTCATTCTCTCCAAAACAGCCAGTTGGTAAACTGTCTCAAATTGGAGCAATTTCTCCTGGCTCATCCTAAGACTTTTTCCTACCCCTCAGTGTTTAAGAAACACAAACCAATTTTCAGTGAGCTACAATAAAGTGTAATTAGTAAATCAAGTCTGCTTCTACAAAATGTGACCAAATGGAGAAAAAAAAAAAAGAGTAATGGGTTTACACAAAGTACTTTACCCACAAAAAAAGAAAAAGAGGAAAAATAGTAACATGCCCCACAGTAAGGATTGCAACATATGGCTAATGACTACATTCCCTGGAATCTTTCTCTCTACAGCTGGGTTCTTTATGTGAATGGCAGGGAAAAGATAACAAACTGTCCCTCGGTGAATGATGGCAGATGGCATCATATTGCAATCACTTGGACAAGTGCCAATGGCATCTGGAAAGTCTATATCGATGGGAAATTATCTGACGGTGGTGCTGGCCTCTCTATTGGTTTGCCCATACCTGGTATGTTTTAACAAAATGAGTATAATTCTGTTGGACTCTAGAGGTAATGCTGCTTAAATGAACATCAGGTTTGCTAGCATTGTTGTCCTTGATTTCAAACAAAGATTAACAGCTATCTCTCTCATTTCCTACTCCCTGATTATCCTAACTATGGGTTATTAGAAACTTTTTTCCCTAGGTAAGCTGTTTGCCTCTCTGTGTGAGAAATGCCTTTGAAGATCTACATTAAGACTACCAAGAAGCATGCTGAACTAACAGCTGGTTGCTAAACTGTCTTCCAAGGAGATTAATTACTGGTATTTTTTGTTTATTTTAAGGATTGTTTTGTAATCAGTATATAAGCAGGACTACTGCTATCCATCTTTTATGGCTCTTTTCAAATAGATCTTGGCTTGTCTTCTAAAAAATACTTTTTAATAAATATCCCAGGAGTTTTAGTTTGAAGAATTGCAAACTAAATTTCATTAGGTGACCCAGGTTCTCAGCATTGTACATGGCAATAAGCTTGTTCTATCTGGATACATCTATAGAAGTATATGCATACGACATTATTTTTTACTTTGCTCATTTGTTTCAGGTATACTGAAAGGAAATTAAATAGACAAAAATGAATTAAAGTATTAGAAACTGACTAATATATTCTAGAAGTAAGTTGTATGAAACTAGGATCAGTATACTAATAAATGTAGCACAAAAATACTAAACTTCATAAAACTGTGATGAGATGACCTTTGCGAAACCTCAAATACAATACTTATTTTATTTATTAGAAATTATTGGCCAGGTGCGGTGGCACACGCCTGTAATCCCAGCACTTTGGAAGGCTGAGGAGGGTGGATCACGAGGTCAGGAGTTTGAGACCACCCTGGACAATATGGTGAAACCCCATCTGTACTAAAAACACACAAAAAAATTAGCCAGGCATGGTGGTTAGATGCCTGTAATCCCAGCTACTCGGGAGGCTGAGGCAGGAGAATCGCTTGAACCCAGGAGGCGAAGACTGCAGTGAGCCGAGATCACGCCACTGCACTCCAGCCTGGGCGATGGAGAGAGGCTCTGTCTCAAAAAAAAAAAAGAAAGAAAGAAAGAAAGAAATTATTGTCCATGCATTGTTTCACTTTAATACTACAAAAATCCATGCAGATCAAATCAAAATTGATCTACTTGTGAATGTAAAGAATACGTCCTAAGCACTCACTAGGAGAGCCAGGCACCTATGCAAGGCACTGGAAACCCAATGGTGAGCAAAAGTCACGTGGTCCCTGCTCTCCAGATGCTTTTATTGTGGTCAGGGAGTGAGGTGTTCATCACATAATCACACTAAATGATGTGTAATTTCACACTGAGGCAAGCACCATGGAGGAAAGGAACATCATTCTATGAAAGCCTGTACCCAAGGAGCTGATGCAGAATGGGGAGTCCATCGAGGCTTGTGGAGATGTCACTAACTCTCAAGGATGATCAGGCACTAATTTAGTGAAGGAGACTGGGCCTTGTTGAAAGCGCTAGAAAAAGATTGATGTATCTGAAATGCAGGCTGAAAGAGGGAAGGCAAGGCATGCAGGTAGAGAGGGTGGACATGGCCAAATCACGTAAAGCCATGTGGTGTAGGTTAAGGATTGAGGTTTTCACCCTAAAATCAATAGGGAGTTACTGAAGCATTTTAAGATGGCTGGGGGAGATGGCAGGAAGGGCAGCTTAGGTGGTTCTGGGCACGAGCAGAAAAAAGTAATAGGGTGTATGTGAAAATTCCTAAACAACAAAGAGGTTTCTAACCAGAGGACAAAAGGACTCCCCAGTGCAGGGACAGCACTGAGAGTTAGTATCTGAACTCTAAGAAGCATTTATTATGCTTCTCCTGGGAGGGAAACTTGGGACAAATGAAAAATAAAAGAGAAAGCCACTCTTCCTTAAACCCCAGAACAACTGAAGAGAGGAATGAAACATACAGACAGATCCTTGGATGTGTATCCACACACTGAGCATTTGCCAAGCGCCAATCCAGCCAGTAAGGCAACATCTGAGTGTTAAGGTTCCAGAAATGGAAGACTCAAAGGACAGAACTGTAGAGTCAAGGACACATGCATTTTGCTATGAGGAGAGGGCAGAGAAGGAGGCTCAGGATGTTTAATGAATTTAGGGAGCAAGGGTGATTTATGAAGAAATGGATTGGGGAGATTAATTTGGAGGGGAAGAAAAGAAAAACAGAGACAAACTAGAAATATTAGGTTGTTGTAAGATGGGAGTATTGGGAGATTAATATAGAGGCTGCTTTTGAAAATCATGTCATTATTTTATAATACTAGGGCAATATCTAATAAGATAATTTTGATGAAATCACTCTTGATAAATTTAAAACGTGGTGTATCATCCTCTGCCTCTTTGTAAAATATGCTTGAACAGGAAGCCAGTGCCAAAACCAAAACTTCCTTGTAATACCATTTATGCCTAATTACCCAAATATTTTTACAAAATTTACACAATATTTTTGTCACAATGATCATGTGAGTTTAAAAGAGTAGTTATGCTACTATTTTAGAAATGAAGAAACAGAATTCCAGAAGAGTTAAAATGAGTCTCTCAAATTGCGTTCCTATGGCCTCTTTTAATTTATGGCTGTGCCCTTTTCATGGCCCCTTCTGCCTTCACCACTTAGATTAGCTTATTCATACATGCCCACAGACGGAGCAGGTGTGGGACCATTAGAAGCTGTAGCACTCAGAATGGAAGAGGGGACCTCAGGGGATGTGGATGGACACCCTCCGTATCTACCATACACATCACGCTATAGAATTCTTTCTGGCATTCTACCCACTCCTTTGCCTAGAAACTCTCTATATCTTCCTTCTGCATGAGATTAAGTCTTAATCCTCAAGATCCAGGTCTGAAAGATTTCCCTGAGCCCAGCCCTTTCTCACTGAGCTTTTTCTTTCAGTTCTTCTTTGACTCTGCATGCCTCCATTGCTGCATTAACCACACTGTATCGGAAAGTATTTATGTATGAATTTTCCCTTAGAATTATCATCTCGTAGAAGAAGAAATGTTTTTTCATCTGTGTAAGTCCAGTGCCTGGTATTGTCGACAACACATTATTGGTAGCTTCATAAACATCTGCTGAATTTAACCAGCCTGTGTCTTGAAGGATGAGTCAGAAGAACAGGGAAAGGCAGCTCAGACAGAAGGAGCTCTGCATGCAGAGGCAGGGAGCCATGAATGGGGTTTGTGTGAGGAAGAATGGTTGGCTGATCCCCAAAGCAGTAGCATAGTGTATATAGAAGAGAAGAAAAGGAAGACATGATAGAGAAAGAAGCTGAAACATAACATAGTGTTGGGCTGTAATGAGCCTGTTTATGTTCCCCAAGAAATGCACATTTTCTCCTTCAGTGAATTAAGAGACATTAAAGGTATTTCAAAAGGAAATGGCATTATCAAGTGAGGTGGGGCGGTGGGTTTTTTTGTGTTCGTTTAATTTAGTGTGTTCTTGTTTTCAACTATCTCTTCTCTAAGTGGTGCGACTACAGGTGATTTTTATTGACTTTATGATATTTTCATAATGAACGTATATTTCTTTTCTGGTTAAAAAAAGCATTTTTATCTTTAAAATATCAACAACGATGGAAGAGTAAAAAGTAGATCGAAGGAACAGGAAAATAAAACCAAGAAACTCTTACAGTAACCACGTAAGGAAATAGCTTGCTGACCAGAGGCATAAGGATGGCCAGGATGATTGAGAATCCATAAATATTGCAGAGTTCCAATTGACACCCTTCGTGGCTGTCTTAGTCTGCTCGGGTTACCATAAAAAACTACCATACACAAAGTGGCTTAAATAACCGAAATTGGCCGGGCGCAGTGGCTCACATCTGTAATCCCAGCACTTTGGGAGGCTGAGACAAGTGGATCACCTGAGGTCAGGAGTTCAAGACCAGCTTGGCCAACATGGTGAAACCCTGTCTCTACTAAAAAAAAAAAAAAATTAGCCGGGCATGGTGGCGGGTGCCTGTAATCCCAGCTACTCGGGAGGCTGAGGCAGGAGAATTGCTTGAACCCAGGAGGCAGAGGTCGCAGTGAGGTGAGATCACGCCACTGCACTCCAGCCTGGGCAACAAGAGTGACAATCTGCCTCAAAAATAAAAAAATAAAAATAACTGAAATTAATGTTCCTGTAGTCCTGCAGGCTAGAAGTCTGAGATCAGGGTACCAGTATGGTTGGTTCCTGGTGAGAGCCCCCTTCCTGGCTTGTAGACAGCCACCTTCTCACTATATCCTCACATGGCAGGGAGAGACAGAGCAAGCTTTCTGGTGTCTCTTATGAAGGCACTAGTCCCATCACGTGGGCCCTACCCTCATGAATCATCTAAATCCAATCACCTCCCAAAGGCTCCATCTCTAAATACCACCACAGTGGGAGTTAGGGCTTCAACATATGAATTTGTCGGGGACACAGTTCAGTGCATAGCAGTGAATGACTGGCTTCAGTTTGAGTGACCAAGTTTATTGAAGTGTCTGTTAGCTAAGGTAAGAATTCTAAGAAAAGGAGTTGGTGAGAGGGGAAAAGATTGTGTATATGGTTTTGGACATACTGAGTTTGAGGTCTATGTTGAATTTCTACTCACAAAAATACAACTAAAGATATAGGTCTGATACTGCTTTATATCAAATTGGCGAAGTTGTTTTTAGTGACACGATAAAACTGGCTAGGATTCAGCATAGCAAACTGGTGTATAGAGCACTGGCAAGAATGTAAGTTGATACAGTCTTTCTGGGAAGCAATTTAGAAACTTGCATCAAAAGCCTTAGAGAAATTCTTTGCCTGTAACCATCAGTTTAACTAGCAGAAATCAATCTAATGGAAATAATCAATAATTCAAACATACGTATAATTATATATAAACATGTTTATCTCAGTGTTATTTTAGTATTAAACTTAGAAACAAGGACAACATCCAGTAATAAGGGGCTGTTTAATTAATGAAGCAAATTATGTTTTGTTGTCCATTCATGTGTTAAAATAGCATAGTTAGGCCAGGCGTGGTAGCTCACATCTGTAATCCCAGTACTTTGGGAGGTTGAGGTGGCTGGCTCACTTGAGACCAGGAGTTGGAGACCAGCCTGATCAACATGGGTGGTGACGGTGGGCAAAACCCCGTCTCTTCTAAAAATACAAAAATTAGCCGGATGTGGTGGTGCGTACCTGTAATCCCAGCTATTTTGGAGGCTGAGGCATGAGAATCACCTGAATCTGGGAGGTAGAGGTTGCGTTGAGCTGAGATCGTACCACTGCACTCTAGCCTATGTGAAGGAGTAAGACTCTGTCTCAAAAAAAAAAAAAATAGCATAACTACTAAAACTCATGAAATGAGAACATGTTCAAGATGGTCTCACAACACCTTCAACAATATTCAAACATTCTGTATAGTAAGATACTGAGTTATGTGTTTTAAAATACCTCACACATACATACACATGCACTAAAACAAAATAAAAACTGGAAAGAAATACAAAAAACTTAATTATTTCTAAGTAAGAGGAGTTCTTTATAATTTATTTTAAAAATTTTCTGTGCATGTATTAACTAAAATTATTAATACAGTTTAAAAACACGTAGATCGGGAAATCATGAGGGAGGGATCTATGGACATAGATTGGCCAACAAGTGAGATCAAATTGAAAGAGTAGTTGACTTTAGGGACTTTAGGGAAGGGTGAGAAGTGGGTGAGGGATAAAAGGATACACATTTGGTACAGTTTACACACCTCAGGTGATGGGTGCATCAAAATCTCAGAAATCACCACTAAAGAAGTTATCCATGTAACCCAAAACCACATGTTCCCCAAAAACTATTGAAATAAAAAGAGTAGTTAAAGGAAGAAAGTCACGGGGCAGAATCTTGGGATCACTTCTAAGAGGCAGAGAAGGGAGACTGAGAATGAGCAGAAAAGTTCAAAGAAAACCAGGACAGAATGCTCTGATAGAAATCAAGCGTACTGCAATCAAGTCAGGCTCCTGGCAGGAAACAGGTAGTGTCACTAAAGTGAGTTTAATGAAGGGCTGTTTTCAAAGGTGTGAGCATGGTTAAGAAGACCAAAATATGGCAGTAAAACACATATGACTAGCAACAACAGATGGTTGTAAGGGATGGGCCTGAAGTGACAAGGGTTAGGCATTGTTGCCAGAAGTTAGGAACCTGTAGTGCTGGAGAGAATCCCCTGATCTCTTCAGAAATAGAAGAAAAAGCCACTCCTAGTTGGTTGCCTGGCAGGAAGGGATACAGGAGATTCAAGTTCTCTCTCATCCCATTTTCTTATCTCATGCTGGCTCTTCACTGGCCAGAAACAAAGAGAAGCCAGGGGACAAGGAAGCCGGGTGATGCAGCTCAGGGGGACAACCTTTGGGACACAAAGCTGAGTGGAGAAGGGTGGAGGGTAAGTCTGGCAGTGCAGGCAAAGACTGTCTGGCACAACCAGAAAGGCAAGTTGAATAGGATGAAATGCTTAGATGATACAGAGAAGTCACAGAGATGAATACTGAAATTTCTATTGAATTTGGCAATTAGGAGACCCCTGGCAACTTTAGAAAGTTCCCTGGACTTGGTGATAGAAATTATATCATTGTAGCTTAAGGAATAAGAAAAATACAGAGCAGCCACTTCCATGGAGGGTGATTTTCTACAAGAAAGTAAGCAAAATAACACCTAATTTGTCAACATAAAATATTATATGCATATATATATGTATTGAATATAGTTTTTGTAGTTACAGGTTTATAAATCAACATTCTAAATCCTGTCTATTTTTAAGTTGCTATATAAAACATTGAATTTGTTCTTATTGATAAAACCTGCAGTAAATTTACAGAATTTTGCTTTTCAGTAATTTTCTTTCATTTATCTGTATCATCCATGCTTTCATTAAATTTAGATTTTAGGAATAACAGACCATCAGGCCAGTTTTCCTCCTTTTCTTTTTCTTTCTCTCTCCTTAGGTGGTGGTGCATTAGTTCTGGGGCAAGAGCAAGACAAAAAAGGAGAGGGATTCAGCCCAGCTGAGTCTTTTGTGGGCTCCATAAGCCAGCTCAACCTCTGGGACTATGTCCTGTCTCCACAGCAGGTCAATTCCATTTTCAGTGTATGACAGTAATGAGATGCAAAGGTACAAACCTAGTAAAAATGTGAACAGCCTAATGATGACATAACTTCTTGTAAGCTCTTGGTTATCAGAATTTATCACCAGTATCATTTGATGCTGTGGTTATAGATGAAGTTAGGCAGAAGTTACAGTAATTTTCAGTGAACACCCTTTTTAGTTTCTTGGTGATATTCTTAAATTTTATTTGAAAACATTATTTTAGATTTTGCAAAATAATGTTTTCCAATAAAATTTAAGAATATCACCAAAGAAGCAGGAGAAAGTCATAAAGAGTAATGCTTCAAATCCCTCTGACTGAAGATGCAGAAATTTAAGGCTGGCACGAGATCATCCATAGAGAGCAACATATGACCTAGTGGCTAAAACCAGCCTAGAGTCAAACAGCTGGGGTTCAAATCCCAGTCTTACCCCAAACTCACTGTGATGATTTTGAACATGTTATTCCATCTCACTAAGTTTCAGTTTTCTTATCTATAAAAGATAAATAGAACTACATAGCAGAGTTTTGACAAGACTGAACAAAATACTACATATACATTTGTGGTATTATTTGGCCCATAGTAAAGGCTTAATAAATGTTCGCTCTTATTACTACAGAGGCTGAGCCTCTAAGAATCTCTAAGCCTCAGCTTCCTCAATTCTATGTCAGAGGTCAAAGACATAGAATGAAGAAGGGCAGAGCCCCTACAACCCCTTAACAAACCACATGGCTTTACATAGGGAATTCTAGGTGTAGGATTTCAGAATTTCAGACAACAATGAGTCTAGTGGGAGAAGTAGCTGGGAGAGGGAATGATAGAGCTGGGAGAGAGGGAAATTTCCGGAAGAGAATCTCCTGCTGCCCCTGAAATCATACCTGCTTCCCTCCACCCCCATCTCTAAAAAATCTGTGAATGTTTTCAATAGGACTAATTTAACGTATAATAACTCCATCTTAATGGAACAAGTAAGGCTTATCTAAAGTGTTATTAAACTTTCAGGTGAAGTCACTGGCTACCTCCTGCCCAGAGGAACTCAGTAAAGGAAACGTGTTAGCATGGCCTGATTTCTTGTCGGGAATTGTGGGGAAAGTGAAGATTGATTCTAAGAGCATATTTTGTTCTGGTGAGAATTTCCTTCTTTCATAGACTCCACTATCTCTTGACCACCCTGGGACTGTTTAGCAAAAGAATACAATTCAGAATTCTCTATCAGTCCAATTGTATGTGACTGTCAATCAACTTTTTGTAACTAGTAATTCGTATTTACCCTATTTTCATCCAAAGGATTTGTTTTTTTTAATGCTAAGATATATTCTGTATAACAAGATATAATTAGGGAGGAAATTTGGATGAAAGTAAAATAAAATCAGGAAAATAAGATTAGAGAAGAGATGAGGGTATTTTTTTCAATGCCCACCGACATACTATGCACCTGTTTGAGATGGGGTACTCTTTTGGTTCTATAATTTGTAGAAGGTATCAGAACAGGTAGCACAGGGAGAAAAGCGATGGATATTGTAATCTGCACACTAAAACTGAATGATCAAAACTGTATCATAAAATTAAATTTATTTAAATGAGTTTCTTAGACTGTCCTAGAATTTATGGCTTTTGATAACTTATACAAGAACATGTTATTAACATTCCTAAAATATTTTGAAAGAGGGAGAGTTATTGACTCAAATGCCTTTTTTTTTCTTTCTTTCTTTCTTTTTTCTTTTTTTTTTTTTTTTTTTTTTTTAGTAATTTTGCTTGCCGGTGATCTGGTTACATGTTAACTTGTTTTCACATCAGTAAGGTGGCTCTCAAATGCTGATACAGAATACAGTTTGAAATCATTGACTTGGTGATGCTACCACTATGTTGCTGACAAGCTCTGCACCTGTGTTCTTTGCCCTCAGATTGCCCACGCTTAGGAGGGTCAGTGCCTCATCTGAGAACTGCATCAGAAGATTTAAAGCCAGGTTCCAAAATCAATCTGTTCTGTGATCCAGGCTTCCAGCTGGTCGGGAACCCTGTGCAGTACTGTCTGAATCAAGGACAGTGGACACAACCACTTCCTCACTGTGAACGTGAGCTGCCTTTCTTGAAGCAGTGACTTTTGAAAAATATTGAAAACATAGGAACTCTTTTCAGGAATGCTAGACAAAGAGTGAATACTTCACAGTAGCAAATATACCAAATATTCATTGAACCTTTTCTTTGTTTAATGAACTGTGCTGGGCATCGTGAAGGAGATGGGTGATTAGGATCCAAAGGGACCATTTGTGGATGCATCCAAGGTGATGCAAGGAACTGAAAGGGTTGGAAAGACACACCCTACAGGTGGAGGCCCAGAGATAGATGGGTCATTGCTGGAGGGGAAAACAGGGAGAGACATCTTCAGTCGAGTGCATTTATTCGTTCATTTATTCAGCAACTTTTAAAGTACCTATTATGTGCTAGGCACTGATCTAGGTCCTGGAGATGCAGCAGTTGGGGGGAAAAAGCTCCTATTCTTATGTAGTTTACATTCTATTAGGAGAGACAGAAAAATAAATAAATATATTTATTTATAGTAAATAATAAAGGTAAGGGCTAGAAGCAAGAGCTGTGAAGAAAAATTAAAAAGGCTAGGAAAATACAAAGTGTGGCCAGGTGTGGTGGCTCACATTTGTAATTTCAGCACTTTGGGAGGCCAAGGTGGGTGGATTGCTTGAGCCCAAGAGTTCAACACCAGCCTAGGCACATGATGAAACCCTATCTCCACAAAAAATACAAAAATTAGCCAGGTATAGTGGTGTGTGCCAATAATTCCAGCTACTCAGTAGGCTGAAATGGGAGGATCGCTGAGCCCAGGAGGCAGAGGTTGCAGTGAATTGAGATTGCACCACTGCACTCCAGCTTAGGTGACAGAACTAGACCCTATCTTAAAAAAAAAAAAAAAAGTAATACAAAATGAGGGTTGGGTGGAGGCTAGACTGCTATTTTAGATAAGCACCTGTTACCACCTGATATATTCACCTTTTTTTTTTTTTTTTTTTTTGCCTATCTGCCCCACTAGATAATAAGCTCCATAAGGCGGGGATTTTGTTTGTTTGGCTCACTGCTGTAACTCCAGCACCTAGAACAGTGTCTGCGTGTTAGGCCATTTTGCATTGCTATAAAGAAATACCTGAGACTAGGTAATATATAAAAAGAGAGATTTAATTGGCTCACAGTTCTGCCGACTGTACAGGAAGCACGGTGCTGGCACCTGCTCAGCTTCTGGGGAGGCCTCAGGGAGCTTTTATTCATGGCAGAAGGCATCAAGAGTAGGCACATCACATGACAGGCACATCACATGACAGAAGCAAGAGAGACAGTGGAGGGAGAGATGCCACACACTTAACCAGATCTCACGAGAACTCACTCACTATTGCAAGGACAGCACCAAGCCATGTGGGATCTGCCCCTATGACCCAAACACCTCCCACAAGACCCCAATTCAAACATTGGGGATCACATTTCAACATGAGATTTGCGCAGGGACGAATATCCAAACTTTATCAGCGTCTAGTGGGTAAATGTTTTTTGAATAAATGAATTGCATGCCTACTATGAGCCAGGCAATGTGCTAGATGCTGAGGGTTCAGGCTGCTGCTATCCCTAGGACACCCTCAGTCTGATGTTTGCATTCAGTAAAAATGTCATGCTTAACTGAACTGCTAGTTTAATACAAATAAAGTGTTCTTGGAGTATTTTGCTCTTAATGTCATTGTCTTCTTCCTGGTCACCTTACAGGCATTAGCTGTGGGGTGCCACCTCCTTTGGAGAATGGCTTCCATTCAGCCGATGACTTTTATGCTGGCAGCACAGTAACCTACCAGTGCAACAATGGCTACTATCTATTGGGTGACTCAAGGATGTTCTGTACAGATAATGGGAGCTGGAACGGCGTTTCACCATCCTGCCTTGGTGAGATAAATGTTGGCAACTACTATACGAGATTATTCTAGCTCTGTAGATGACAGTCATCCCAAATTCCTGAGGTTCTTGAGGCATTGCTTTGTTAACTTTATCTCATCCCAGTAAGCTCTGGCCAAGCCATAGTGACAAAGCACCTGTATGTAGAGGTGCCAGAAATGTCTTAAATTTTTATCAGGCTCCATATTAAGACTATATTTATATATCCCTGTCTTATACTTGCCCACCTATAAACTAGGGAAATAATAGCTTTTATTGTATATCTGCAATGTGATTATGACTGTTATATTTAAATTCTATACAAATATATGAAGTGTTGTGCATTACATTATATGTAATGATTTAAAAGTAAAAACAGATGTCTGATATATAAGGAAAAGGAATCAACTTTAATATTTATCAGCTGTCTTCATTTTAGATGTTGATGAGTGTGCAGTTGGATCAGATTGTAGTGAGCATGCTTCTTGCCTGAATACAGATGGATCCTACTTATGTTCATGTATCCCACCGTACACAGGAGATGGGAAAAACTGTGCAGGTAACTAATATATGTAGAACTAGAAGTTCCTAATTCCATTCTTTTATTCAAGTACATATTTTAAGTGTGTGTTATTTCTAAGTGAGATAATAGTTTCAACTTCAAAGGGCATACAGGTAGGCGGACAAGATAAAGTTCTTACAAAAGACACATCAGTAACAACTAAAAGTGCTTTAAAGTAGCATTGTGCCTCCCCCAACTTCCCAATTTCTCAGAAACAAAACTGATAGCCAACTATGCTGCTAGAATGTTGAAATGTCTACATAGTACAAGAATAATAGAGTGGATATAGAAATATAATCGGTGACCTCCCTGCCTCAATCAGAGCAAGAAAGATGCTTTATCACATCTTCACTATCAATATCTTTCCTCAGTCTCAATCACACAAAATTATATCATCGGAAAAAATGACGTCTTGCCTCCCCAAGATATCTTGCGTTACAATATTTTGAAATAGCTTCGATAATACTAGATGATCTCTCAACCCATTGTAGTATTTCTTCATTTGTTGTGAGGAGTGACTCCTGGAAAACAATAAGATGTCTATGTAAACACACCATATAAACATTTATTTTAGTTATTTCATGTAATATTATATCAGGCACATTTTTGATATCACAAAATAGTTTGAGAGCAGGATTTTAATTCCTGTTCTACAATTCACTTTATGGATTCTCCATAAGTAACTTTTCTCTGTATGTTAATATTAAGTGATATTCACTATGGAAAACAGTTTAATAAGCATCTTTGGACATACATCTTTGTGCTTACCTCTGGCTGTTTTCCTCAAAATCAGCTCATAATTGCGTTTACTTGAAGAATTTGTTTAAACTCCTTGACTTATATAGCTCGAATGGCCTTTGAAAAGATTGATGCAATATATCCTCCCCTTTTGAGAATTCAAGTATTATATTCACTTTTCTTGCTCAACGCTGGCCCAAACCTTGCTTTAGCCTTTTCTCCTTCCTGTTATAGCAGTGGTGACCGACCTTGAATCTGTAGATAGGGAGAGCCCAGAGCCCACACTCTATTTGGGAAGGGAGGCTGGAAACTTTCCTGAATCTGCTTTATTCAGCCTTTCCATCAGCCTGACACCAAGTCAATTGCTCTGAAAAACTGGGTATGAAGAGGGAACAGATGAAAGAGGCTAACGCCTTTCTAAGCCATGCTGTAGCACCACCACTACTTTCCCAATGAGCACCTACCTTTGGGGCCAGAAAAATTATGTATATTGTTGTTAGGCATTGCTGTTTCAAACTATTATTGCTTAAATGCTTATTAAATGTATGTTCTGGCCTAATGTCCAATGTGTTTCTGGGCCCTCATGCATTTCCCTTCACGAGGTTTTCTCTTGTGATTTTAACAGGTTTCTTAACTATAGTGGAATTCTTTTGCTGTGAGACTTTGCGTGGTTGTGTGAAAGCCACTTATTATTCCACCAAAACTGTTTGTTTCTAGAACCTATAAAATGTAAGGCTCCAGGAAATCCGGAAAATGGCCACTCCTCAGGTGAGATTTATACAGCAGGTGCTGAAGTCACATTTTCATGTCAGGAAGGATATCAGTTGATGGGAGTAACCAAAATCACGTGTTTGGAGTCTGGAGAATGGAATCATCTAATACCATATTGTAAAGGTATGTTTAGTAAATTTACCACGTTTCTTATGTTTGGCAATCCTAGAAAGGTAAGGTGTAGACATATAAAGTGTTATGTTATATCAATGTTCTTTGTATTTGAACTGAGGTATTAGGCTCATGTTTAAACATGACCCCCCCCACACACACACACACACCAAAAAAAAAAAAAAAAAAAAGAAAAAACAAACAAAAAAAGATCTTGAGCTGCCCCTTGAGATTTCAAAGATTTTTGCACACACAGTCTCAAAAAAGTCACTTGTTTGTTTTTCCTTTGTTAAGCTGTTTCCTGTGGTAAACCGGCTATTCCAGAAAATGGTTGCATTGAGGAGTTAGCATTTACCTTTGGCAGCAAAGTGACATATAGGTAAGTATCTAATATTAAAACTGTATTGTAGAAGATGTTGATGACATACTGGTAGTGATATAATAAAGAAAGGGGGTGCAAAAATAATTCCAGAGGACATTTTTGAATTAATATGTAATTAATTGAATGATATGTAGTGTGAACAAATCTTAATCCAATAATTTAACGGCAGTTATATCTAGAATCCTTAAATCCCCTGACCAATAACCTATCATTACCTCCAGTGCCCCCTTGAGGCACCCTGAGAGTGGATGCTCCTAGCTAATGAATAATCTTGATGTCTCAGAAACAGACTAGACCACACCACTCTCAAGCCAAGGATTCCCTGTTTGTAGTTACTAACCCATGACACAAACTGAAGGCAAGTCAAATTCTTAAATCTATCCTACTTCCCTGTGAGGAAGATATACAGTATTCAATCTTGAAAAAAATTAATTTAAAAGCATTATTTTAGTAGGAAAAAAATCAACTTTTCCAATATGTATAAATTCTTAATATTTTTAGAGGTTTTTGGCACAGACAAAAGCATGCAAAATAAAACAAATTATATCCCGTAATTTTCCTCTATCTTCTTTAGGTGTAATAAAGGATATAATCTGGCCGGTGATAAAGAATCATCCTGTCTTGCTAACGGTTCTTGGAGTCATTCCCCTCCTGTGTGTGAACCAGTGAAGTGTTCTAGTCCGGAAAACATAAATAATGGAAAATATATTTTGAGTGGGCTTACCTACCTTTCTACTGCATCGTATTCATGCGATACAGGATACAGGTAAC